>NW_028274823.1:53033030-53336060 GCF_037043125.1 Eumetopias jubatus | reverse complement strand
GAAAGAAGGTCCGGAATGCGCATCCCTGCCCTGATGCTCTCGTGGGTGGCCGGCAGTGTCGGTGGTGGGCTGGATGGCACCTGCCGGTCTCCCGGGCAGGTACACTGCCAGGGGTGCCACAGGCCTGGCTGGTGCTGGTGGTGGCAGGACACGGAGAGAGGGGAGGAAGGTGGAAAGTTCATGTTTATCAGGCCTGGAACTTTGCATGCCTTGTCCTTAAATCAGTCCACAGCTAATTAGCCACCTCCCTCCGCCCCCAGCTCGGCGGAGCACCATTAATCACCGCGGGAGAACACCGAGTCAGCGGGCCTTCTGCTCAGGGGAATCCCAGGTCCTTGGGTGGGCCCTCCATGCCGGGGGCACTAAGAGGGCCGTAAGGATGCGGGGCTCCTCTGCGAGGGTTCCTGGGGTTATTGGGCAGGGCCGCTGGGCCCTGTGCCTCCTGGGAAGATTGTGGGAGGAAGGGTGTCCTATCTCCCCCTCCTCTTTGCTTCAACATTCCAATTTTGTTCGAGGTGACAGACCAGAGGCTCACTTCCACAGACTTGTTTGCAGTGAGGGAAGGCATATGACACAGTTCGCACTGACAGGGCGTAAGCTGAAACCTGGGGGCTCTAGGAAGACTTTCGCTTTCCTGATAAAAGGCATCGGATGCTGCTGGTGCTGTCCCTTGTTGCTGTTTCTCCTTTCTGCCTTGAATGCAGACTTCAAACGCTCGAGCTGCAGCATCCATCAGCCTCCATGAGGGAAAGACCAAGAGAACTGTAATAATACTGGCCATGAGCTGGCAAACCAATGCCAGTAACCATCTGACCTCTGGACTTCTGTCAGGTGAAAATAACAAATCTCTAGTTAGCCTGCTGTGGGTTGGTATGGTTACTTGCAGCTGAACACAATTCTAACTAGGGGAACTTAGAGGGTACCAGCCTGATTGCAGAGATGCCCATGGTACCCAAAGTAATCCAGATATTCTTGGGCTTCAGCAGCCAGTGGGCATGAGTGAGGTTATGGTACCCACGGCCACTAACTCCGCCCCTCCTCCAGTCCTTCATCCTTTAAAGCCTCATTCTCTAACCCCTTTTAGCCACCTGTGTTATTAAGAAAGTATCTGGATGTGACATTGATATATCAGTCATGTTAACTCTGTGTAATGGAGTTCCTAGTAAGGCAAAATTAGATTTTCTGGCAAATAAGTAATGCCTCTTTTCTTAGTTATGGAACTCTGAGGTACATAAGCAAACACATTGCTTTGGAAGGGCTCCTGGCTGGCTCAGTCCAAAGACCACATGGCTCTTAATCTCAGGGTCATGAGTTCGAGCCCAGGTTGGGTGTAGAGATTACTTAAATAAATGAACTTAAGAACATTGCTCTTGGAAAAGGATGCAACAAGAAATACCGTGATTCTAAGAAGGGTTTGGTATGCATAGGTGGAGGTATTTTTAGGGCCAGATAGCCTCCTAGGAGGACTGGGGTAAAGACTGTGACTGACCCTTCCCTTTTTGGGGTTTCAGATTATTAGATCAATTTCTGATGACCTGAAAAGATAGAAAGGACCCCAGAGGGGAAACTCACCATCAGGAAATGGGGTGTGTGAAGAGGTGAACCAAGCTAATATCAGAGATTAGATGTTTGTTTGGTGGCGGTGGGGGGGGATGGCCTGGTGTCCACCCAATAGGTGGCTGGGCAGAAAGCCTTCTGACTCAGACACTCTGGCAGTGGTCATGCTGTGGGAACAATGGCTGCACAGATGAGTGTGAAATAAAAGAGTTGCAGCCTGGAGCCCAAGTGTGGGGCCCAGGAGTGCTGTGAGTTCCCAGGGATTGTGCAAGCAAGGGCAGCACTGAGCTGTGGACATGGAGGTGTCAAACTGTACAGGACCTGTTTTCAACAGTGACCCCTGGTGGCAGCAGCCTGCTATGACTGTTCGGTTCTGTCTCCGCCTGACTTTTGGAGAACAGGGCTGATGTACTGAGCAAGGATCTCCAGTTCTCCACGGTTCTGAGAAGGTGAGAGGAGGAAGACCCCGAGAGCTAGAGAGGTAGGGTAGTAGAGCGATTAGGAGGATGGACTCTGGCATCAGACTGCGACTGCTAGGGGTCAAGTTTCTGCTCTGCTTCTTGCCAGCTTCCCTCGGGTACAAGTGTGGTTTCAAGTACTGCAGACCTGTGCAGTCTTGCAGGAGCCTGCCTCATACCAGCCCCACATGTGACGTCATGCTTGATGCCTTGAAAGCCTTAATAATTTTGAAGAAGCCTCCCCGCCCCCCTCTGCCATTTTGTACTGGGTCCTGCAAATATGTAGCCAGACCTGCTTGGGCAAATTATTTTATTACTTCCCTCTGCCTCAGTTCCATCAAGTGTAAAACAGGTAAAACAAAACAAAACAAAACAAAAAAAAAACCTATCTGCCTCAGTAAGCTGTTGTGAGCATTGAATTTTTTTAAACCACAGTTACCACTTCACATCTTTTTTTTTTTTTAAGATTTTATTTGTCAGAGAGAGAACACAAACTGGGGGGAGCAGCAGGGAGAGGGAGAAGCAGGCTCAATGTGGGGCTTGATCCCAGGACCCTGGGATCATGACCTGAGCCAAAGGCAGATGCTTAACTGACTGAGGCACCCAGGCATCCCTGAAGTGAATTATATACATAAAGTACTTAGAACAGAATCTGGCTTTGTAGTAAGCTCTGTGTGTTAGCCATTGTTTTTGTTCCTATCAATTTAGGCAGATGCAGACTCTGGCCATTAATCTGCAAAATGCAGAGATGTGAGCACATTTGTGTGTCCACCTTGTGAGCATATCAGATCAAGCACATGGCGAAACAATGCAGGAGAGGAAAATGTGACCCTGGATTTACTTCTCACACAAGATGAGATGCCTCATCAAGCCCACATCCATCTGGGTCCTCAGGGCTGACAGGAGAGGAGGATGCCGAGGTCTGAGAAGCATAGAGTCAAGGCCAACCTCCCACTGGAGGGGCTGGCGGCAGAGGTTGGGCATGGCTCGGAGAGGCAGCCTGGGGCACCTTCGGGGAGGAGACTGCCATTGCCCCACGGGATCAGGCTGCAGGGCAGGCTGTCATCAACGCAGGCCCCATTTCTTGTCCTCTCAGATGTGACACACAGCCTTCCCTCCAGCCTGGGATCCATCCTTGCTTTTACAGGACCAGCTTAGAGGATACAAGGCTGGGGAGGGGGAGCTTTATTAGGATGATTCTAAATAGACTTACCTATTGACATGTAACATATACACAAAAAGAGGAGAAATCTTAAGTGCCCAGCTCAGTGGATACTCTTTGAAGTGAACATACTCAGTTCAAGAAACAGGACATCCCTGGAAGTCCAGAAACCCCTTTCTAGTCACTCCCTCCTTCCCTAGTCAGCTAGGCAGCTTCCCTGCATAGCAGTTTCTAAAACCATTACATTTCACTTTGGGGATTTTTTTTTTTTTATTTTGAGAAATTCCCAATCTACAAAATAAATTGGAAAAATAGAACAGGAACACGCATATACTTACCTACATATATCAACTGTTAACATTTTGCCTCATCTGTCTTTCTGTCTCTCTCCTTTTCTGTCTTTTGTCCCCAAAGTCTACACATGCAATTTTCAGAAACATTTGAGGGTTATTTGCAGACATCTTGACACTTTACCCCTAAATATTTCAGCATGTATCTCCTAAGAAGTAGGACATTCCTACAGTGTAATTGTCACACTGAAGAAATTTAAATTGCTACACGACTATTATATAATATATAGTTGATGTCCATATCTCCCCAATTATCCCAATAATGTTCTTTATAGGTGTATATTTTCAAATCTATAATCTAAACCTGGAACACATTTTGCATTTAGCTATATGTCTCTTTAGTTTTCTTTGATCCAGAACAGTTCCTTGTTTGTTTGTTTGTTTATCTATCTATCTTTTGGTCTTTCATGACATTGACATTATTGAAGAGCACAGGCAAGTGTTCTAGAATGTCTCTGAACTTGAATTTGTCTGATTGTTTCCTCATGACAATGTAGTTTAAACATTCTTGGCAAGAAAGCTACATGAGTTTTCTTATTAATTATGTATTTATTTTTTATAATTTATTAACAATAGTGGCTGCAACTTATTGAGTGCCCATCATGTGATGTGGAAATTACTGTGTCCATTTTACAGACCAAGTAACTGAAGCACAGAGTGACCAAGTACTTTTCTCAAGGTCACACAGTCAGAGAGGGAGTGCCAGGATTTGGTCTGTCTCCAATGCCCATGCTCAGAATCAGTTCTTTTTTTTTTAACAGGTGATGATCAATTTATTAAAAAGGTAGATTCAAGCATCAGCATGGGGACTTCAACCTCAACTCCTGGCTCAATACTAATGGAAGTAATCTGCTTACCAATCTCAGAAGGACTGTATAAATCAATGAGTCGCTTGTGGATCCTCATCTGAAAATGATCCCAAGTCTTAGAAACTTCATCATGAAGAGTTTTTCTTGTAGTGATTCTCAGAGTCTTGGTGGGCATCAGAGCTGGTCCTTTCACTTTGAGATTCTTTTCCTTAGTGCCTCTGATCAAGGCAACACATACCTTCTCCAAAGATTTTATGTTGCAGCTGGTTAGAGTAATTTTGATTCGGTGAATTGCCATCTCTGGTTCCATGGGTGTCTTCTGAGTGTCTTTAAAAGCCACTGCTATGGCGTGGCCCCCTGGCCGACTTGTTCCTCTGTGAGAGTGAACAATGGAGAGTCAGGAGCAGGAGCGGGGTGCCCAGAGCTCTGCTGTCACTGCAACCACACCTCCCTCAAGAAGAATGCTCAGAATCAGTTCTACCCACTGTCGGTAAGGACTGGTCCCCTTGGAAGGAGACTTGACGCTGTGTCCTGGAGGGCAGGGCCTGCGTTGTTCTCTGCTAAATTCCATGTGTAGCCAGGGCCAAACCCAGGGCAAGAATCTGTAATTGTTTGTTGAATAAATGAATAGATAAATGAATGACATTTGTTCTACTGACAAAAGTTAGCATGGGGTCCATGGACCAGTGGCATCAGAATCCCCCAGAAAGCTCATCAGAAATATACATCTGTGCACCCCAGTGCCAACTCACAGAATCTACATCTCTGTTGGTGAGACCTGAGGATTTCTTTGTTAATTTTTCCTGATGATACTGATATAGATAAAATTAAGTGAAAAAAGCAATTTTCAGAACAATGCATACTGCATAATTCCATATGTCTCTTTCTCTGTGTTCTGAGGTTATGTGGTTATACATGGATTTAGGGGAGGAGGACTTTACCTTAAACCTGATGCACTTTTAGAGATGAGATGACGCAGATGATCAATTAATACATTCTGCAAAAACTTAAATAGTACAGATAAGTAAGGTAATTATATACTTTATTCCCCAATCTGAACACTTTTCATAGTGAAAGTCAATGTTAGTCACACTAGCAACAGAGAACGCAGGTGGTCACCCTGTCAAGACCAAAGTCCCCTTTGATCATCTCCCCTCCTGGATACAGCCACCTCCCAGTTGGTGGTATAACCACTGTTACCAGTTTGATAGGTGTTTTACAGACTCTACAAGAACAATATGAAGCTATTGAAAGCACTTTGTTTGGGAGCTTCTTTTTCCACAAACGATATCACACTAAATGTAACAACATGCCCGCTTCTTTTCTTTTATTCAACACTATATGTCTTGGAGGTTTAGCCACATCAAGCCCACATGGGTCTGCTTTATTCCTTTTAACTGCTATAGAGCATTCCACATATGACCATGCCTTATTTTTCCATTCTCTTGTGAAAGGATACCCAGGTTGTTTCCAATTCTTTGAAATTACTAACAATGCTAATGATCATGGTGATGGTGATAGTGTCTCAATGGTGAAACAACCTAGCATCCATCAGAGGTCAGTCAAAAGTTAAAATATTTTCAGGAGATGGCATTTTTGAGGAATAACTGAATTTATAAGCACAGTCCCTCTCCAGGCCTGAGGATTCCCCACTTTCCCTAACCAGGGAAGGTATGGGTGAGGTCCAGAAGTGGGGCTCTCCCCAGCTTCACCATCAGAAGACTCAAATGCCCTTGACCTCTCCAGATCTTTCCACCCTAAGCTCCTCTCCCCAGGTCTGACTCCTCCAGCTTGCTGTACTTCTTTCTCTTCCTTCCACTGTTCATGAGGCTCTTTCACTCAACTGAGATGACAGCTGGATGCCATGGAAATAGCCTGTTCTCCACAGCTGGACAGACTGTGTTCAATTCCCAGTTCCATCACTGTGTGATATTGAGTGAATTGCTTTATTTCTCTGGGTCTCCAGCTTTTCATTGGTAGAATGGGGAAAATATTATCTACTTCCTGGGATTGCGGGTTCTCATGTGGGAAAACACAACAGGTAATATGCATAGCCTTTGTTGCCACCAAGTGGGTGCTCAGTAAGTGTTCACTTCAGTCCCCCTTTCCTTGTCTCCTCATTGCTTTGTATGGATTAGTGTCACAGCAAAATCAAAAAGCCTATGGGTGCTCCCGAGGACCGGGATTGAGTTGCCTCCTCTTTTGTACAATCCCCGCCCCTCTCAAGTCCAGCACAGATTTGGGGCACACTTAGGGTCCCAGGAGGGAGCAAGGAGAGAGTGTAAGGAGACTGTCTTTGTCTAGGGTCCTGGGAGACTACCCGGAGAAAGACAGGGAGATAAGGCCCTGCCCTGGGACAGATACCTCACCCATGGGATTTTTCAATCTGATAAAAGCAATATTTTCTAATTCAGGAGGTGTCTAGTCTAATGGAAGAGACCTGGTCTTTGCCTCCAAAGAATCTCCCAATCTGATGGGAGGGACATTGTATCCCCTGAAGTGCTTAGCCTGATGAGGGAGACATGATATCAATTCCCAGGGAATTTTCCAGACTGATGGAGGAGACATACTCTCTGAAAGACTTGCTAACTTTCATTGAAGACTTCCATTTTTCATGAACCTCTTGTAGCTTCTCTTCCTTCCATATATATGTGTGTGCTGCTTTCGTTACTGGACTGTGAGTTTCATGAGGACAGAATTGATATCTCACCTTTGGGATCTCTAGTCTCAGCTTGTTTTTCAGGAGGCTTGCTGACTGGCCACGTTTTCAGGGATTCCCAACAGTCGGGCTCCTTAAGCCACTCAAGGGCACAGGCAAAGCAATTTAGAAAATGGCAATGAGTCATCCCCAACACAGTTGAGAGGAGGGGATGGTGAGAGGTTGCCTGGGCCTGGGGCCTGCCCTCCCACCCTCACTCTCTCAGCTCCCTTATGGGAACCTCTACAGCCCTGTCTGTGGCCTCTCCCCTCATGGGAGCTGTGTGCTGCTGTGGGCATCTCTGTGCAGGAGGGACAAAACATGTCAGACCCAGAGCTGACGGGCAAGTCAAAACTGCTGGTTAAATGGCTTTAAAGTAGTGGCCATTTATAAGTTAATGAAAGAGAAAATAGGCACATTATACATACAGATTTGTCCTTAATGAGGGGAAAAGGCATTGTTTACTGATGTTCAGTTCTAATTATCCATGCACAAGGCTAGCTTTTTTCCAGCAGTGCAGCGTGCCCCCATTCTCCTATCTTCTACCATGTTCCTTTAACCCCTTCAGTGCCCAGCTGGACACTGACTCATCCCTCAGAGCATCAGGTTCCAGTGCTGGCTGAGTAGCCAATTTCTGACTGAGTCTGCAGGGACCTTTGACCCCAAGACAGGCCCGGCAGCTGTTTATGTCTTCTACTCTCCTCAGCTGGGTGGCCGGATGGGGGACAATGCTGCCAAGGACCCTCAGGGCAGCCACCCTTGGAGGGACACAGAGCTCAGGGATGGCTGCTTTTCTTGGGAGGAGGCTGCAGGGGAGCAGGGGTACTAAATGAGGAGGCAGATGGAGGGTCGGGGCTATGAGCCGGGGACTCCCCACAAGGCAAGGGCTTAGGAGCATCACCCACCAATACCATCCTTTACAATTTCTCTGAAACTGTCAAGAAGGAAGAGGATCCCTTGGGAAAGGTGAACAGTGGTGGTACTTCCCAGACACACACCTCACTGAAGCCATTGCTGAGGTCACCCTTGACCATTTTTCACTTAGTGTAAGCACACCTGAGGTCACCTGGATAAACAGATAACTCTTCACCACCCCATAAACTTCTCCCTCATCCTCAGGTCCCAGCCTGCTAGATGTTGTTGGCCTCAGTGGGGAAATAAACTAGCAATAGGGATGAGAGTGGAACATGCATGACTCTTGCCAAAATGAGTTCACAAAGCCTGCTCAGCTTGGGAAATCAATGAGGAAAGAAGAAGGTGCAGGAGTTATACACTGGCAATGGGGGGCATTGGTGGGGGGAGGAGATGGTTCAGTCCGTCTCAACCACAGTCCTCCAGGGGCACATTTGAGCTGTCTTTAGGAGCCTAGGCTGGGAAGGAATTTGGCTTTCTCTTGAACTTTCTGGTTGAGTTACTGGCAGCAGTTTTAGCTTGCTAATGCTCAGAGTGCCTTCACCACGCAGCACAGGGAGGTCCAGGAAAATGTGCCTAGGGGCTACCCACAGGTTGTTGCATGGGTGGTGGCAAAAACGTTACTTCTGTGACTACTAGACAAATGTACATGGAGTGACCCCATGGCACAATTTTGAGGGTTTGATAAAAGGGGGAACTTCATGATTCATTAAAAAGGCAGTTGAACAACTTTATACCAACAAGTGTGAAAATTTAGATAAAATGGACAGTGTCAGAACTGACAAAAGAATAGAAAGCCCAAATAATCTTATAACTGTTAAAGAATCTGAATGCATAATTAAAGATCTCCTCACAGAGAAAATTCCAGGCTCCAACTGCAGTTCTTCCTTTGCCAGTTATTGGGCATTTGCTGCTATTAAAGCCAAGAATTTGATTTACATTCACCTTCTTATGCCTATGTCCTACACTCTCCTGAGATCAGGAGAGTTGTGTTTGAATCCTCTTTCCCCACCCTTAACCCAGAAGAGATGTCATGCAGCATCCTTTTCATAAATACCTCCTATTTCTTTGATGGTTTGAGTGGGTAACCAAGAGAAATTTTATGAGACTATTAAGGGTCTATGTGTTAAGTCACCTATATTGATCTTATTTAATGTACACAAGCTTCATGTAAGAGAGACATTATTATCCCCGTCTGAGGTTCAGAGAAGTGGACTGACTTGTCCAAGTCACAGAGTTAGTGAGAAAGGAGAAAGGAAAGATGGAGCCCAGGGCCATCTGCCTCCAAAGCCTTTTCCTTTCCTGCTGTTCGGCACTGCTGCCCAGGACAAGCCTGTTCCTTCCTCGAGGGAAAGAAGATCGTGACTGAATCCTCTCCCCACCCCCAGCCCCCATCTCCAGCTTTCCACATCCAGGTCAGAATTCCATGTCCCTCCCATCCTAATTACAATGCCCAGGAATTTCTTCAGTTGGTCAATTACCCTCTTGCTAAGCAGCCCCCAGAACTGAAGCTGGCATTGAAAGGCATGGTTGGCTATTCTGTTTATCTATTTCTAGGTTAAAAATTATCCCAAACTTAATGGGGGTAAAACAACCATATATTATGCTTACAGACCCTGTGGGTCAGTAGTTTGAATAGGGTACAGTAGAGATGCCTTGTCTCTACTCCACGATGTATGGTATCATCTGGAAGACCTGAAGGCTGAAGGTGACTCAGTTGCTGGGGGCTCCTTTGCTCATATATCTGGTAGCTGGTCCTGGCTCTTGGCTGTGACTGTTGGCCAGAATATCTATATGTGGCCTCTCGTACGGCGTTGGCTTCCTCACAATATTGTGGCGAGATTCCTGTGTGAGAGAGCCAGGTGAAAGCCATTTTGCCTCTTAGTGTGTAGTTTTGCTAGTTGTACAATATCACACTGGCGACACAGCATTTGTTGAGGTAGCCACAAATTCCTACCCAATTTCAAAAGAGGAGAAATAGACTCTACTTCTTGATGGGCAAGTGTCAAGGTTCTAGAAGAGCAGGTGGGGCTGGAAATATTGCTGTGACCATTTTAGGAAAATATAGCGTGCCTCATGGGCCTAGCTCAGAGGAAGCTTTCCACACAAGAGGACTCAAGAGTCTCACGATGTCATTCATTCAGTTGACACACCCTGATCAAAGTGTCTTCCACGTGCCAGGCCCAAGGTGTCCTCCCCCAGAGGCCCTGAGAGATTTGATCAAGTTGAGGGAACTTTGGGCTTAATTCTCTCCAACCTTCTGGGAAACATTGCTCTGGGTCACTGTGGCTACAGTTCAGAGAATAATTTCTTTCTCTGGGGGCTGCTGTTAAATTGAAGTTTTATACTCCCATTCCTGAAAGAGCAGGTGTATTGAACAACTGAACAGTTTCTGGTTTTTTTGAAGAAGAAAACAATTTGTTTTTTACTTATATAAAGCTCTTATTTTTGTTGCCCCACGAAAGAACTGGGTCCCTCAATGGGACAGAGGTTCTTGCCCTTTGTTGAGACTCAGAAGCTGGGTAATCCATTTGTGAATTAGCTCTCTGTGGTGTAGAAGAAGAAGCTGGGAGAGCTCCTCTACCCCTTTCCTTGAGCTCATGAGTGTGGCTAGTGTAACTGGTTCACTTGCCGTCACCCTGGAAAATGTGATGATCTGGTCATGACAAGTTGAGGTATAGCTAGCATAATAATCACAATACTAACAAGTATGGGTCATATTCCAGGCTCTGGGCTGAGCATTTTACACACTGTCCCATTTAATCCTCTTCACAATGCTGTGAGGGAGTACTAAAATTGTTTTCACAGATGAGACTACTTGCTAAGATTCAGAAAAGTTAAATAATTCACCCAAGGGCACAGAGCTAGGAAGTGGGATTTGAATCCAGAGATTCAAATGGACTCTGGAGGCTGTTCTCTTAACATTGGGCTATGCTGTGCAGACACTGGCCTGGCAGCTTAAAGGGAGGGGCAAGAATCAGAGTAGAGCAGGCTCTGGGTTTTGGGTCTGTCTTGGTTGGGTGACAGACTCATTCCGCTGCCTCAGTCTTCTCATCTGTAAATGGGAATAATACCGACCCGAGTGAGTTATGTAAAGCACCAGTATAGTACTCCAGATCCAGTGGGTGCTCGGTCTGGTTGGGGAGTCCCCTTCCCTTTCTCCTTCCTTCATAATTTGCCTTGACCTCCCTTCCCAGAAGTAGAGGGATGGACAAGATTATTTTCTTACCCATAGCTGCTCTAAAATCCCCGGTTCCCTAGGCTCCTGCTGGATTTCAGGATTCCAGTCCCTCTCCATCGTGCTTTTCATTGGGAGAACTTTAAATGATTTTATAAAAACTGCAAATGTACAAGGTAATTGAGTCTTCTATTTTATTACCCTGAGCTGCCTGGACCTTGCCTGGCCTCCTCCTCACTCACCGAGCCGCCGGAATAAAGTTGGAAGTGTTTGTGCTGGTAATATATAGGACTTAATTAACCTGGCCTTTTATAGCATTTCCAATGGAGGGTTGGAATGAACTTCGAGGCAGCTTGAGAAAAGGGAAGAGGGGGGGCCTGGGGTGGGAGTGTGTATGTATGTACAACATTCTATGTTGGTTTTTTTTCCCTCCTGTTCTTTTCTCTAGTACTTTAATCAGCATTTAATGACCCAGTCGAAAATCCATCATTCAGACCCAGGCACTGGTGGGAAGGGCTAGAGGGGAAGCCTGCCTTCTTCCATTGTCTACAGCAGGCCCTGGAATGGTCGATGAGTCCAGCCACACCAACTTCATTCCAGAGACTTCCAGCAGAGGCTAATCCTGCTCATCTCAGGCGGAAGGCAGTGAGTGGACATTAATAAATAGACTCTCTGTGTTGGCTAATACCATTCCCTACTCAAATGCAAACAAACCCAAGAAGGCTCCAATGGGGTCGTGTCCCCATTCCTGGGAGCTGAGCTGAGTTAATCTCCTATTCTGTCTATCTCTTCCTCCCTCTACTCCTGAACATTCCACTCCTTTCCCCTCCCAGCATGAAGCCATGCCTGAACCGGACACCCTTCTAAACCAGCCCAGGAAAAAGTGACTCAACTCAGATCTACCCTGGCCACAGGGGGAGAGGTTTATAACTGCCAAAGTACCTTCATGTCTTGCAACCATTATTTTAGGGAGACTTCCAAGTGAGGGCAGTCAGGGTAAATACCTCTCACCAGCTGCCTGTTCAAACCATTGCTCCACATACCATGGCTCATAAATCCTACCCCAACACTGCCGAGTGGTTACATCATCTCCAAACCTCATGCAACAATTCGATTTGGAAATAAAAAGGCAGGTGTTAATTGACTCACTCCCTTTGCCCCTTTGCGGTGCCCCTGACCCATGATAGCTTTTAACCTCACAGTTAATAAAAGTTTGCGGCCCGGTCCCAGAACAGTTCCTCATTCATTCTTCATAACGTCAGCAAATTCTTACTGAGAAACTATAATGTAAGTCATTGGCTAGTCCCTTGGGGGAGAGTGTTAGGTGGCCAAAGGTGAGCAAGAAGCATTTCATGCCTGAGCAAAGCTTCCAGAGGATGATCACAAATTGTGCAGATTTGAGCAGCAGGTGCTATGCATCCCCAGAGAAGGCCTGGGTGCAGCCACAGTTTTAGAAGAGTCTCTAGCCCTCAAGTTGAGTGCTCTTGAGTTTGCCTGCCCAGGATCCATTCCTTCTCCCAGAGCACCCAGGTTCCCCTTGGGGGAATTTATATCTCTTTCCCTAAGTTGACATAGTTTCAAATGGGGTTGAATGTCTGGGGTCCTTAGGGATCAGCCCATGATCAGAGTAGGTCAGCCCTCTGGCCCCAGTGATTAGTTCAGTGATGGGCATGAAACTGAAGCTGGGCTAATGAACACTAAAGCTTCAGCTAGTGGGGAGGAAGAGCTCTTTTTTTCCAGTGGGGTTGGCCGGAAGTAGGTCTGGGGCTGTTTGCAGCTCTCTTGCCCTCACTCTGGAGATGCTTCCTGAGCTGTAGAGTGAAGCCATCACTTCACTCCCTCCTTTGGCTTCAGGTTATGTGGTCTCCTGCACCACTATGAACAGCTCTTGCTTTTTATGGGCGTGTATTATCCCAGATCCAAGTGATCCTCTGTCTACCTTCAACTAGTCTGTGTCTAGGAAGAATGTTGAGGAAAGCAGAGCTGAGAGATGGAAAGAAGAAGATTGTTGAGGATCTTGGGTAACAGGATCCAGCCCTGTCTAAGTCCTGAGCCCCTGAATTTTCACTTAAGTGGGCTAATGAACTGCTTGCGTTTTTCCTCTGTTTACCTTTGCGAAAGTCAGTTTCCTTAGAATTTCTCTTGCTGATCCAGTCCCCAAGTCCCAAGCTTTCTAGGTATAGGGACCAATTGGAAGTCACACTTTCCCTCCCCAACTCAACAGTGGGCCAAGGAGACATGGGCTCCTTTCCACTTTTTCATTTATGATAGAGTCAGGGCAATTCAGGGTCAGGCTCTGGCAAGAGAGTTCCTAGAGCACATCATTTCGGGGCTACTTATTTTTAAGGTCTGCTCTAGTGTGATTCTGAGAGTGAGTGCCTCCTTAATTTGTACCTTAGGCTTCTTTTGTCTCACCCTAGTCCTGGCCCTAATCAGGTTGCTGGGCCTCCATACCTATCTGTCTCCATACCCAGCCTGAAGAATTCAGAGTAGATTGCTACTGTCTTTCTTCCCCCAGAGAAGGGGTTGGCCCATTTTCTGGGCCTTGAAGAATAATGGTCTATAAAGGTCTGTTATGGGGCTTTAGCAGGTCAAACCAGAGCAGAACCAAATACAACTCTTCTTCTAGCCCAAGTCTCCTTCAAAAGGGCAATCAACCTATAGCCTCCATGTTTGGCATAAGTAAGTCAATGGAGAATCTTCAAATTAGAGTGGGTTCAGAATTATCAGAGACACGAGATTTACTTTTATCTTTATTTTATTTATGTTCATCCATGATTTGACTTACCTTAGGTGAAACAATATTCTTTCTTAGCACAGACTAGTTGAATGTAGACAGAAGGTCAAGCACTTGGCCTTGGGGAGATGCTGCCTGAGATAATACACACACATGAAGATCAAGAGCAGCTCACTGCGGTGCAGAAGTTAGCATAGCCTGCAGCCAGAGGCTATCCCTTGATCACACCAACTGGCTGTGTGTCCTTCAGCACAGTTCTTTACCCCTCTGACCTCTGCTACCTCGATTTGGAGGGGCAGACCATAAAGGATGAGCTCTGGAGGCAGAGAGATCTGCCCACAGTTCCAGCTCTCCCTGACTTGGGCAAGCCCCACTCTGAGACTTGTTTCCTCATTATTATTCCTCAGTGGGAATCATAAAGGTACTTCCCTTTTAGGCTCATTTTAAGATTCAATGAGATAATGAAGTGCTTAGCACAGTGTCTGATATAATTTCTCAATTAATTATTATTGGTGTTAATATTATTCTATAAAACAAGAAGACATTTTAGAAGATCAAAAGTACTGCCAAGCATCGACGTGCTAATACCAGATCTCGTCCCAGCCCTCAGAGAATCATCATTGTTTTCAGGGTATTCCCAAGCCAGTGTGAAGTGAACACCTACTGTGAGCTCTCTCAGGAAAGAGCCAAGTCTTGCCTTTTCAATTTTAAGAGGTCTTCACCACCTCCAGCCACAGCAACATCACATCAGGATTCCTCTGGGACCGAGGCATTCACTCCCCTTCTCTTTTTCTCAATGGATGCCTTGTCTTTGTCTTAGAAATCTTCTAAGGAAACCCGGACTCCTCAGATATACCACTGATGTGGCCCTTAAACCTTATACCTTCTGACTGCTGTTTCTTTTCAGATGTGTGTCCTTTTCCCTCATTAGGTCATCAGTACCTTGAAGGCAGGGACAGGTCCTGAGCTTCTTGGTGCCCCCATAAATCTAGGTACAGAGCAGGTCCTTAGACGTCAGTATTAGGCTCATGAGGCCCTGTCCAGCTGGGTACTGTGTGCCTGGGCCTGGGCTGGATGAGAGAGGACACTAAGGAAGTGTTTGGGAATGAAGAGGGCCTCTGACTGCAGAAGGCATCCCATATTCTTTTGGGGGCCCCTAGAATAATCAGAGAGTTCTTCCTGAAGCAGCAACAATTGGCAAGGCCTGGGGGGTTCGGTTACCTGAAGCCCTTCCCAAGGCCGCAGCCACCTGGAGTAGCCTTCCTGGTTTCCCCACCAGCCCCAGGGCTGCAACTGAACAGTGTTGGCCTCTTAATAAAAATAGCACCAATGCCAAGTCCTAACTCCACGGGAGAAATAGCCCTGTGCCCCTCGATCCCATTAACATTTCACACCTTAATGTGGCCATATTTTTGGAAAGCCAATATGAGCTGAATAGCTTATTGGTATGCAGCTCCAGGTGGGGGTGGGGGCTCCAGGGAGGGGGGGGGACTCTGCAAAGGGGATGTAATTAAGCCTCAGAATGTTCGATATATGCCCCAAAAGGAGGGCATTTGGGGGTATGAGAGCACGAGCGATGGGCTTGTCCCGGAGTTTTGTGTGCATGAAAGCTTGACCGCTGCTGGGAAGTCCCAACACGTCTCCCACCCTCGCTCACCCCAAGCCCCCACCCTAGCAGGGCCACCCACTCACCATTTGGGTCCCTACCTTTGCATTTCCCAAGCAGACCCTATCGGCAGCTCTTCTCAGATAAAATACATCATCATTTGCTCCATTAGAAAATAAATGTATGGCTATATTATGGGATTTGCATTCCATTACCTTGGTTTGCATGCCATAAAACATTTATTACACCCTTGGGCTAAAGTCTTAATAATGACTGGGTGCGAGGCACTAATGTGGTGCTGGTCTTGCTCGGGAACTAGAGATTAATGCCTTTTGATGTCACCCAGCTAATAGTCGTTCTCACCAATTTGTCCCATCAGAAGACATTAGAGTCAGGCCCTGTGTGGGGGTGGGGGACCACAGCTCAGCTTCAGCTGGGAGACAGGGCTCCTGCTCCCTGCCCCCACCTGGTCTTGTTCAAAATGCCCAGGATGAAATCTCAAAGTTCTCCCTCTTCCATTCCCTATTCCACTTCCATCCCCTCCCCTACCCTCACCCCCAGCCTTGGGCAACTCCCCACCCCTGGGCATGATGAAACTGTGACAGGGGGTGAGCTGGTTGCTTTCCTCCCAGACGGCTGCAGCAGCAGGCAAAGCAGCAATAAGGGTGCATGGGAATGGCAGGTGCACGTGCGCATGCACGCGCGCGTGCACACGCGCGCACACACACACACACACTCCTCTCTTCTCTGTCACAGAATTTGCCAGACCTGCCCCATTCAGTCTCTTGTGGCAGCCCAGTAGCCCATAGGAGGCTCACGTCCACCTTCTGTCCACAGTGAGGCCCAGTCACAGCCCCTGGCAGGCAGACAGGCCCCGTGTGGGAGGTGAACAGGCCCTGTGGGGATGGTATTGTGGGTCCTTTATCTCCTCAGCTGGCTCTGTTGGAGCAGAGCTAGGGCTAGGCCTTGGGTGATGTATTGGTCTGTGGGTTTTGTGATTCTCTGTGGGGCATACCTCTCAAGAAACCAAGCCATAAGGCCAGAGATGCCCTTCTCCTCACCTCTTTTGCAAAAGGCCTTGCCCAGGAGGTGACAGTCTTGTCTGTTCAGTAGCCAAGGCTTTCTCTTGATTCTGTGTAGAGTCACCTCAGAGTTTAAAAAAGAAACAACAACCACAACAAAAGTCCAAGCTCCACCCATGTTTGCCAAATGAAATTCTCCAGATGGGGGCCTGGGCATCTGTATTTTAAAAATCTGATTCTTAGATGATGCTGATATGTATTGCTTGGACCTTGGTGGGGGCACCAGAGAAAGTATGCCTTGCGATCTGCATCCTGGCAGCTTCTGCACCACAGGGAAGGCCGACAAAGGTCAAAGATCACTGGTTACAGAACAGCTCAGGCAGTGAGGAACCTGCAAGAAAGCCCAGGGTGTGATGACAGAATCCTCTTCTGTCTTTCCTAGGCAGCCCGCCACTCCGTCTCCCTCAGGGGTCCCAGACTACGATACCCGTCAGTGTGAACTCTACAGGGGAGCTCTCGGTCCTATTTCAGGTCACCAGTGCACCTGTTCATTCTTTTCTGGGTCAAGCTGCTCTAGAAGCAGCCTTGCTCATGGCCACATCCTTGGCCTAGTTGGAAACTCTGAGGTCATAGGAGAGGTGGAGGCCCCTAGAATGAATCGGGGCCTGAGGACCCAGTGCAAGGTCAACAGGGGGGTACCTTCTCTATCCTATAAGGACGTACCTTACAAATAACAAAATGCAGAGGGAGCTGTATTGCTAAGCCTTATCTAGGTTAGAAGGGAGCACAGAAGATGTTTAATGAGATTGATAACTTAAAAAATGACCCCAAACAGTAATCATGTGGATTTAATTTTTTAAAATTATATATAATGGGCGCCTGGGTGGCTCAGTTGGTTAAGCGACTGCCTTCGGCTCAGGTCATGATCCTGGAGTCCCGGGATCGAGTCCCGCATCGGGCTCCCTGCTCAGCAGGGAGTCTGCTTTTCCCTCTGACCCTCTTCCCTCTCGTGCTCTCTATCTCTCATTCTCACTCTCTCAAATAAATAAAATCTTTAAAAAAATAAATAAAATTATATATAATGTTTTATTTTACCTTCGGTATAGTTAACATGCATTGTTACATTAGCTTTGGGTATACAATACAGTGATTCAACAATTCTATACATTACTCAGTGCTCACCAAGATAAGTGTGCTCTTAATCCCCTTCATCTATTTCATCCAACCCCCCCCATCTCCCCTCTAGGAACCACCGGTCTGTTCTCTGTAGTTAAGAGTCTATTTCTTTCTTGGTTTGTCTCTCTCTTTTTTCCCCTTTGTTCATTTGTTTTGTTTCTTAAATTCCACATATGAGTGAAATCGTATGGTATTTGTCTTTCTTGACTGACTTATTTCGCTTAGCATTATAGTCTCTAGCTCCATCCATGTTGTTACAAATGGCAAGATTTCATTCTTTTTTATGGCTGAATAATATTCCATTATCTATCTATCATCTATCTACCTATCTATCTATCTATCCATCTATATCTATCTATCTATCTATCTGTCTACCATATCTTCTTTATCCATTCACCTATCAATGGACAGTGGTCTGCTTCCATAATTTGGCTCTTGTAAATAATGCTGCAGTAAACATGTGGCTTTAGTTTAAGCAAGGACAAGCTCGTGAGATTCCTTCTCACTGGCACCTCCTCACATGGTGGGCCCCCAGGCACCATGTTACTATAAGCGCAGTAGTAAGGCCAGAGGACTCGAACCCAGGCCTTTAGACTTCTAGGCCGGTGCCCTCTGCACAACTTGTGACCACTCTCCTCCCTCCCCTTAGACAGAGTGGATTCAGGGCTTTTTCAGATTTCCTCTTCTACCTGAGAGACCAAGTCATGATCCTTCCTTGCTGTAGGATGGCAGCAGTCTTCACTCTTTGCCCCAATTCTCTGTGCCCCACCTCACTAGCACAATCCACCGAAGCTACCACTTTAAGTCAGTTTCTACTCAGGAAGCCACATGGCTCCCAGCAGCCCATTGATTAAATCCATCCCCCTCCTAGGCTGGCCCTACTTTATACCCAATCTCAAGCTCTGGAGCCAAGATTGGGGATCTCCAATGCTGGGGCTCTGAGAGCCATAAGTCCTGGTCCTTGCTCTGGAGGAGATTCTAATTTATATATAGAGAAGAGCACTCTACAGAGATGTTATGGGTCTACAAGAAGTACAGATGAAACACCACGGGAGAACATTGCTTCTGACTGTGCACATCCAGGAAGGCTGATGAGTGAGGGGGCACCTAAGGGCAGAGATGGGGGCAGGGTATGGGTTGGCCAGGAAGGGGAATGGTGGGAGCAAATGTATGGGGGTGGGAATACTTCAAGAATGGGAAGGAGTGGGAGGAAAGATTACTATGAAAAGATAGCACTGTCAGTGTGGGACTGAATTCTGAGTGCAGGGGAGAGAAAGGTCTTTATACTACAGGGCTGGGCAGGTTCTCTGGCTGAAATGGAGCAGCTGAGGTCAGAAGCAGGGAGCCCAGGTGGATGCCTCTACTGGCCCAGGAATGAGCCCACTCCTCCTGGACTGGGGCAGGAGTGGGAAGGAAAAGATGGATGAAGGAAGCAAGAGAGAGGAGTCGAGGAGAAGCTGAGGACTGTCTGCAGTGGGCGAGGCCGGAGCACACATGGCCCTGAGAGAGTGGTTCTCCATGGAGCGGTGCATTTGGACATTGATGGGGGTATTTTGTTGTGACAAGGCTGGCGTTTAGTGTGTGTGTTAGTGGGGTGGTGGGGACCAGGAGTGCTCTCTGCATACTGCAGTGTGCGGAACGGTCCCATGCAATGGCCGGTTCTCCCACATCCCATGCAGCTTTTGAAAATCACAAGCAGGTTGCTGTGTACCTTACAACCCAAAGGGGCACCATTCACTTACGTGACGAAGTATATGGCTGTGCAGTGCCCATCTGCACAACCGTCAGGGAGGGCCTCGGCTTGCCCATGATCCTGGTGGAAAAATCTGTTTATGATGACCTGGGTTTAAACCTCGCTCGGTTTCACATATAAGCACAGAGTACTTTTGCATGGTTTTAATATATACTGAATTTTCTAGGAATGCAGCTCCTGTGATGTTGAGGGAGAAGTTGTGCTCTGTTCTGTACAGAACTTTAGCAAGAGTGGTTCACCATTCCAGAAACTGCCGCTCATGTGGGCGCATCAGTCAGGGCCCTTAGGTAGCAGCACACCAGCAGCAGGAGGTACTGACAGCCCTCCCAACCTGTGGTTTTATGTTTAGGTGCTAGTATTTGACTTCTTCATTGTTGCTGAGCATTTACATATTGAAACACATATTATTTTATTATAACTTACTTTCCTTTGATTTCTCCTTTATGTAACAGTTGGGTCAATATATTGATTTTTTTGAAATTATGTGGATAGGTTGGTTATATTATTATCTTTGCTTTCCATCCTAGGATAGTAAATGGGGCATAACAAACCTGGTAATAAAAGGAGGCTCTGGGTCTGATGGGCCGAGAACCATGGTTTTGAGAATCCAAACCTCAACAGCTTCTCCCTGAAGCCTCATCTGGCCATGTTGCCCCTATGGCCTCACCTGAAGACTTCTTTTCTTCCTAAATGAAACCCTCTGTAATATCTCTTTTCCACTTAAAAAAAAAAAGATTTTATTTATTTATGAGAGAGAGAGAGAGAGAGAGAGAGTGTACAGGAGGAAGCGGCAGAGGGAGAGGGAGAAGCAGGCTCCCAGCTGAGCAAGGAGCCTGTTGTAGGTCTCAATCCCAGGACCCCGGGGTCATGAGCTGAGCCGAAGGCAGATGCTTAACTGACCGAGCCACCTAGGCGCCCCTCCACTTTTTTTTAATGATAATCTCAGAGACAATTTTTGTCAGTTATGTCCCAATAAACACATAAGCTCCCCAAAACAGCCTTGAAGTGATTGCCTTATATGGCCCTGAGCAGGTTCTGGAGGAAAGCACACAAACTTGGCTTACTGACTGAAATGCACATGTCGGGTGGCGAGGAGGCTCCTGCAGGTAAACACGAAAGAAGGGCATCCACGGCAGAGTAATGCGGAATCCAGAAAATCGCATCCCTCAGTGTGACAGAGCCGGGGCAAAATGGAGACTCCAGACTCTAGAGCCGAGATTTCACAGTAAGTCTCGTCAAAGTAAAGACCGATTCAGAAAAAAAAAAAAAAAAGTGGGAAATCGCTGAAAAATCAAATCAGCTGCACAAATTCTGGGACCACTGAAAAATAACTTATTGGAAGTCCAAAGATAAGACATGTTGAGGAATGGGGGCACCTGGGTGGCTCAGTCAGTTAAGCGTCTGCCTTCAGCTCAGGTCATGATCCTGGGATCCTGGGATTGAGTCCCGCATTGGGCTCCCTGATGTGCGGGGAGTCTGCTTTTCCCTCCCCCCCTCCCCCTGCTCATGCTCTCTCTCTCCACCCCAATAAATAAATAAAATCTTATAAAAAAAGAAAGACATGTTGAAGACTGGAAAAAAAAAAAAAAAACAACGAACCTCCAATGTGGAGAGATGGTGGTTTCAAAGTGACCTCTGTGGGCAGAGAGGCATCTTTGTAAATGGGAAGCCTGGCCAAGTGTGGAGATGGGGTTTAGAGAAGTTAGTGGATGATAGTGCCATACAGGGTGATTCAGGGAAGCTTGGCTCCTCCAGCAGTAAGTGCCATACTAGCCATATCTGGAGGACAACCACACATTCCCACTGCAGGTCCTTGTGTCCTTACCCAAAGCAGACAATGGGCTCAGGCCCCGGAAGGAAGGAGGCAATGCTGGGGTCTCCCATTATTTCTAGAGGCCCCCCACATGGATGCAGTAGTCCACTTCTTTAAAAAATTTAAAGAGAGCCAAAAAGAGAAGTGTTTAGATCAGACATACTCAGCGCTTGTGGAAAGAAGGCTTTTTAGTATTGTGTGTATTTCAGTTCAGGGGAAGCATGAAACAAAACTCAAGGGCAGTATAGTGGGTATCAAAATTCCTCAGGTAGTTGACATCATCAGTGGGGTTCGGGGTCTCAGACGCCCGAGTTCACATCCTAGCTCCATCACTGTGTAGCTGGGTGACCTTGGGCAAGTTACTTAGCCTCTGTGTTCTTCAGTTTCCTCCCCTCTAAAATGGGCATAATGATATTACTTCACTGGATTGTGAAAATTAAAGGAGTTAATATGGTGTTGGAAGGTTCTTAGAACAGTGTAGGGCATATGTAAGTGCTCAATATATGTGTATAATAGTTGTTATTCTTGCTCTTGAGAAAAGGGCCAAGTTTTATTAGCCCCCATCCCCTTCCTACTGATGAACCCACGGAGGAAGGTTTGGGAACATAAACGAGGAGCTGGGAGGGGTGTAGACATGCCCCCTCCTCTTTTCAGAGAAGCCAGGGCATGGAGGTCAAGTGCCTTAGTCCCGGTTCTAAAGCCACTGCTCAGACTAGTAAGTGCATTAGAAGCACAGAGTAGCCCCTTGACCCCAAAGAGTCAGCTAGGTAGGGGACAAGGAGTGACTGGGTCACTATGAGATTGGTGCCCCCCCCAAAACCTTTAGATTAGAGAGCATGGTGCTTGAGAGGGATACTTTCTCTAGTTTTAGCTCTTATGCATGAACCATCGCTCTGTAGCAACCCTACCGAGGACTCTGATCCTGGAAGCAGGGGAAAGGGTGCCAAGATGGCGGCAGGAAATGAAACCCAGTGGTTCACAAAAGTCTGGCCTGAGAGAGCCTGGGTTCCCCAGGAGTGTCACCTTGCTTACCCTCTCTGCCTGTTTCTCCCCATGTAAATGTCTTAGAGGAATATCCAAGGGTTGGTGGGAGAGAACTGTAGGACTTTAGGACGGCAAAGAATCCCGGAGGTTATGGCAGATGCTGTCAGTGTCCACCCTCTCCCCTTGCCCTTACCACGTCTGTGCTCCAAGCCTGACTCCCAGCTGTCGGTATCTGCGGTGCTTTGTCCAAGTCACTAGTGTGCCTTTACACAACTGGGAAGCAGTCCTCCACTAGTGACCAACAGGACCATTGTGTAAATAACCTAGGGCTTTGGTCCAATGGATAGGATAGCTCTGAGATATATGTTCTAGGTTGTCTTCCAGGGTTCCCCAGTGGGAGTGAGCTCCAGATACACACAGAGCTAACTTGCTTAATAACACACCCCTTGTTGGTCTCCTTCCCTTTGCTGATTCACTTCCCCACTCCTGGGGTCACTTCCCAAATAAACTACCTGCCCAAAGCCTCATCTCAGGGATTGCTTCTGCCACACTAAGGTGGAGGTTATCTGGTGAACCACTTGGTGTTACCGAAGCAAGATAACTGTCATAACACACTTGCCCATGTGTACATGGTATAATAAGTGCCCATCTCGCAGGCTTGCTCACGCCCCAGAAAGAATCAGAACATTTGCATCATTAGGAAGAAGCTCCCTCCACCAGCTCAGGAAATGATCATCGCTCCATCCCCCTCCCCGGGAATCTTGTTGGAAGTAAAAGCCCTGTGACGAGACCCCCCTCTGGCTTCTCTCTCACCAGCCGTCTGTTCGTAATAACCCCACCCACGCACCCGAGCCTCTCTGACTTGATATTGCAGGACGCTGTCACTTGAAATTAATTGCAACTAATTAAAAATGATCCGGTTAGGACAATTGCACAATGGCGCTCCGGAGACCACTTCATTCCCAAAGGTTTGGTGGCGTTTGTGGCTGCCGCAGCCCCAGCCAGCCGGACGGGGCCATACATCATCATGTCATTTTACATTGTTATTTCTCTGAAAGCAGCAATTTAAAAGAGTCTCAGATGAACCTTGAGCAACTTTGCACTAAAAAGAAAAATGTTACTGTCCAAGATCTGTAAAATATAACATATAGACTCAAAGAAGCCACTTGACATGAAAAGCAGCCTTAAGTTTGTGCTGCGATTTGCATATAATAGATAATGTTGTAGTAGAAGGACCCACAAAGCAGGCAGTGGCTGTGAAGCATCGATCCTCAGCTTCTTTGTTCAAACTGGGTCACCTACTGTTGCTGGTTATTATTTTATCACAGCCATTCCTCATGTAAGGTGACAGGACAGCGTCTAACCCCCTGGGTTCTAGGGACTGCCACCCCTCCTCCTTATTTAGTGGAAGACCTAGGGTCCTTCTTGACTCTGACTCCGGTGGCATTGCAAATCCCACGTTGGTGCTGCCAGTTTCCAAGTACATCCCAGGAGTGGCAGTCCTGTTAGGACAAGAGACACTTCTCAGGCTTGGGCGAGGCCCAGTAAACTGGGAGTTGAGGTCACAAGCCCTGTGAAGCAGCCTAGCAGCCCCCATACTTCATTTCAAGGGCGCCCAGACAGCTGAGTGCATTTTGGCCCTATGTCCTTGAGCTACAAGCCTCTCTTGTCAGGCCACCTGCTGCCCCAGCTCACTTCTGTGGTCTCTGCATCACCCTCCAAATCTCTCCACATCAACAGGGCAGGGGAGGATCAGGCATTTGAACAGAAAGGGGTATGTCAGAAAAGCATCTTGCAAAATTATTGTTTCTAATACTCTGGGTTTTTTTCCTGCAAGTAAGAACAAGAGGCGACTTTAAAGGGTGTCAACAAAAATAAGATACCTCTGCAAAACAGAAATTTTTAATTCAAAAATTAAAAATCAAAGCCTTTAAAGGTCCAGGAGAAATATAAAAGAATGCACAGGGAAGGTGAAAGGGGAAGAAATAGCAAGCAGGTAGGCACAGAAATTTTATGTGATTACTAAAATTTGGCTCTGGGCTTCCTGGAGTCCAAAGCAAGAAAGGAAAATAGGAAAAGTGATTAATTACAAACATCACATGGTCCTTAAAGAAAAAGCAGACCAGCTCCTTAGAAGAAATAATGCTGGGTTTTTTTTTGGTTTTTTTTTTTGCATGGATCTCATGTGGATCATGCAGTGGTCAACATCCTCCACAACATCCTCACTGTTAAGGCAGGGGTGAGGATTGTGAAGGCCCCTGCATTGGAAATCGGGGCCTTGACCTGGTGAAGGCACCTCTCTGGGAGACCCAGAAGGTGTGGATCAAATGTGCAATCCACCAATGACTGGCTTCATTCAGGAACAACACACAGATACTGGAAGAATGCAAGGACCAACTCCAACCTCATCTCCAAATTATTCTCCATGCAAAGGGTTTCTTTCAGCACTCAGACTGAGGCTCTGATTTCCAACAAAGACCTGGAATGCAGGTTTTGCCTGTGCCTGAGAAGCAGATCTAGATATATAAATCATAGCACGTCTGTATAGTGGAACACTGTGCGGCCATCAACGGGAACAAGGAGATGACATGTGCTGCTGGAAAAAGTTGTGTAAGGTGCATTATTAGGTGAAAAAAGTGGGTTGCACAACAGTAGGTATTGTGGTATTGTGTGATTCTGCTCGTATTAAATATTAAATAATAAAACAACATATGGGCATAGAAAATTTCCGGAAGGATTCATAAGAAATTGGTGACAGTATGTAACCTTAGGGGAGAGGGAATTTTATAGTTTAGCTACACCCTCCTTACGATAATTATGTATTCCTTTTGGATTTAAAAAGTTATTTTAAAAAGGGGAATCAAGGGCACCTGGGTGGCTCAGTCGGTTAAGCGTCTGCCTTCGGCTCAGGTCATGATCCCAGGGTCCTGCGATCGAGCCCCCCGTTGGGCTCCCTGGTCAGAGTGGAGTCTGCTTCTCTGTCTTCCTCTGAGGCTCCCCCTGCTTCTGTTCTCTCTCTCTCTAGCTCTCTCTCTCTCTCTCAAATAAATAAAATCTTTAAAAAAAAAGGTGAATCAAGAAAACAATACAGTTATGTTAAGAGGAGTGTGAAGCAGATCAGTTTTACTGGAAAAGTAAGATGGGAAGAGAAAGTCTGGATAAATATAGATTTAATGTTTAAAAGGAGCTGCTTTGGGGAGGTAAGATTATAGCAGACTTTCACTTTCAAGTTAATCATTTCTGCAACATTTTTGTAATAAGTAGCTATTTCTTTTATAATAAATTTAAAAAAACATTTTATGTCAATCTAGGGGACTGTCAGTTTGACTGCCTTTTATGAAAATTAAGAGGCCTAATCAAGACTTATCCAAATGAATGGACACCCTACCTCTGTCGGGCAGTGGGCCAGAAAAGAATCTGCAAGCAAGACAAGCATTTTTCCTAAGGAAGCAGTTGGCTGTCTATTCTGGCACACAAATGAATGAATGATCTTGACATTAACATTCTGGCCTCACAGAGCACCAATGCTCGCCTGGGAAGGTGCTTATGGCACAATCCAGAGGCTGTTGTGCTTTTGAAAAAAAAAGAGGGGGCACTTAAAAATTGCTGTTGTTTCATAGTAGGATAATACGTTTGAACTATTAATTTTTCACAATTCTGGCTATTTCCTTCCCTTTGTCTGTCGCCAATGCCCTCGCCCTCCGAGCTAGCCTGTTCTCTGCTGGGTGCCTCAGGGAAGAGATGGGACAGGGAAAGACACAAAGGCTCATCCTGGCTTTTGACTTTGAAAAGCTTAGGGAAAGGGACCCAGGAAGAGAAAAAATAACCATCAGAGAGAATATCTCACTCCCG
Organism: Eumetopias jubatus; assembly: GCF_037043125.1. Lineage (NCBI taxonomy): Eukaryota > Metazoa > Chordata > Mammalia > Carnivora > Otariidae > Eumetopias > Eumetopias jubatus. The sequence continues at coordinate 53,309,993 of NW_028274823.1, read as the reverse complement.
AGATTAGAAAATGGGCAGGTGGGAGGATCAGAGCTGTGTGTGGTGTGAGGATGGGGGCCAGCCTTGGAGGAACAGAGGCAGCATCCAGAGAATTCTGAGCTTCTACTTGGAGAAGCTGAATCAGCGGCCCAGGTCCACAGTGTCCATCTAGGGGCTGGGATGCGGATCAAGAAAGGCCTGGAACTCCGTAGGGCTTCAGGAGAGGGCTACCTCCCTCTACTTCCTCTCTGCACCTGCTTTGGCCTTTTATCTCAGCATCACCAAATATCTTTCCCCGCTCCTGTCTGGATGGTTGAACACGATTAATTGTCCTTGATTTGACACCCAGAGCCAGAGTGACTTCTTTCTCAGGTCTCCACCCCTTGTTTCTGAGGCCGTCTGTGATTGGCCCAGCTTGGATCACGTGCCCACCCCCCCCCCCCGACGCCCGCATCTCCGCACCAATCTGCTGTTCTTGGGGGCTGAGGTCTCTGTTGCAACCACTTTTGGGGCCACTTTTCCCCCTCATCCCACTCTGTTTTCCTAGTTTCCCCCACCCCACTCTGTTTTCCTCCTGAGAACGCTGCCCAATAAACCTTCTGCGTGTAACTTCCCATCACTTCAGTGTCTATTTCCAATCTAAGACACTCACCTTGCAGACTCTGGGTACCTACAGAATATCTGGAGTCAGCAGTAAGGGCTGTGGTCCCTCACCTGTCTGGAAAGTGAGGCCCTGGAGAGCGATGGGAGCTCCAGACACCATTCCCAACACCAAGACAGTGTGAGGCTGAGGCTTTCCTGGAAAGAAACTTAGCACTGGAACTTCGCACTGGGATGAAATTTAGGAAGCCCTGGGTTCTGCCACTGGTGAGCTGGGTGCCTCGGCAAGCCTCTTAACTGGTCTGACTCACAGGATCTCAAATGCAGATCAAGGAATCCCACCCCACAGGGTTAATTCAAAGTTCACAAAAAGGTTCTAAGTAAATGGGCCTCAAACAGTGCCTGGCACAGAGTAGAAATATTATACATATGTAGAACAGTTTGGCTTTCAGAGCTTCCTGCCCCTGGTCATCTACCTGCCTCCCTCTATCCCCACACGCTGTCTACCCTTTCATACCAGACTGGGTGAGGCCATGAGCAGAAGGGCCACACGATCCCCACCAGGAAACCAGCTTCCTGAACTGATTATTACCTTCTTAGGCTCTCCACCGGGATTTTGTAGATGCTGAAATGTAAGTCACACTAAATTCTATTAAAAGATAAATCATTTTAAATTTTGTTTTCTGCTCAAAAGGTTTCCCGTCCCACTCAGTGTCTAACATTATGGCCCCTATTCTCTTTTTTTGGACCTTTTCTGCTATTCATCTCTCTCATTTTCTCCAGCCACGTTGGTCTCCTAGCTGTGTGTTAAACACACTAGACATACTCCTACCCCAGGGCCTTTGCACTTGTTGCGCCCTCTTCCTAGACATTCTTCCACCTGACTCACTCTCTCACATCTTCAGGTTCTTACACAAAAGTCGGTGAGACATCCCCATCCCCATTTAAAATAGCAAAACTCCCTCAACACTGCCTAGCCCCTCTCCACTTTAGAACTTACTATAATCTGACATGAATTTCATGAATTCACTGCTTTTCTTACTCTATTGAAATACAGAGGACAGGGACTTTTGCCTGTTTTATTCTCAACTATATCCACAACAGTATCTAGCATGAAATATATGCTCAATATATTTTTGTTAAATGAATGAGTGAACGTGTTTGTATGCTTTACAAGCAGGTGAGACTAAACAGAGAAAATCCACTAGTGAGACCAATGACGAATTGATGCCAGCCACGGGAACGGAGGGGCAAAAGGTCCCAAGCATGGCTAGAATCGCTGAAGTTCCCGGCCAGGCCAAAGAAATGTCTAGGCTCTCCCCTGCCACCCCAGCCAGGCAGCTTCTTGAGGACAGGGGCTATTAGCTAAGTGTCCAGCTCAGTCCCTGGCATGCAGCAGGTACTCAATCGATGTTTGCTGAATGTACCAATGCACCAAGGTGCTGGTGGCCGAGGGGAAGTGGTCTGCACCTCCAGGCACCTTTAGGGAAAAGGCATCTTTAGATGATGACATATTCATTTGTTTCTTACCTCAGCCCTTGGCATTGGCCAATGTTTCTCAAAGTGTGTTCTCCAGAACCTCGGTGCTAATAGGTGTTAGGTAGAAGAAGGGTCCTGTTGTCAAACGCATCTGGGAAATCCTGGATTAAATAAAGTTAAACAGGTTTCCTGACTTCCTGAAGAATCTTTAATATGCAAATAGAAATTATAAATCCAAGAGGGTGCTTATGTTTTGAAAGCTTTTCCAAACTTACCTGATCATGGAGCTCATTTTTCAAGGAGAACAAGGATTTCACCGACTGCTGTTTGGGAAACACTGGCATAACCTCACACCTATCAGAAATTGAAAAGATCAGGGAGGAAATCTAGTGCAACATTTTCTCTTCACAGAAGAGACAAGAGAGGTGAAGAACAGAGAGGGAAAGGGATTGACTGCGGGAAACACAGTAAGTCGAAGTTGGGGCTTGGCTAGAATCCAGCCATCTCTGGCCTCTAGGACACTTGCTGCTTTCAGTTTTGAACTGAAAACTCTCTGGGGTTCTGAACTCTGACTTGTCGGGCCCGGTTTGCTCACTTGTATTCTCAGAGTCACAGAAACTTAGAACAGGAAACCCTGCAGAGACGTGAACTTTCCACTCCTGACCTCACCTCCTGTTTCTGGCCCCAGCTGCCTGCCATGACCCAAGTCTGGGCATGTAACCTGCAGCTGGGAGCCCGATGCTCCCCATCTCCACCTCCAGCCCTGCCCCCTCCACCCTTCCCTAGCATAGGGTTCCTGCCCCAAAGCCCTGGGTCCCAGGACCAGCAATATCAGTACAACATGAGAAATGACTAGAAATGCAAATTCGCTGGCGTCACCTCAGACCTACTGACTAAGAAACTCGGGGTGGAGGGCAGCAATCTGTGTTTTAAGAAGCCCCCAGGTGCTTCTGACTCATGCTAGAGTTTATGAACCACTGCCCTAAACCATACTAACTCAGACCAAGCCACGGTAGGGAAAGGCCTTTCCTTGGCTTCCCTGGTCCCCAGAGAGCAGAGCACAACCTCCAAGGACCTCGGTAAGAATCCTGGAAAACTCCAGACACAAAATCTTTAGAGATTCTTACAGCTCAGCGGGTTCCAATCACTTGAACTTGGTGCCACCTAAACCCTGAAGTTAATTTACACTGTATCATTTTATTAGTTGGCCTAATCGATAGATGCAATTTTATAAAACAGACCTGGGCTGGGCAGTTTTTCAGGCTCCTGTTGTATCTCTCAAATACCCCACCTCTGAAATAAATCCCAGCAGAAGGAGACCTATATGATACATGGGGGGATCTGGAAATGTCAGAGTCTTACCTCAGTCCACTTAAGTCGAGGTGGGGTCCTTTCAGTGCATCAGAAGAAGTGCTTTAATTGAGTTTAATAGCTTGATTTGAATATATGTTCTTCCCAAATCCATCTGTTTTTTGGATTTCTCATCCAGAGTGTTGTGGGCATGCCTCAGTGGTGGCCTCATAGTGGAATGGAATTGAGCAATGCAAGGTCTGCATGGCCCAAAGTGGTGGTCCCAGGAGCCCCCCGCCTTCACTCAGGAGGAGGAGGAGGGTGACACCCTCTTTCCTGCCCGCCACCCCCTACTGGCCCTACAGGCAGAAAGGAAGCCCCTCAAAATGTGCCCCTTGGAAGGCTGGCTGGGATAAGGCGGATTGCTTATCCACCAGCCGCTGAGAAGTGGAGCCCTGCTAGTCTCCACGTTGCATCTCCTGTCACAGTCCTGGCTCCCGCTGCGTCTGGGCTCCTCATCGAGGCTGGAGATACTTCGGGCACCCACTCGCTCACTCACTCACCCACTCAGCCCAGGCGGCGCTGCTATGGCAGGCCTCCATCCATCCTCATCATTCAGGGGCCTCTGAAAGTATGCCTGTCAATATAATGCACGGCCTGTTGAGGGGAAGTGACATTTTGAATAGTGGACACTTTTCCAGGAGCATTCATCCTAGGTCAGCCTCATGATAAATAAATACATTTGGCGTCTGAAGTCAGCAGGCAGGATACAAGGACCGAAATGCAAGCCCAGATGCACGTCCCATAAGGCTGACTTGACGGGGTGGAGGTAGTCTGTGAGGGAAAGGGGGGAGAGGGAAGGCTCCAGGAATAGATTTGGGGGAGACTTTATTCCTCCTCTGCCTGGCACCTCTAGGGAAAACAGGAAGCAAATGATGCCGCAATATCCATTTGTCCCCGAACCACAAGAAGGTCCTTTCTTTCTGTCACCCCTTCTGCTCCTCACCTGTCCCTCCTCCCCACAAAAAAAACCCTAGTCCCCATCTTAATTACCCCTAACAGTGGCCTAAACAAAGTATTTATAAGGCTTACTGCGTTTGTCTTCCCATTCCTATTAATAAAGTCTGGGAATGTAGGGAAGAAATATGGGTGGGTGACAGGGTTTTTAATGGTGCCTCACCTTAAATGCATTTTAAAATATGTAAATCAATAAAAAAATTATTTGTAATAGCAGCCTAAGAGTGCTGGTTAGCCTGGCACGGAGTGAAATGCACGCTACAAGCCCTATTACCATACATCCTGGGAGCTGTAGTTAGGATTAATCTGTCAAAGGGGATGGTTTAGTGTTGATGAATATGACATGTGACCATTAACGATGTTGATTTTATCTCCCGAGATTAGCATGATTTACTTCGGATGGATAATAATGTCATTTGCTTGATGCAGTAGATCTGTTTACGAGCTGATTAAATTGTAAGGCCTTGCCTCATTTCATGCTATTTGGTTTACAGCTTCATTACCACAATCACAAAAGCTGGGGAAATGTCCCACATTCCATGTCACAATAAATCACTGCTTCACGTTGCTGGGATAGATTTTAGCAGTCCTGCCCAGCAAGGACCGTTCTTGGCTCCCCACTAATCTGTGATCCAGAATACATTAGGGGGATCTTCAGGAACACCGGAATGAGAGGGGGCAGGAATCCTCTCGGATCTTTTAATTGAGATTAAGGAAGTCCTTGAGTAATTAGCTGTAACAAATTGCCTTATTATTTAGACAGTGAAGTCACTGTTTTTGTTGCAAGGATGATTACCATAAATATGCAGAAAAGTGACACTCAGAGAACCAGGAGGGAAGCTTGGAAGCCAATTTCATTTTCACCCCGTTATCGTTTGCTCTGGGAGAGGGGCGATTGGAATGCAAGGTGTGTAGGGGACCTGTGTGGGAGGTCCTCAACCCCGCCATGCTTCTTCGAAGTGGAGTGAGAGGAGGTGTGCACCACACACCCACAACATCGCGCCGGCCACCTCAGCACTTCTGGGTAGGGCGCAGCTGAAGGAGAGGGGAGAGAGGAGAGCGCCTGGCATCTGGGTCAGAGGAGAAGTGTGTAAACACAGACCTGTTCACTCCATGCCAACTCCGTGCTGGACTGAGCCGGCAGTATGATTCTCTACCCTGTGCCTGGGGGAGAGAGAGGAGGTGGAAAAGACAGGGCTGTTTACCCCTCAAAAAGCTGGGGAGGCAGAAAACACAGGCCTGAAATGATTACTTACATTTCTAATAACACCTAAGAGATTCTGAGTTCTTAACTCCTGCCAGATCCTGTTCTCACCACTGACACAACCCTAGGAGATTGGCATTAGTATTCTCACCCCATGTTATAGATGAGGAGACCAAGGCTGGGGGCAGGGGTGTTTAGCAATGTGCCCAAGGTCACAGAGCCAACCAGTGACAGAGCTAGAATTTGAACCCAGGCAATGGGGCCCGGAATTTGGCACAGGACCTATACACCGAGCTTGCCATTTGGCTCAGGGTGAGGCCATTTCAGCAAAGAGGCAAGGAGGGAGAATTTTCAGGTCTTAGCCAATTCTTATTCTTACTCCTGAACTGAAGCCTGACACTGTGAATAGGAGTTTCCTGCAAAGAATTTAGGATGAACAGTAACTAGGAGCACAGAGGCCAGGTCTCAAATGAGAACTTTAGTAAGATTTTGTGATGAGCATAATCAGAGAAGATACAAGACTACATATACTTCCTCAAGGGCAGGCCTTTGGAAATAGCAATAATATAAAAGGCAAAGGTAGCCTCTCTCTGCTTCTCAGCTCAGAATCTCCCTAGGACACCAAAAAATAAAGGGGAGAAATTGTGGCCTTCTAAACAGCTCTGCAGAAGAGGTAACTCCAGAATTCCCAAACTCCATGCAGTTTCACTTCTGAACTGGATGGAAATGAGGCCCTTAAGTGTCTGCATCCCTTAACCAGACTCATTATTGTGTCCTTATAGCAGAGATCACTAGTGGCCCTCCAATCTCCAGTCCTCTGTTTTTCCTGTACTAGAACCCTGATTTGTAATTGATTCTAATATAATAAAGACTACATTTCCCAGCATCGCTTGAAGCTAGGTGAGCCATATGACTAATATGGGAACCATTTATTGAGCTTCAACTCTGAGCCAGGCCCTGTGCTAAGTGTTGGTTGGGATAAAGGCACATAAGATGCAAACAATGTCCTTAGCCAGCCAAGCTGCTGTTCTGTCCTTCAGTCACTGATCGGGCACTGTCAGGTGTGAATTGATCTATCGGTCAATTAGCATGCTGGCTATTTCGTCAACGGCCAGACACTTGCCCTGTAGGCATTGGTCCTAGTACTGAACTCTCAGGGAGCATAGATGGGGACACTTTGGCCACAGTTCCAGGCAGGTAGAATTTGATGCCAGGCATAGGGATAAACCCCCAAGAAATGTGCATACTCTTATCTTACAGCATACACAAAAATTAACTAAACACTTAAACATAAGGCCTGACACCATAAAACTCCTAGAAGAAAACATAAGGAAAAAATCTCCTTGACATTGGTACTTGCAAAGATTTTTTTTTGGATATGACACCAAAAGCAACAAAAAGGGAAGAAATGCAAAAAATAGACAAGTGGGGTTACATCAAATGAGAAAGCTTCTGAACAGCAAAGGGAACAATCAGCAAAATGAAAAGGCAACTTATAGAATGGGAGAAAATATTTGCACGCCATCTGTCTGATAAGAGGTTAATATGCAAAATATATAAGGAACTCGTACGACTAAATAGCAAAAAGAACAAATAACGTATTTAAAAATGGGCAAAGGACCTGAATAGACATTTTTCCAAAGAAGACATACAAATGAGCAACAGGTACATGAAAAGCGCTCAACATCACTAATCATCGGGGAAATGCAAATCAAAACCACAGTAAGATACCACCTCCCACCTGTTAGAACGGCTATCATCAAAAAGATGAGATTACAATTGTTGGCGAGGCTGTGGGGAAAGGAGAGCCCTTGTATACTCTAGCTGGGAATGTAAATTGGTACCGTCATTAGGGAAAACAGTGTAGAGGTTCCTCAAAAAATTAAAAGTGGAACGACCATATGATCCAGCAATCTTACTTCTGTAATCAGCATCTCTAAAAGATATCTATACTCCCGTGTTCGTTGCAGCATTCTTCGTAATAGCCAAGGTATGAAATCAGTCTACATTGGATCCATGTGTCTATGGATGGATGAAGGGATAAAGAAACACACGCACACACAGAGGAATATCATTCAGCCATAAAGAAGAAAGAAATCCTGATATCCTGCCATTTGCAACAATATGGATGAACCTGGAGGACATCATGCTAAGTGAAATAAGTCAGACACAGAAGAACAAATACTATGTTATATGACATATATAATGAGTTTAAAATAGTTAAACTCATAGAGGCAAAGAGTGGAATGGTGGTTATGGTGGTTGCCTGGGGTTGGGGGAGTAAAGGAAATGGGGAGATGTTGGTGACAAAGGGAATAAGGTTATACGATAAGTAAGTTCTGGGGTTCTAATGTACAGCATGATGATTATGGTTAATAATACCGTATTGTATACTTGAAATTTGCCACAAGAATAGATCTTCTATTCTTGTTTTCACCATACACATACATATAAGGTAACCAAGGGAGGTGAAGGATGCATTAATTCACTTGATTATGTTGAGCATTTCACAGTGTATCGCAATAATGCTCTGGCTGTGTAGCCATGCCCACCCTCTACCAAAGACCATTCCCTGCTGCCTCTTTGGGGGCTCCTGGTGCTGGAGCCATGCCCCCTCTGAGGTCTCTTGTCCACCCAAGATGTGGTACCTCTGACCACCTCCCCATCTTGGTCTCCTACGTCTGCCTCTTGGTCACAGAGACTGTGACCCTCAACTCTTCGTCTCTCCAGGTTTGACATTTGTTTCTTGTGCAGATATGATTAGGGGGAAATGAATACATAAAAGGGAACATAGACTTTTCTGTCCCTTATGTTTGGAGACTCCTTCCTCTCCTCAGCGTCTCTGTGACCACACTGCCCTCTTGGCCTTCTGGGGACGGAGACAGAGAAGGTGTGCAGCCTGGGAATGTCCTCTGTGGGGCGGGCTATGAGGCCAAGCCAAGGGCCCAGCCTGAGGGGGTCAGAGAGACCAGAGAGACATCCTGGGGTGTCCAAAGCTTGGTCAAAACTGTGAGCTAGGGGCTAGGAACACAGATAAAAGATCGTGTTCTGGATGGTTTGGAGCATTCTCCTGGGATGGTGAAGTATCAGTCTGGTCTGTATCAGTCACCTATTGTTATGGGAAAAAAAAGACTCTAAAATTTAGTGGCTTAAAACAATAATGACATTTATTTTGTTCATGTATCAGCAATTTGGGCGGGGTTTAAATGTGGGGAGGGCTTGTCTCTGCTCCACTCACCATCAGCTGGGGCAGCCCAAAGCCTGGAGCCTGGAATCTTCTGAGTCTTGTCACTCCGTGCTGCAGTTGATGCCACTGTTGGCTGGCACTTCACTTGGGGCTGTCGCTGGAACATCTACGCGTGGCCTGTGTGACCACTTGGCTTCCTCAGAGCGTGGGGATTCAAGGGTGAGCATTCCTAGGGGAGGCAGTATTGCCTGTCCTGACAGTCTTGGAAGTCACATGGCATCACTTCTGCTCTGATCACAGGCCTGCCCAGATTCAAGGGGAGGAAATGTAGACCCCACCTGTTGAGGAATGAGCGTCAACTTCATAACATAAGAGGAGCACATGGGATGGGATATATTGGTGCCGCCATCTTTGGAAAATACTATAGGCCGCTCCGTACCTTTGATCCTGCTGGTCCTTCCTCCTTATTTCCAAATTCCCCATTTTTCATCCACCAAGTGTGTATTTATTGCCAAGCCCAGATCAAGTGTTCCCTCCTCCTCAGGGATTTCCACATCCTCTTATGGGAATTAATCCTGTGCCCCCACTGTGATAGCTCTTATCACAACCCACCCTAAGGCAACACTTGTTTCCATGACCCACTAGACTGGATAGTAAGTGCTTTGAAGGCAGATGCCATTTCCTTGTCATCTTTCCACTTCCTTCATGCCCAAGAGAATGCTGTGTGTGCAGCAAGAGCTCATTACATGCTTGCCAATGAAAACACTTTCCCTGTCTGGAGGATCACAACTCTGACTGGGCAGTGGTCTTGCCATAGGTGACCAAGGTTGTCTTCGCTCTTGCCTGAGGGACCTCCCCAGGGAGCTCTAAGGGAGGCAAGAGGGGCTGCCCTTCACACACTTTCCTGGGGACTGAGGAAGGAGCAGCTCTGAGAGTAGTACTTGTGCATCGAAATATAGACATGGGCTCTGGAGTGAAACAGCTCTGGCCTTGAATTTCGGCCCACCACTTACTTGCTGTGTGACTTCAGGCATGATACTAACCTCTCTGAATCTCAGTTTTTCTTTTATTAACATAAGACTAATATAGTGCCTTATCTCCTAGAGATCTTATAGGGATGAAAAAACATAATATAAAGAAATATAAAGCTCTTGGCATAAGGAAAATGCTTACAAAATGGTAATCATCATCATCATCATCTAATTTCTTTCCTATGGCTGAGACTCTGCCTGGTGAGAGAGCACCAGGGCAGCCTCCACTCTAGGCCTGGCCCACTGGAGTCCTTGCTGTCACATGGGGTTTCCCTATGGACAGAAGTTAGAGAATGTGCATTGTTGTGACTGGCGTGGCCCCAGCGGGGTAGTTTGCTGGGTACTTGTAGGAGGTAGTGCCTGGTGAGGCTAGGAGGAGGGGCCAGCTGCCTGTGGCTAACCCCAAAGGGGCAGAGTTAAATGAGATTTGGCTGGCCAACATCAATAGCCACAGACCCAAAGTCAGGAGTATAGAACTGAGCAAGCTGTAGAAGCTGCTAGGCAGCCAAGGCTCCCCACATCAGGTGCTGCCAACATCATTCCACAGTGGTGGATCTGCTTTGGTGTAAAGGATATGGACCTGCCCAGTAGAAGGGACCCAAGCCCCCAGATAACCAGGCTTTGGTTCTAGCAGATGGAAGGTACTGAGGGCAGTTGAAAGATGGCCTGCATACAGTGAGGACAGAGAGGGAGGCTGTCCTCTTCCTAAATACCCCACACACTAAGTATGGGGGCAGCAGAGCTTAACCACATCCTCCTCACTGGCACTGTCAGCGAGGAAGCTCCTTGCTTCCCACTGATTCAGCTGCTGGGTCTGTGGGTTTCAGCCAGCTAGGTGGGATGAGAAATAGGTGGGTCCAGTTGTGTGCTGGTATTTAACAAACAGCTCTCTGGGGGAGGAAGCCTTCATTTGTAGTGTTTGCCAATTGTTTTTGTGTAAATACTGCCACCATGGCTGATCTGAAGCTATCAACATAAGGCCACAGAATGAGAAGCTGGGAAGAGGTGTGCTCAATTTTGTGAGCCAGTCTGAACTGATTCCAGCACACCACTGGGTGGGGCCCGACACCTGTGTTAGGGGAGAAAGGCAGACGTGTGTGTGTCTTCCATGTACAGAGAGGTAGAGGTCACTGCATGGTGGTAAAAAGCACAAAAATAATGTCTCTGGAGTCTAACAGCCTGTAACGGAATCCCAGGTCTGCCATTTGCTGGCTGTGTGACCTTGGGCAAGTCACTCTACCTCTCTGTGTCTTAGTTTCCTCATCAATAAAGTGGGGCTAATTATAGTGCCCACTTCACAGAGTTCTTTTGAAGGCTGCATACTAGCCTGTGGTAGATTGACATAAATGTTATTTATTACAGTTAATCACACAGAGTCGTTGGAGTGTTGTCTTGGTCAGAATAGTTTAGAACTGAAAACCCAGAATCCCTCATGGCATTTCCCAAAGGCATGGTCTTTTTATATTTAATCTTGGATTTTCTTCAAGATAGAGGATTTTAAATCCACAGGTCCATGAAGTGCCTGAAATTATTTTCCGAATGTTGAGTATGTGTGCTTATTTCTCTAAGGAGGGGCCGTAGCTTTTATCGGCTTCTCAAAAAAAAAAAAAAAAAAAAAAGGCTGTGGTTTCTGCATCCTTCCCTCAACCCACAAAAGGCTTAAGAACTAGTGATGTGGAGGGTGTAGAATTCCCACACCACAGGAACTGCCCCTGGAGGATGTGGGGGAGAGGAGATGTTCATAGAGTGTGTGGAAGGAAAATGGCAGTCACAGAGTGATCCGCAAAGAGGTTGGCGAGAACTCCTTCGGGGAGACCTAAGTCTGAGAAAGGGCAACGTAAAAGCTCACGTTCACGCATCCGTTCCTGATTTTTCCTTACCCTTCCAGTTCCAAGAGTGTCCTCCTCCCTTCTCCAGTGTTCCCACTGCGGCCCCATGCCCTCCTGGATCCAGCAGAGGCGTGCCCTGGGAGTTACTGCTTTGCAGGAGGCATGATTCAAAATCCCTCAACTTTTGCTCTGATTCGCTGATGCCATTTGTGTTCTTCCTGATTGTGTTTTGTTTCTTTTAGGTTTCTGGAGTTACACTGTAATTATTTAAGATAAGGTTAGTGCAAAGTTGATTTAGTATTGGTCTGCCTCTGTTTTGAGTCAGAGGCTGTATTCAGTTTTTTATTAATAACATGGAAGGGGGTGGTGGGTAAGTTTACAATGCTGCTTTTCCACCCACTTGTTTTTTGTTTTTGTTTTTTTGTTAAATTAAAAAGACCATCCCTTCCTCTTCCTGGCTTCTTGGTGTGCATGGAGTTCAGGGCCAAAGTGAAGAGGTCTCTAAGCAAAGTTTTTTATAGGGAGAAAAAATTACTCTTGACAGATTTCACTCTAAATCATTGCAGCATACAACTCCAGGAGTACCTAAAAGGAACAAAACCCACCAACCTTGAACTACAACTACTGAGGGCTTTTGAAGTACCACCCCTGCCCACTCTATCAACAAGAATCCGTGGCTTAGAGGTAGAGGTCACCATCCAGTGACCCCCTGAAAGGCCACCAACAGAAGAGCTCTCTTAGGGCCCTGGTTCTGGTTGACCCCATCTGTGGATGGCAGGGGAGTCTGCTAATGTTCTATCCCAGCTCCCACCCCTCCAACTCCCCTAACTAATAGAACCCTGAATTTATTTTAGGCAGCAGCATGCCCAGCTAAACATTACAATTCCTGGCCTCCCCTGCAGCTAAGCATGCCATGGGACTAAGTTCTACCCAGTAAAGTAGAAGCTGAAGAGTTGTGTGTGGATTCCAGAAAGACTCATTAAAGCGGAGGGGACCCTTTTACCTTCCTTGTTTCACTCCTCCTTCCTGTTGCTCGGAATGAGGTAATGGGAGCTGAGCTCAAGCAGCCATCTTGGACTCAGAGATGATGTGAGGATGAAAGCTTCCGGGTTGGGGTGGCACAGCCCAAGACAGACCCATCTGGGTCCCTGATGACGGAGGGACATCCTTAGCCTGGACTGCCCACCTCCAGAAGGAGAGAACATTTATCTTCTTCAAGCCACTATTTAAGGGTCTAACTGATTCACAGAAGCTTACTCAGCCCTGAGTTCTGTGCCGTGGACAAGGACATTCATGGTTCCTCTAAGGCCATTGTTACTTTTCCTTCTACTCTTTTTGAAAGAATCACCTCACCCAAGGTGGCCCAATTCTTTTGCATCTTTCCCCCCTTCTGTCTTTTGTTTTTTTGTTTTCCTCTGTCTTCCCTTCTCTCCCTCTCACTCTTCTTTCCTTCCCCCTCTCTCCTTCCCTCTAACAATTATTGAACATCTACTATGTTCTAAGTACCATGCTCGTTGCCAGGACTAGAAATAGGTACAGAAGACAGCCCCTCCTCCCCAGTGCCTCAGAGTCCAGGCTGTCCGGAAAATGTAAGGAGAAATGATGGGGGGATGGACAGGTGCTGCAGGAGCAAAGAGAAGGACATTGATTCCCATGGGAAGGATCTGTGGGCTTCCAGGAGGAGGTGACACAGGCCTGAGATTTAAAGTAGGAGTTTGGAGTTGCTGGTAATTAGGAAAAGAATACAGAGGACAAAGATTCCAGGCATAGGGTAGCACAGTATAGTGTAGTGATTAAGGATTTAAGCTCTGGAGCACAGAGTCACTTCTCTCTAGTCTTCAGCTCCCCTACTTGTAAAATGAGACTAGTAATGGTAATAGGACTAGACGAGTGCCTGGAAAGTAAGTGAGCCATACATACTCCTTATTAACATTACTACTGTTGGTAAGTGTGCTGCTCACCCAAGGTATGCACAGTCTGATATCAGTTTTGGAGTTAAGTGTCACAGAGGTTATAAGTGACTTGTCCATGGTCACACAACTATGAAGAGGCACCATTCAAACCCAAGTATCCTCATCCCTAGTCCAGTGGCCTCTATACTTCTACCTTCTGCCTTTGCAGTAAGTGTGGGGGGAATGCAACTGGAGGGAAAGATCACTGTGTGTGTGTGTGGGGGGGAACCTGGAGGGCTTCCTGGAAGAGATGAGTCCTTTTTTTTTTCCTTTGGAAGAGATTAGTCTTGAAGGAAGGGGAACTTGGAAGGCATTTCAAGGAAGGAGTGTATGATGAGCACAACAGACCAAGGTGTTGGGGACTAGCTGGCTGGCAGAGGGTCTGAATTGTGAGGAGTGTTGAGACACGAATTGGAACAGGCAAAGAGGGGCCAGATTAGAAGATGAACCATGATGACAGGCACTCTGATGGCCAGGTGATGGAGTGAGAATTTGAGTTTGTGGGCCACAGGAAGCCCCAGTTAGTTCTTGAGCAAGAGGGCTGGTCATAATAAAACAAAACTTTGGGAAGAAGGAAAGAAATCTGTCTTTACTAAGAGTCAGTATGGGCCAGAAAGTAGGTTAAGCATTTTCACATTATTTTATTTGAACCTCATGACAACCCCATTGGGTTAGTATTAATGTCCCCATTTTACAGGTGAGAAAACTGAGGCCCAGAGAAACCGAGTTACAGAGTTGAGCCAGCGGTGGAGTTGAAAGTTTGATTTAGATCAGCCTGACCCCAAATCTGTGCTCTCTACACTGTATCATGTGGTTTTCAGTTGTTCTCACTCTCAGAGGGCCCCTTGTGCTGTAGGTTTCCCACAAGGCGTTGCTGCCTTGCCAGGGGTTCGAGAGTCTTTTTTGCAGGCCAGACACCCCCAGGGCAAAACCTGGGGTCACACAGGGCAGAAAGGGATCAGTGTCCTTAGGACTTTGGGGAATCCCCAGCACAGAGTAGGGTGAAGTACTTGGGCTCTGGGCTTCACAGAAATGGATTTAGATCCATTTGCTTGAACTTGAGCAATGTCCTTAAATCTCACTGAGCCTCAGCTGAGACAGGGCAGCAGGATGAGTCCTGGATTAGGAGCCACCCTTGGCATAGGTTCAACCCCCAGCTGGAAGTGACAAATACCTGAAGAGGTGAAATGATATGATATGTGTGTTCACTTCAGAAAAACGGAGTTTGGTGGGGGGAGGTGAATTGGACAGGGCAGAGGGGAAACAAGAGTGGCGATAAGTTCATAACTCAGGCTGGGTGATGGGATTATGGGGTCTATTATACCATTCATTCTACCTCTGTGTTCGTATGCAAATCCATAATAAAAAGTAAAATAATAGTAACAATAATAACAACACTGAGAACTTAAAAAAAAAAAAACAACTCACAAACAACAAATATGTCCACCACACTGTCTCCCAGCTAAATCAGACTCTCTGGTTCCCAGCCATCGTCATGCTTTGTAACATCCCGAGGGACAGCAGGTCAGCCTGAGCTTTGTAGTCACCTCTAGCCTTCGTGGGTTAGGAACCCTAAGCCCAAACGTGAAGAGGACGTGGATGGTCTCCCAGGGACAAGTCTCTCCTCGGCACCTTGTACATGTTTTCCGAAGCACAGAGAGTTCATCAACTACAGGGGCTTTTTTTCATCTGCCTCTCCGTACTGCTTACAGACCACCCAGCACAAAGACACCAGGATCACTGTGTCACCACCAGAGGTACAGATGGGGTCAGGAGCTGAATGGAGGGAGTCTTGCACTTTCTCTGCAGGTCTTGCCACTGACTTCCAGGACTTAGCCTCAGTTTCTCCATCTCTGTCAGGGCCGAGTAAAGAGATGGACAGCCCTTGACAAGGGGTAGGCCCTAGGGGACCACTTTAGGATGACAGACAAGGTGACCTGTCAGCCTTGGGGGTGGCGGTGGGAGCCTGTAGTTGGGGAGGAGCCCATGACATCTGGGCCAACTCCTCTGGGACAGAGAAACAGAGCAAGAGGAACACAACAACATAAGCTAGAGCAGGTGGAGAGCCGCAGAGGACATGGTTCACAGCAGAAGCTGAGCGAGGAAGTACAAAGAGGGGACTCCCAGACACCGCTCCGCCTGCGAAAGTGGAGGCGCGGGGTGGCGGGATGACCACCCAGCCCGCAGCCTGCGCCAGGGCCTGGGTTCCCTTTCTCCTTCGCGCTCTGCTGGGCTCCGCAGCGCCGCCTGGCGGACACGCCGCTCTTTGCTCCGGCTTCCCCGGCAGCCGGCCGGGCTCCGGGATTCCGCCGCGGATCCGGAGAAAGCTGGAGACAGTGGCGGAGCACGCCGTAAGGTTGGGCGTTTGTTCGGCGAGGCGGACTCGCACCCGGGCCTGGATGCGTAGGACAGACTGGCACCCTCTCTTCACTAACTCCGCGCCCGGCTGACTCAGTTCCATCCAACACGTCGGAGAACCCTTTCTCCCTCTAACCTCCAGGCCGCCTCTGAGCACCTTCTCCGGGAAGGAGGTCTCATTAAAATTTCAAGGCGTTTGGTTTTGATTTTTGTTAATAAAATACCAAGAGTGGGCGTGAAGGCACGAACTTGCCCCATTTGTCTCCCTGCGGGTCTCAGGCCTGAAATTCCAGGGCGGGGTAACTTCTAGGTCCTTCCCCGCCCAGGCGGGTCCTGGCGGGCGAAAAGTGGTGGCGCAAGGACCCCCGTCCGAAGCCACGAGGCCAAGAAGGAGAAGCGTGTGGCTCGGAGTGGCCAGGGGAGTGTGGCTAGTGCAGGTGAGAGGGTGAGCACGGGCCTGGCTCTCACGTCCCAAGCCGTGGGCCCTGGAGCGGTGGGGACTCGGACCGCACCACCTCCTGGAACGTCCGCCCCTCCCACTTGCGGGGGTGCCCTGTGGTGGGGGTCTGTCCCGGAGCCTGGGGATGACAAGCCCCCCGTCGGCCGGGCTTCTCGAGGAGCCAGGCCCAGCCAGGCCCAGCCCAGCTTCTCTTTTTAGCCGCAACAGAGAGAGAGCGGCGCTGCGGCGTCCCAGGACACAGCCCGCTGGGGTCCTCCTCCGGCGCCAACTCCCGTTCCCGGAGTCGGGGAGTGCGGGCCTGAGGGTCGGAGGCGACCGAGCCTGAGTCTCCACAAAGTTGTCTAGAGGGGGGAGGCCTGAGAGCTCCCGCAGCGTCCCGTTGGTCGCCGGGGCTGCGTTGCGTGCCACCCGGGAAAAGGCCCAGCAGCTGTGAGGCTGACGCTGGGGGGAGAGTGGAAAATCTCAAAGTCCCCAGCCCCCAAGCGAATGGCGGCGGGAACCGCGCGGTTGACCGACCGAGGTCCAAGGCTGAGCGCGGCCTCTGCGCGGCCGTGAGCCTCGCGAGGCAGCAGGGGGAGCTTGAAGCCGAGGGAGGCTGGTGGTTTGGCGAACCCAGAACCGCCTGACCCCAGGGAGAGGGGAGTTCGGGGTGCGCACTAGCGCCGCGACCCCGTGGTCCCGGGATCCCAGGCAAGTGGCGCACTGGGTCCAGAGCCCGCGTGGACCCGGGAGGGCGAGCGCCCAAAGAGCCAGAAGACCAGAGCTGGCGCCCAGGGCCCGAGCAGGAGTATCTGTGTGTTGGGGGTGGGTGGGTGTGGGGGTGGGGGGTGGACGAGGGGGCCTCCCCCTCCCCCCCGAAAAGATTAGGGCTCTTCGCGTGGTTCCTTCGGAGCTTCTCCCAGCTCAGTCCCGCCGCTCAAGTTGGGGAGAAGGGAGCCGTGCGCACCGCGGGGATGAGCGTCCGGACGGAGAGTCCCGCCGCGCCTGTTCGATCGGAGCTTGCAGCCCAGGACAAGCGCTCAGCGCCCACCTGGTTGCCCCGGCGAGACCGAGGATGGGCTCCGGGACCCTCTCGGGGCCGAATCTGAAGGGGCTTGCAGGTCTGGTGCCCCGGCGCCCTCTCCTGCGGCGCAGACTCGGGTGGAGCTCGGGCTGCAGAGAAATCTGGACGCGGAAAAGCAGCCGCGGCGCGGGCCAGGGGCGAGCCGGCACTCCGGAGAAAGGAAGGAGCCCGGGCGTGGGGTGGTGAGGGGTGGGCTCCGGCAGCCAGAGGGAGAAAAGGAGAGCGAACTTACTTTTCCCCCGAGGGGCAAGAAGGTTCCGGCGCCCTCGGCCCAGGCCTGGGAAACAGGTTCCCAAGCGCTCACCGTCCCCCGATCTTTCCCGGCTGCCTGCCTGGGACAGGAGATGCTTGGGAAGCAAAGACAGGGACAGCCGGCAGTGGCACCTCCCTGGGGCTAAGGCCTCGGGGAGAGTCTGGGACTTCGCCGCTCTCTGTACAAAACAAAAGCCAAATTCTCAAAAATCTCGAGAGGGAAATAATGATTTTTAAAAATCATTTTTTTTCTTTCACTTTTAACAAACCGTGTGCTGGGAGAAAAATTAAAAACTAAATGAGTGATTGCTCAGGACACTGTCTACAAATTGTGAAATCCCCTGCTTAAAAATATTTTCCCCAAGGCCAACGCCACGACTGGCCAGCCCTTTGCTTCTTCCTGAAAATCACCACAAAAACAATAGGAAATGCAGCCACGGTCCTTCTAAGTAGGAGCAGCCGTGAGGCCCAGGGAACCCACTGCGGCCGAAACTGCCGTGCTCTTCCTTTCTCTTTAACCAAAAAATAAAAAAGATAAGAAGAAGAAGTAAAACCTTTTAATACATCAAATATACGGAATTTTAATCTTTAAAGCGATACATTGTCTATTATTTTAGTACATGACGTAAACCTTACTTGTCCCCTTCTCAGCGGGTGGACTTAAAAATTAAAAATAGTTGTGTTCCTTTTAAAGAACAAAATAAGGCAAATGAGGTTTTGGAATAGAATTGTTTTTTCCTTTTTTTTTTTTGTTTTCTTCCAGAATACATACAAAAAAATACCCATTCTCTTTCGATGGTATACACCTTAAAAATAATTGCAATTTGAAATCAGAGCTGACAAATTGTGACTTGTTTTGTTTTGTTTTTTCATTTTTTGTAACAAACATGCATGTAAATTTGTGTTTCAATCAGACATTAAATAAGAACGTACAATACAATAATAGCAATTTTAAAGTAACATTAAAGAGAAGACCTCTAGTTCTGTGGTGGTTCTGTATTTATTTATAATCTACAAGGGACGGGAGGGTTTGTTTTCCACATTTTTACCCTCAAGATTTAATTTTTTTTTTTTACCCCTCCTCCTTTTTACCTACGGAGCTCAACCTAAATAATGCACTTTTGAACCACGGGTCCGCTTGGAGCTAACATAAATAAATACCAGTGTCCACCGATGCAGTCCTCAGATGAACACTTTCTCAATTAATTTTTCCTTCTTTTTCTATAAAAAGTCAAATGATATTTTTTCAACTTTTATAAAGTTTGGGTGGGTGGGGAGGTGAGAGGTGGGGGGAAAGGGGAATTTCCCACCGGGTCTCGGTCGCTGTTTTGGGTAGATAGATACGGTATATATATTTTTCCTTTCCTGGCCCGGGTCATCCCCACGCGCGGCTGACAGTAGCCTCTGCCCAGTTCCCACCCTTCCCTCGGCTCCTCCCTCCCCCCTGCTCCTTTCTCTCCCTCGCTAACCCTCCCCACCGCCCTCACTGATACCCCAGCGCCGAGGCCGTGGTCAGTCTCTGTCCGTAGAGGGCGTAGGGGGAGTAGTAGGGTCCGGTGGCGGCGGGCACCGGCACAGGAGCGCCGGGTGTGGGGAGCGGGCTCTTGGAGTAGGGATGGTAGCGGCTGCTGAGTCCCAGCGCATGGTGGGGGCTGCGCAGCGCCAGCGTCCCGGGACTGCCCGGAGCGCCCGACGTGGGGATGTGCATGTGGCAAGCCATGGCGGCCGCGGCGGCGCTGGCCAGAGATGATGAGCTAGGGTAGCCCGACAGAAGTTTGTCTGTCCCGGGGAAGGCCGTATGGGTCCGCAAGTGGCTCAGCAGCTCTTCGGAGGTGGCGAAGCGCTTGTCGCAGGGCCCGTTGGCCGACACCCAGTTGCAGATGTGGGGGAGCGGGTCGTTAGGGAGCATGAAGCCGTAGGGGTAGAGGGGGTGGCCGGCCAGGGAGGGCGGTGTGGCGCCGGCAGCGGCGGCAGCTGTTAGCGATGAGTGCACGCCGTGCAGCGGGTGCGTGGGGTACACCAGCGGGTATCCTGACTTGAGCGCCGCGGCCGCCGCGGCCGGATCGTGAGCGCACGAAGCGCTGGCTGCCGCCGCCCCTGCCAGGTGGCTGGCGCAATGGTAGCTGAGGCAGTACGGGTCCCGGCACAAACTAGCTGTCATCACGGATGGCGGCGACGCCCCGGCCAGGGGGCTCGAGCCGGCCGGCTTACTGCAGCCCAGAGAGCCTGCCGCGGCCGCCGCCAGTTGCGCCCCCACCAGGCTGCCCGGCTTGGTGGGGTCAAGTGCCACGCCGTGTGGCAGGAATTGGGGCGGGTAGCCAGCGTAGGCCCCAGCCAGGCTGCCTGGATAGGTCATGCCCGCGGGAGGCAGAGGGAACACTGTCTGGCCCGGCTTGTAGGGCGACACCGGAGCCACCAGCCCAGAGCCCAGTACGGAGGAGGAGGTGGGCGCGCTGGGGCCTGAACCGGAGCTGGAGCCGGACGAGCCTCCGCAGTCTGAGCCTAGAGCCTTGCCCCCGGGCCCCCCATCTGGGTGCTGGTTAACGTCCACATTAATCCCTCCGCCGCAGCTAATCCGGCCGTGCGCCAACCCCGTGGGTCCCCCTTCGGCCGAGGTGCCCCCGGAACCCTTGCTGCTGCCACTGCCGCCGCCCACGTCGGGGTCCTTCTTGTCGTCCTTGCCCTCCGGGCCGCCCCCGGCCGAAGGCAGTATGCCTCCTGGCGAGCAGGCCGAGGCGCTGGAGCTTGGGCTGCCTGTCCTGGGCGTGAATGGCTGGCAGGTGGCGCTCGGTACCCGGAATCCGGACTTCTCTGCTGAAACCCCCCCGCCGCCGCCCCCGCCACCACCGCCTCCGCCGCCGCCGCCTCCCGGCTCCTTCTTATCCGAGCCGGGTTTGGAGTACGGCTTGAAACTCGACTTGTCCTCCACGCCGATGTCGCTCAGCTTGAGGGGGCCCGACTTTGTGTCCTTGTCGCCCCCGGCGCCACTGCCGGCACCGCCCGCGCCGCCCCCATTGGAAGCGACAGAGGAGAGTTTGGAAGAGGGCGAGGGGTCGGGCTTCCCGATCTGTGAGCATGTTTGCGCCAACAGCGCCAGCGGGCTCTTCTTGGCATCAAGCTGCGGGGTCAGACGTGGGGGTGGGGGGTGGCACAAAGAGAAAGAAGGGGAAACCCTTTAGAATCCTGGCTTCTAGGGTTCAAACGCCCTTCCGCAACCGCCAGTTGAAGATCCTCCCAGCTCTAGGCGCAATTCTAGGCAGCACCACTTCACCTCCCCCCAAAAGGACAGACAGACAGACACACACACACACACACACACACACACACACACACACACTCGCCCTTGAGAAAGGCGGCAGCCTCCCTCCCACCCCACCAAATCAGGATATTTCCTGCCATTTCTAAGCGCTAACTATATATTTAAAAATACTTACTAAATGTTTTGGTTTCTGACTCTTAGACCCAGAACTATACCTTATCCCGCCCCCCCCCCCCCACATCCCCAATTCTTCAGAGTAAGGGCTTGGGCAGTTGGCGCCTTAGAGGTTGTGTACAAATACCAGCTTCTGGGGAATCTTAAGACTGCGACTTCGCAACCGCATTTCGGACTTCCGCCCGTCTTCCGGGCCGAAAGTGAGGGGGCCTGAGTCGGGGTTGGGGCTTTAATACCAAAGAGAGATATAAGTTTTGGCTGCTTTGTCCCCTAGCATTCACACCCCATTCTACCTCCTCCCCTCTTTCCGCCCTAGTTTTGCGGTTCGGAAGCACTATGTTCTCCCCCATCCCGGAGCTGAATCACTCTGACCCCCCCCACTCCCACCCCCAGATCCCGAGGGAAAGAAATCCCGTGGAGCGGCAGCCAGGGTAGTGGTCCCAGCGCGATCCCGGAAGAGGGTCCTTACCTCGATGGGGCTGACGGGAGTGGAAGGCAGGGGCTGCAGGTACTCGGGGTGCAAAATGTGGCCAGTCCGTGCCGTCAGCATCTTCAGCACCTTGATGGGCAGGCGGTTAGCCTGGCGGAGAGGATCAGAGGGGGGCACAGCGTGCACAAAAGGCTTGGTGCTGCCGGCCGGGGACGAGCCTTGGCCGGGGCCGGAGCTATTTCCAGAGAGCGTGCTGGTCCAGGCAGGGTCCGCACTACTGCTGCCGCCGCCGCCGCCGCTGTGCTTACTGCTTCTTAGGGCAGAAAGCGAGGGCGCTGTGCTCATGACCCACCCGCACGCATGGGAGCAGCGGGGGGAGGGCTCCGGGAGGCGCGGGGCGGGCTCCGGGCTGCGCGCTCGCCCGGGGAGCAGAAGCAGTAGGAGGAGGAGCAGCTGGCGCGGCGGCCACGGGCACCCTGCGCGCCTTCTCGGCGCCTGGAGCCAGAAGCGAATAATCCTGGGTGGCCCGCAGCGGTGCCGTGGCCGAGCGGGAGGAGCCGGCCGGACTGTGGGAGTGCCGGGTGGCTCGCCGTGTCCGCCTCGGGCTGTGCCCCTGCGCTGCGCACTCGCGACCCGGCGCTGGCGCTGCGCTTGGCGATGTGAGCCGCTGCCTGTCCAGCCGGGGCTCTGGCGAGGAAACTCACTTCAAAAGCAGCTGCACCGAGGGGGAGATTAAAGCCTTTGCCGCCTTCCAATCAAATGGGAGCCCGAGGTGATTGGAGGGTCAAGGGGATGTGACGCGTCCCGCGCCGCCGCCGCCGCCGCCGCCGCCGCCGCCGCCGCCAGGACTCTCAGCGCTGGTTTTAATGGGCAGCTCCTTCTTCACCGCCCCCCTCCCGCGTGTCCCCTCCCTCGATTTCGCTCCGAGGACGAGCTGGACATTTATTCTGCGTTTGCTATCTGCCGCCTCCCTCTTTTTTCTTCCTCGTCGTCCTTCCTTTCCCTGGCTCGAAAATAAACTGAAACCTTTTTTTGCAGGAGGGTGCGTATGAGGAACAGATTGAGGGGGTGACCAGAAGGAGCAATGGCTGGAGTCTGGACAACGGCCGGACTTTCAACTCCAGGGGCGCACAGGGGACCCAAACATCAAATATGCTGTCTCGCTCTGTAATTGAAATCTCTCGCGGCGCGGCCGCCAGGGTAAGGAAAGGTGCGGAGCGAGTGATGAAGGAAGTCAGCCCGCCCGCTTTGATTCCCCGAGATTCGGCAGCGGAGAAACCAGAAGCTAGGTGGGCCGCGGAGGCGGTGGCGGCTCTTCTCCCGGCTGTGCGCGGGGCTCCCAGCCCTTCCCAGCCACGTGACTCCCGGGGACGCGCAGATTGGGGCTGGAGCGGGGGTCACATGTTTCCTCTGTTTCACACTCAGTCTTCTCCCCCCGCCGCCCATTCTTACTCTCCCCTGCTACCCTCTCTTCCCCTCTCTCCCCCTCTCTTCAGTTCTTTGGGCATCTCCACCCCTCCATCAATTGTCAATGTTCCTCGACCGCAATCAATCAGTTATTTGTCAGCTCTTGTCAATCCGCCCGTGATTTATGTCAGCTTTTGTTGCTGATTACAAGGCGGGTGCGACTTGAAGGGAAAAAGAGAGAGGGAGAGAGAGATGGAGAGTAAGGAAGAGACCAAGGGGGAAGCAGCGGAGGGGGAAAGAGGAGCAGCCTCCTGGGATGGGGTGGGGGTAGCTCTAAGAAAAAGAATGAAAGAGAGGAAAAAAGGCTCTCTCTGTCAGGAAAATGAATAGTGAGAGTAAAGTGCGCAGGTGTGCCCAGGGCGCTGAGAGTGCTGCACAGGCCTGAGGTGTGCGCCTCGCCCCTCTCGGTGTGGAAGAAAGATACACCTTTCCACCTCTGGGACTTCTGTCTGTTGGGGCCGCGGCGGGAGGACCTGCCCTGGGTACCCGAGACGGGCGACGGCGATGTCTAAGATGGGAGATATTTTTGTCCCTAGGATAGTCCCTCGGGAGCATTAGGATGTCAGGCTGCCAGCCTGCCGCGGACCCCACCTATCATAGTGCCCCGACCCCAAACTCAGACTTCTTTCTAAGAGCCACACCACAACGTAATTTTGAGTCCTGGAGGTCAATGCTGGGGTACCTCCTCCCGGACTTAAGTCTCTGACCTCCCTTCGGATCGTGGCTAGGGCTGAGAGGCTGCGAAGAGGCCTGGCCATGGGTGTGCGGTGGAGATGTCTCAAGCTGACTCAGGTCCCCTCTCCAAACCTCTCCCACCCTGCGGTATCCCCGCAGACTTGGTAGCCGGGGTTACTCTGGGCTGTTCGCTCGAATTTATAGGAACGCCAAGCCGGGACTGACCTGCGTTGGGAAAGCAGAGGGAAGGAGCGAGAGCGGGAGGGGGCCGCTGCCAGTAGGAACTTGGGTCTTCCAGGGAAGCGGAGCGGGACTGCCGTGTTCCCCTCGATTTGCACCGTCACTCGGGCGGTTTGGAAGGAAGAGGGGAGGCGCTGTGCCTGCCTCTGTGTACCTGGATCTGGGTGCACAAGTGTGTATGGACGTCCGTGCAGCTGTGTGAGTTGTCAGGGCTTTGGTAGCGTCCGGAGCGAGTTCGGAGGTCGCCTCCAGAAACTCGCAGAAACTGGAAGGGGGCAAGAGGAGGACACAACCCCTTCCTCGGAAAGACTTGGACGACTTTGAGTCTCCCCTCCCCCACTTTTCCGCCCGGGCTCTTCTTTTGTTGTCAAGTCCTTTGATAAATGGTAGGGCAGGGAGCGCGGGGAGCCAGGAGCCAGTCTGTACCCGCGCGGGGGGCAGGGGCTGGCTCTGGCGACCCGGTTTCCTTCGGCGCTGAGCCCCTACCGCGGGGGTCGAGTCTGGGACCTGCCCTCCGCAGGCTCGCCCTCTCCTCTCTCACCACTCAATTCCCTCCCGTGCCCCCCCTCTTTTTTTTTTGGTCTCTCTTCCACTCCACTCAGGTACCGAGAACTTTCTGGGGTGAGTTTTACAATTTTCTCGTAGGCATTCTTTTCCTGCGTTATAATCTTATCCCTTGATTCTTTAGGTTGGTAAATTTGATGAGATTTAACTTGACTAAAGATAATTTGGAGAAGAGCGAAGTGTGTATTTTGGGCTGGTGTTTGTCGGTGTGCGTGTGTGCGTGTGTATAGGTGTAAGAACACACCTGCGTTCAAGGGGATTTGGTGTCTGCCTGTACGGAGGTGAGGAAGGTGAGTCCATGACACGGTGGTAAGGCCACACGCGAGGTTGTGAGGTTGTGTGAATAATCTTTGGGGAGCGAGTCCCAGATGCCCGTTTCTGAGGGCAGGACTGTCCTAAGCTGTCTCTGCAGGGCAGCATGTGGGGGAGGCCGCTTGTATCCTGCGGGTGTGTTAGCGTCTGTGTCATTGAGTGCGCGGCTGTCGAGGTGCCGGCCGGGATCAACGCGGAGCTCTCAGCTCCCCGAGCCCAGCCGTGGGTCGCGCGTCACGACCTCGCGCAGCCTCCTCGCGAGGCCTGGACACTGAATGCTGCGGGCGGGGGCCAGAGCTGGAGGGGACAGCGGGTGTCTCCTCTCGGCCCCCCGCCCCTCGACAGACTCAGTTCTTCTCTCTCCTGGAATTCCAGCAGCTTTCTCTTTACACCGGGCGGTTCAGGGGCTGCAACCCCAGCACCTAAAGCCTGGGGGAATCAGAGTGTGGGCCCCGCTTGCCCCAGAATGGGCGTGCCTCGGTATGGCGGCACAAGCTCGCAGGCCTAAGCCTTGCGTCGCGCGCGCGCGCGGGTCGTGGTCCGCATGCGTTCGCTCTTCGCAAACCCCAACTCCGAAGGTCCGAGCGCACGGGGGCGCCTGGGGGTTTGCGCGTCCCGGGCTTTCGGGAGGCGCCAGCATCCGAGCCTGCGCACCTCGCCCGGGAGGCCAAATCCCTGAAGGCCTTGCAGGCCTCGGGGGTGGGGAGTTATTAATTACTCCGCACTAGGCCTAAAGCCTCCAACCCCAGCGGCGGTTGGCGTGGATGTCCCGCGGATTTTATTTGCACACAGTGTAAATGATTTGTTTTCTCTAAAAAAGGAGTGGGCATGGCAGATATTTGAGGAGGGGGTGGGAGGAGAAGGAAGGCGAGAGAGCTGAGGAAAAAAGTTTGAAAATGCCTTGAACTATTCACTGTCGAGATGGCTAATCAGTATTGAGGCCGGAGGGCAGGCGGGCCGCCTTTCACCGCCGCTTCCCTTTCATCTCGGGCTCGGCGGAGGCGCTCAATTAAAAGCCTATCAGTTTGTAAGTAAATCAACGCCTATCAGAGTTGTCACATCAAACAAAACGATTATTATTGCAGCCCGCCTCCCCTATTAATCTCCCTCGAAGATAATCCGCCTGACAGGTCAGGCCCGGCGAGCTGGAAAGCCTGGCCCAGAGCGCCCAAACAGTCCGGGACTGGCGCGCGCCCCTGGGGGCCTCCCCACCACGGTCCCGCCTTGTGGTCCCCCGGGAGGGGGGAGAGTAGGAGCGGAGGCCGCTGGACCCAGGCCCGCCCCTCCGGACTGGGAGCGGGGCCCAGATTCGCAGGGTTGGTGGAGGACGGTCTCCGGCGGCCCTCACCTCTTCTCCGGCCTGCGGTGTCACTGGGCCTGCCAGAGCCAAGGTCTGGCCTGGTCCCAGGGCCTCGCCATGGCCTGTACTCTTTTCTGCTCGCCTTTCCTGGCTTTTTTCTCTCCCCCCGCTTCTCTATTTTGTTTTCTCGCCCGCTTCTTTCTAGACTCCCTAACCATTTTATTCTTTTTTCCTCCTCTTTCTTTCCCCCTTTTCCTATTCGACGGGGAATATTTCGTATTCTCTCTCTATCCTCTCGGTATACCGTATATACCACTTCCGCGCAGTCACACTCTCTGAAGCAGGGCATTCTCGGGGCCCGGGTTATTTCTCTGCGGCAGGGCTGCCTCAGGAGTGTGTGCAATTCCCAGGAACTCCTGACAAAGTCCTGCCTAATTTCTCCCAAGCAGGGGCTCTCAGAAGCTCTGCGACTGTGCCAGGGATGGGTGCATTTGGAGGGGTGAGAAGAAAGGACCAGGGCAGTGTGATGGTTGGACGGTTGCAAGCGCCCTATTCTGGAATAAGTATTTGGCCTTGGAGTTTCACAACTGCAACGTCGCCGACCTCGCTCTCGGTGTTGCCTGAGCTTTGCAAATATGTGGAGGAGACCCTCGGGGCATCTGGGCTTCAACACTGAGGATGTGGGGGGCTGCCTAACACTTAAAAAGTAAATGCAGTCAGATAATCACTTCTATGGTGGCTTCAAACTGGCGCTCCCCGGGCTGAGGCGGGGGGGGGGGGGGGGCAGATTCCGCACGGACTCGAAGTCGTGGCCTTCTCCAGTGTCCTCTAGCTTTGCGCTTTGAGACACCTGGGAACCAAGCGCGACCCGTCCTTTTCCGCACTCTTGCTCCAGATTAATAGGCCCAAATGGCCACTGCCCGAGCCCGGTGGAGCTAGGATTGTGGGGTCGTTGATGTAGCTAAGGGGGAAAGGTCTGCCGGCATGACCCCAGGTCCTACATTACCCCAAATGCCAGGTTCAGCACCCGGTGAAGTCTCCCTGTCCGAGCGTGTATCCGGGAGAACCCCGAGGGAAGGCAGTGTTGGCCGTCTGGGCCGAGCCTCTCCCAGCTGTCATGGTGTGGTCTGAGGTCGAGGGTATCGAATAGAGGCTATCTCCGCATGTTCGGTGTCCAGAGCTGCAGGACCCGTGGCTCCCACCCTGGGTTCTCGAAAGCCCCCCTATTTGTGCACACCTTCCACAGCCGACCTGATAGTAATATTTATTTCCATACCCAGAAATATTGTAGCGATGCAGTTCCATTATCTGTGTGACTGCTCTTCTTAAATGTATTTATTTCACCTCTGACACACCGCAAATACCGAAAGAGGTGCACATAGTGCATCCTTCAACGTGGCAAAACTCACTCTGGTTATAGGAAATATTCGCTGGGTGGTTATTTGGACATAAGGCTATCTCGAGCCCGAATTGCACTCAAGCAGGAGCTGGAAAAAAAAAAGCACTTGCTCTAGAATTTTTCCAACTATGTACACACAGCAATAATTTAATAATATTTTATATCCCTCTATAGATCTAAATATTCAAATGTTACATGCCCTTGAAACCGGAAGCGATCTTCCGTTTACACTAGACGTGGAGCTGTTTGTACAATGTTCATCTCCCTGCACTTACACATGAATCTTGATCTAATAAATTCAACCTTGTCATTTTTAGAATCGACGGGATTTCTCTGCGGTTTTCGCTGCCTGTATCCGAATAAATTCAGCTCGCAGGCATCCGGCAGGAAACGGCTCCCGGTTCGAGTGTACGCAGACGCATCGGCCCAGCACGGGACGCGAGGTGGCTCCTGGTGATCGTGCGGCTGTAGGTCCGGCCTCCGAAGGAGGCTAGACTATCAGCGCCCTCAGGCCGGCAGCGGCCTCTTGTTGCCCGGCAGTGCCGGGCACCCCTCCCCCCGCCCCCCCCGCGGTGCTTCAGGAACCTGTCCGGCTGAGTCCGCCCGCGGCGAAAACTGAAAGCAAATTCCGCGGCAAATGAAGCCCGAACTTTCTTCGACGCAACTTTGCCACAATGATTCGGTGGCGACTTAGGATGGCTCGCTGGTGTGTGCGTGCGCAAAGTGGGGGCGGTGGGCGAAGAAGGCTTGTGGAGGCCGAGCCTGGCCCTAGGCGAAACGCTAGAGAAGGCGCCTCCCCTTCCTTATTTCTCGCCAACTCCTCGGTCCCAGTCCGTAAAAATAGTTTCCAATGTGTAGCGGACGCCCAGGATGTGTTTGTGAGGATAGCACCAGGGAGAAGGAAGCTTTGTAAAAGTTGCAGAAAGAGCTTTTTCCAGAAGCGTCCGCTGAGCAGGGCTCAAGAAAGCTGGGGACCAGCTCGCCTTCCCCGGGGCGGAATGCCTAGAAATCGGCTTGGGGAGCCCCCAGCCCAGTCACCTCAGCTCCCCTCGAACCCGCGCGTAAATAACCTCCCGCACTCCGCGCTGGAAACTCACAAGCGCGGCGCCGCAGTTGGCTGGCGAGGCCGGGACGCTGAGCCGGCCTTGGCGCGCTCAGCCCCAGCCTTAAGAGAGGCTAGTACCGAGATGAGAGGACGAGTGTGGTTTCAGCTCCTGCTCGGCTGGCTAGACCATCACCGCCGACCTCCCAACTCCCTGGAGTGGGCACTTCCCCCCTGGGAGCGGCAATCTTGTGCGGCTGGCGAGGGCGCAAAGTGCGCGCGCGGGCCGGCGCGGGGGTGAGGGGCGGCTGCCGGTCTCTCCGCAGGGCCTGTCGCCGGGCCGGCCGCGGCGGGTGAGTGATGAGGGCAGAGAAGGGCGCCCATAAATCGCGGGTGTCAGGGCGAAAAACTCTCTTTATTGTCTGCGTGATGGATGGGCCCGGGGACGAGACACCAAATACTTCGTATCGCCTTTAAATGGGAACACATTTTCCGCGGCCATAATTCATGTTTTTTAAATAGAAAGTTTGAAATGTTGCCTATATTTCACCGGCCCTGACATATTTATGAATCGCTCCCTGCATGCAAATATCATTATTTAAAGCGCCAGGGAGAGCTCAGGGGGGAGGGGAGGAGGCACGGCCCCCGTGGCGTGGGGGTGGTGAACCGGGGAAATGCGGATGGAGGGGGGCGTGCATCTCCCTAAAGTGCGGACAGTGAGGCGCGGGGTAAAGCCTTATCCGGAAGCCGAGCGCACGGGGGGCTCCCCTCTGGACCGATCACTGCTGCTCCGGTAAGTTTGAGCGGCTTGGGTCCGAGGGACCGGTCTCCGCCCCCTGCGGGGAGACCCGGGGGGGGGGGCTTTTGCGTCCCTCTCTGAGGCCCTAATCCGAGCCAAAGCCACCTTTTCCAAGAAGAAAAAAATTTTTTTAATAAAAGGATTTAACAAACGCAAATAATAACAATCCAACATGTTTCGTGTTCTTTGCATTTGCATTGATTTTATTGATTTTCATTCTGCAAACCTCAGATTGTGCGCGCCCGGGAGGAGCTACTGTCAGACCCCAGTCACCGCGGGGAGTGGATGGGGGATAACCCTCTGGAGCTGCAGCCGGGACCCAACCAGCTCACCACCTCCCAGGCACAACAGAGCCTGCGCAAGACGCGGGGACACAAATGATCCGGCTCTCAAGCTCTGGGGACTTCAGTCCCGCCCCCTCTGCTTCCCCAATGCAATACAGCGCTCCTGGGGTCCGCGTCCGCCCACCCCGAGCCCCACTGTGAATACAATCGCTTTGGAAAAAAGCTGGGCACGTGCCGTCAGCCTCTCCCTTGCCCGTCCAGCCTGGGAGGCCCCCACACCTGCGTCCTCAGTAACCGAGTCTTTACCTGTGCGGTTCCCCGCGGCGCCTGCCGCCGCGCTGGTAACAGAGGAATGAAAAGGAGGACCGGGGAGTGGGAGGGACAGAGCACTGCCCGAGACAGCCAGGTACGCAGACCCGGGTCCTCCTCTTCGGACCAGGCGTTGGGGCCCTGACTGAACTCCTCTAGCAGCCGAATCGCGAGCGGGAGAACCGGCCGGGGGAACGGCTAGGGGAACGGCCAGGGGAACCGGCATCGCGAGGGAGCTGTGGGCCCGGCGGCACTTCCGCTGGGGGCGGGGCCGCGGGCTGCGGCGCCGGCCCCGCCCCTCCGCGCCGCCGGCCCGCCCCCAGCTCGTCAGGCTCCGCCCCCGCTGGCCCCGCAGCTTGATCTCAGGCCGGCGCCCTCGCGGGAGGGCAGTGGCGGCTCCTCTTCCCCACCTGGGCGTCCTGTCTTACGTCTTTTAAATCACGGGAACACAAACACATACCCACTAACAATCTCGGCTCAAACTCGCACGTTAAGACTTTGTCAAACTTGGGCGCCTGGATGGCTCAGTTGGTTAAACCGCTGCCTTCAGCTCGGGTCATGATCCCAGGGTCCTGGGATTGAGCCCCATATCGGGCTCCCTGCTCATGCAGGAAGCCTGCTTCTCCCTCTGCCTGCCGCTTCCCCTGCTTGTGCTCTCTCCCTCTCTTTCTCTCTCTCTCTCTCTCTCTCTCGCTATCTCTGTGTGTCAAATAAATAAAGAAAATCTTAAAAAAAAAAAAAAGACTTTGTCAAACTTTGATCTCTTGGTAGTCCCGAGATCTGCCTGGCCCAGGGGCTCTCAAACATTTTCTGGAACCCGACCGGTCGTCCTCCTGAGACAGTAGAGAATGCATATCCGTGATCATGTTCTTTCAGGAAGAACAAGAACAAAGGTTAACACTTTCTGAGTGTTTGCTTTATGCCAGAAACTATCTAAAACTGTGTATGAATTCTGTCCTCACAGTAAGTCTCTGAGGTGAGCACCATGAATGCCCTGTTTTATAGATAAAGAGATTGAGGTACGTAGAGAAGAGATGGGTCTTGTCTCACTCCCATTTCATCCACATTATCCCTTCTTTTCTTTAGATCTTCAGCGTCTCCAATCTATCACTCTGGGGGAATCTTGCTGGACTTTTACAAACCTACGGAGGGGAGTTCCCAGTTAGATTTTAAGATCCTCCCTCCCCATCCACACCTTTCCTTACCCTGGCGGGTGCCAGGAGAGATTTCAATTACTGAGCACCTGAGGCCTTGCTGAACTGGACTTGCACAGAGGTGGCGAAAACTATGAATGTGATGGGTTCAACTCAGCCCCCAGCAGCTCCCAGCCTGATGGGGAAATGGGACCAGTGAGCATCCCCCTTTGTTTTCCTGTAGTCCCTGCCAAAACCAGAATGATCTTTAAAAATATATATGTATATATCACTCCATGTTTCTCTTCTGCTCAAATGCTTGGGTTCTCATTGTTCTTAGGATCAAGTTGAGCCCATGGCTGGCAGGTCTCTGGGACTTGATTTGCTTCAGCTTGCCTTTCTGCCTTTGTGTGTCTCCTACTTCCCTTCAACCTGAGCTCCTGGAATCAATGGCCACCTTCTGGTTACTCAAATGTGCCCTGTTACTTCCTCCCTCAGGGCTTTGCTAATGCCTTTCCTTCTATCTGGAAAGTCCTCTGTCCTTCTCTTCACCTGTCTTACTACTTTTTTTTTTCATGTCTCAGCTTACACACCACTTCCCTGCACCCTCCCACTTGGTACTGAGTTAGGGCTCCTGTAACCCTCTCTCAGAGCACTTACCACACTGGGGATTTCCTGTTGAGAGGCTGTCCCCTTCACTGGATGGTAACTCTAAGGGGGGCATGGACAGGGGCTATTTCTTCAAGGAATGAATGACGGAAAGAGCATTTGTATGTACCATCAACTGTGCTAAATGGATGAATAATAACTTTTGGGGTTCATTGCACTTTGCGGGGCCACCAGTAAGTATTCTCTATGGTCTCATATCCTAAGAGGTTTTCAATTTAATAAGGGGGATAAAAAAGTTCTCATGAAAATGTTATTTTGAACCTATATGTTGTAAATATCAACTAAGTGAATGCTCGAGGGGGTTGGAGAAGAGAAATATCTATGGTTTTCCAGCCATTTATTCAGATTTTCAAAGTGCAAAATGTGCTAGCTGACATAGGTGAAAGGAAAACACTGCCCCTCCTCCACCCATGACCGTCCCTCCCACTATTCAGGCATGTAGGTGCCAAGGCTGCAGCTAGGGCTCTTTTTTCTCTTTCTCACTTCACCTATTATAGCTATCATAGTTCAGTACCTTATTAGCTCGTGACTGAGCTGCTGCTACAAGAACCTTCTAATTGTTTGTTCTCAGCTTCTCTTGCCTCTAATCCGTTATACATACTCTTGCGAGGTTCCTTTTCTTGATCATGTCATTCCCTTGCCTCCATCCTCATGAAATCTTCAGTGGCTCCGCATCATCCACACAAAACTCTTGACTCTTCATAATCTGGTTCTAAACTACTTCTAAAAAGTTTTAAGGTGCGTTACAGAATTATGAACGAAACATGTTCACTTCAACCAGCAAAGCACTCAAAGATATATAAAGACAAACTTTATGATCTCACCCATCTCCTCCCTATTTCCCACCCAGTTTCCTGAGATATCCAGGATGTACAGCTGAGATGTAACTTCTATCCCTTTCTCCGCACGCCCCATGCTCAGATAAACGATGCCCACAAATATGGGACTATTACGTTATTGCTTGTTTATACGAACAATGAATATATTAGAGCTGTCTGTTCCTCATTCTTTATAACAAATGGGTCTGTAGGTATAGAGGTAATTTATTTATATTTAGCTGCATAGTATTCCTTAGAATGAAGATACCCACTTATTCAACCATTTCTCTGTTGATGGTCACGAAGGTTGTTATCAGGGTTTTTTTTTTTTTTCACTAATAAAATTTCCTGAGTCTCTATCCTTGTGGTCAGTGATTTTATTTCTGTAGTATAGATTACAAAAGTGCAGCTGCCTATACCCCAGCCAAATCTAATTTCTTTGTTCTCACCACACGCCCTGTACTGGCCCATTCCTTGTGTCACCTCTCCCTGGAAGTCCCTTGTCCCCCATGCTTGCGTATCTAACTTCCAATCCTGCAATCCCCAAGTCTGATACCTGAATTTAGATTTGTGGCTCAATATCCCCCTTCCTCCTTTTTCTGAAGCTTACCACTGTAGCAACGTGCCGGGCCCAGTTTCTACACCAATCATGACAATCCTATTTTCATTTCTCCCAATTCTCAGAGCTAGGGATGGTCAAGCGACCCAGTTTTGCAAATGAGACACCAGTAGAAGTATGGAGGCGGCAAAACTGGAAGGGAAGCATTGTTCCCAATACACTCTTGTTTTCCTGATCAAAGGAGGTGATGCAGATGTTTCGACACTTTCCCTTCCCCTCTTTCTCTTTTATTCCTTCTGTGAACTTGGATATAATATCTACAGCTGTGGCAGTCACCTTGTGATCCTGAGGAAAAGTCCAGGAGAATGGCAGAGAGATACTTAATCCTGACATCATTGGGACACTGAGCCATCTCCAGTAATCATCCACCCCCCAAATTTTTGTTATAGTAGAAAAATTAAATTCTTATTTGTTCATGTCAGTGACACTGAGGAGTTTTATATTTGCAGTCAAGCATATCTTTTACCTGTCCCCTTTGGCAAATCTTATTTCCACTGGTGTTATCATTATTGGGATACTACCAGACGGGTCCAAAAAAGGTAGAGAAAGCTATTAGAGACTTGCCTTCAAACATTTTTGAAGAATGGTATTTTAGAATAGTCAAGTAGCCAAGAGTCTCTTGGAGTTAAGTCTGGTCATACCTTTAACCCTCAGTGTCACTGTAAACTATTGTATCGTGGGCAGGTAATGCTTTTGTTTGTTTGTTTGTTTTGTTTTACCTTTTCTGCCTGCCTGTCATCTGAATCTCCTTCCTCTTTGTTGTAATGCAGGGCCTGCCTCCCCAACCACAAAAGCTGAAGGGGCAACATCCTCCCTTTTCTACCATCAGCTCAGGCCTCAGCTTCCCCTCCCTTATCTCCATTTGAGTAGTGCTATCAGCACGTGGTGAGCTCTGGGGTCCAACTGCTTGGTTCCAAAGAGCAGTACTGCCACATTTCCTAGATGTGTGACTTGGGGCAAGGTTCTTAACCCGTCTGAAGTCTTGGTTTCCTCCTGTGCAAAATGGATGTAATAATGGTACTTCTCTCTCAGGTCAATGGGTAAATTAAATGAGGCGATGCATGTGCATGGCCCATAGAAAGTGCTCAAAGTGATGATGATGATGACCCCCTGTGTTCTTCCTTACCTCTGAAT
This sequence comes from Eumetopias jubatus, assembly GCF_037043125.1. Lineage (NCBI taxonomy): Eukaryota > Metazoa > Chordata > Mammalia > Carnivora > Otariidae > Eumetopias > Eumetopias jubatus. Next base: position 53,275,665 of record NW_028274823.1, on the reverse strand, counting down.
CCCTGGGGTGTTGTGGGTGCCATTCATCTGACAATTATTTACTAATTGAGGATATCTTTCATTAGCTGTTTAAATTCATATTTAATTCATATTGTTTAACTTTGTGTGTGTGTGTTCAAGTTCCCAGTTAGATTTTAAGATCCTCCAGGACTAACCAGATGCTTTCTTTATATTCCTAACTCAGACTAGCGGAGGGCTAAGCTAAAGTAGGCATGAATGAACACTTATTAAAATGAGTAATAAAACAGCCAATGCCTCCAAGGATGTATAGTCCTTTCCATGATTTCTTTTAATCCTCACAATAGTCCTAGAAGGCATGTAATGTTGTTCCCATTTTACAGATGAGGAAACTGAGGTTCGTAGACAGGAAGTCATTTGCCCAAGTTCCAAAGGTCAGTGCTCTTTCCTGCCTCAAAATGGCCTCCTTCTGGTTTCAGAAATTCTGGCAATGCCTCCCTTTCATGCTCTCATGTCCAAACTCACCTTTTCTGTCAGCCCAGTTCAGCATCCCTGCCAGCTCTAACATTCTTTCCATGTGTCCATGGGGAGAGATATTGGAGAAATATCATTAAATTAATAAAACTGGTTATGAAAGAATAGGGACATGCACCACACCCACAGTTAATGCATGTCACCTAGAATGCAGGCTACAAGGATGTCTATGTAACCAACCACTGGCCACTTGAGGAATGAGGTTGTGAGTGATTTTAACTTTCTTCTTGCTCACCTATAGTTTCTACGGCAAACATTTGTTGCCTTTATCAATAGGGAAAAGACAATATTTTGTTTGTTTGCTTGTTTAATGGAGACAATGATGCAGTGCCTCCAGAACTCTCCTTGCTTCCTTGCTCCTCCCAGTTCTCTTTTACTCAAAATGCTCCCAATCAAAGCAACTTCTTTTTTCTCCTTCCTCCTCTGAGCCAGGTGGGCAGAGGCCCATCCCCGGCACTTATTAGTCACAGGTTTGAAATGCAGGGGAGGGTTGGGGAGGGAGAAATGATTGGTGTGGGGTGGGAATTTGGGGATTCTTTTATCCCCTGCATCTCAAAGGCTGACAGGCTCTTGAGGGGTGGAAATGACTGGTAATTAGTGAACCTTCTCTGCTGCACACACTAAAGACACACTTCACAGTCTCCATGACCTCTGCAGCCCGGTGAGGCTTTGTTATGTAGATGTTCTTAATTGGGTGAGTCACTTACTGCAAACAGCTTCAGGAGAGAGCACTGTAGGCTGTTTCAGGGAGGCGTCTTACCAGGGGTTCTAGCCCAGGAATTTGGGGGCTTGAAAGCAATGGCCTCTAAGTAACTCCACTCCCACCTATAGAAGTGAGAAGTGATCCCATGGCTTGCAGTTAGCATGGTGGGCATTTAGGGGGAGTGTTAAGCGGTGGCCTTCGTCTTCCTCCTCCCTCTCTCCCCCTCTTCTTCAGTTTATAGATCACCTATTCTGGGCAAAGGTGAGAATATTTTCAGATGTAAACTGGGTTCTCTACATTCAAGGAGTTGTCCACCTAGTTAGGACAGATATAAATGTACATAACAACACCGTATTGCAGGAACCCTTGCCGGGCACTTGTACGAGTCTTTGCAATGATGTTTCAGACCCTGGAGCAGTCCCTGAGGGCTGGAGCATTGGAGAAAGCTTGTCAACAAGGGCAAGCAAGAGTTGGAAGGGCTTTTATGGGGAGATGGATACCCAGGATGAGACTTTATGAACAAAGGCATCACCAGATCACTGTCACACCCCAGAATCATGGCCCCCAGCACCCTGAACCTGGCTCAGATGTCAGATACCCTGAGTGAAGTGATCGAATGACTCAGCAGGTCCTCAAATGTGCTGCATTTACATTGTCACATGCTACTGTTGGCCCTAGAGTGTCCCATCTGCTGCTTCTTCTAAAGGAGGGCACAGTGCCTGTGGACTTTTTAATTGCATCAGGTCCCCCTCCCTGCAATGTGGTATTTTGGTGAGTGGTACCATCTTGGCTCCTCCATCCTTGTCTCGCAAACAGACATCAAGTCCTGGCAATTGGGCTGCAGTCTCTTTGTAGTCTCTCCCTTCAGGCCATGAAAGGGGTCAGGTGTGCTTTCAGAGTCTGTGAGGACATTCTCCTGACCCTACTCTCCTCCTCTGATCGATCTTCCTACAATTGTCAGGCCTGTTGCCCCAAAATACAAATGTAACCACTTTACTCCCATTGTGCTCGAAGTGAGGCCTCTGTAGGTCTTTACGGTCTTGTCCTGGCCTGCCTCTTTTGCTCTCTTCCTGTCTTCAAGGTCACCAATGACTTCCCTGCTGTTAAATCCAATGGTTAATTCTTTGTCCTCAATTTACTTGACCTTGAATAGCACTGGACAAATTGATCACTCTTTTTTCCTCTTATTCATTAATATTTTATTTATAACATTTTTTCAAACTTATGAAAAAAAATTAAAGAACAAGATAATGAATGCTCTTTCCCTTCACGTAGACTTAACAGCTCTTAACATCTTACCACGTTGGCATGCTCCCTGTCTCTTACACACATACATTATTTTTTTCTGAACCATTTGAAAGCTGTAGGCAACTTGATGTTTACCCCTAATTTCTTCAGCTTGTATCTCCTAAGGAAAACAACATTCTCTCTTTTTTTTTTTTTTAAAGATTTTATTTATTTATTTGACAGAGAGATAGAGAGCACAAGTAGGCAGAGTGGCAGGCAGAGGGAGAGGGAGAAGCAGGCTCTCTGCTGAGCAGGGAGCCGGACATGGGGCTCGATCCCAGGACCCTGGGATCATGACCTGAGCCGAAGGCAGCCGCTTAACCGACTGAGCCACCCAGGCGCCCCAGGAAAAGAACATTCTCTTATGAAACCACAATACAATTAGTGCACCTACGAAAAGTAATATTCATTTAATATCATCAGTAAAATCATCAAATGGTTCAAATGTAAACATTTCTGATTGTTCCTAAAATGTCTTTTAGCTGTTTTTCTTTTCCCTAGTTTCGGTGTCCAATGAAAGATCAAGCATTGCTCTTGGTTGTCATGTTTCTTCAGTCCATTTTTATCTACACATTCCTTCCTGTTTTTTTTTTTCTCCCTGTGACATTGACATTTTGGACTGTGTAGCTCAGCTGTTTTGAAGAATGTTTCACTTTCTAGATTTGTCTCTTTCCTCATGAGGAGATTCTGGTTAAACATTTTGGCAAGAATACCATGTACATGGTGTGTACTTCCCATTGCATCACGTCAGAGGCCCATATCATCAGGTTGTCTTACCCTTAGAGATGCTAAGTTTGGGCTTTTGGGTAGGGTTGTGATCACCAGATCGCTCCACTCTAAAGGTAGATTTTCCCCTTTGTAATTTATAGATAATCTGTGAATTTCCATGGGAATTTCTTGTTCACTCAATGCTTTCAGGATCCCCTGATGGTCCTTGGCTGAATTGGTCATTATGTTAGAACCCCATCTTTTTTTTTTTAAATCATCTTTTTTCTTGGCTTCCAGAGTCTAACTTGCTTTTGGTTCTTCCTTACCTCTGCAGCTGCTCATTCTCAGTCTCTGTGGTTCCTCCCCTTCTCCTTGACCTCTCCCTGTCAGTGCTTAAGACCCAATCTTCAGATCCTGTCTTGTGGCTTTAAGTGCCATCTAAAAACTGAGGACTCTCAAATTTCCAACTCTAGTTCATATCTTCCTTAAGTCTACATTCATATACGGACTGCCCCCTTGACTTTTCTGCTTGTATATCTCAAAGTCATCCCAAACTTCTTAGGTCCAAAAGTGATTCCCTGGTCCCCCCTCCCCCACCCCCCATCCACTAACTTGCTTATCCATTTCAGTACAACAACTTCATTTTTCCAGTTGCTCAGGTCAAAGCCTTGGAGTTATTCTTGTCTCCTGTGTTTCTCATGCTCTCCATGTCCAATCCAACAGGAAATTCTGTTGATGTCATCTTCAGAATATATGTAGTCACTGTTCACTGTCTCCAGGAGTCCTACGATAGTCTGCTGTCTGCTTTCCCTGTTTCTGCCCTTCCTTCTCCATGGTCCATTCTCAATACAGCAGCCAGAGCAGTCTTTACAAAATATGGGTCTTTTGCTCAAAGCTCCCCATCTCATGTGGGAGTATAAGCCCAAGTCCTAGTCTTAGTCTATCAGACCTTAGGTGATCTGCTTCTCCTCCTCACACGTACCCTGCCTCCTGATTTCACTCGCATTATTCTCCCTCTTGTTCACACCACTCTAGCCACTCTGACATCCTTGCTGTTTCCCAAACCTGCCAGGCACTCTCTTGCCTCAAGGCCTTTGCACTTGCTGTTCTGGCTCTCTTGAACGTTTTCCCCCTAGATGTGCATCTGGCTCTCCCTCGCTTCCTATAGGACTTGGCTTAAATATCACTTTATTAGTGGGGCCTTCCTTGATCACTCCATCTACCCCCTGGGACTTCTTATTGTCTTCTGTGCTCTATTGTTCTCCACAGCACTTATCACCACCTAACATATTTGGTATTTACTTGCTTATTATCTCTCCCCACGCTGAAAGTAAGCACCACAAGAATAGCAACTTTCTATTCTCTACTGCTCTGTCTCCAGAATTTAGATTAGTGTCAAGCATACAGCAGGCACTCAATAAGTATTTTTTGAATAAATGAATCGAATGAATGGATTTCCAGTACCTTAGCATAAGCTATAAACCCTCTGGGTTCTAGGTACTGACAATCTAAAATTTCTGCATTCTCTACTGGCCACTAGTAGCGAGTACAATAGATGGGAGACAAGAGTGTGTCCCAGATTGGGGTTCAGATTTCAGACTGTAGCAGTAAGATGGAACTCACGAATCCAACATTGGCCCATGTTTTGTGTGTCTATACACTTATACATATATTGATGTGCTTTTGTGAGTCCGTGAGTCTGTGCCAGTGAGGTCACGTACAAAGGTCAGTGATCCTTCCCTGTTTTCTTCTCCAAGAAGACCATAGATGCTTTATCAGACTGAAGAGCTCTGTGTGCCCATGAATGCCTCTGCTTGAAGCTGCAGCATCTCAAGGCTCCAGCCCACCTGTGCTTTGGAGTTGAGCGGCAGTCCAAAGCCTGGTGTGGCTATACCAGGGATAGTCATCTTTCTGGCCGGAGTAACACTGTGCCCTGAGAAGCACTTGAGCTCAAGTGCACCATTCAAGCATGAGCAAAGGGGCAACACAACAACATGAGACTCAGACAACACTCAGAGCTTTTGCCTTTGCTGTTCTATCTGCTTGGAAGATCCTTCTCCCAAGTCTTCTCATGGTTGGCACCATGTTATTCAGATTTCAGCCCAAATGTTGCTCCTTTTAGAGAAGCCTTTCCAGAACACTCCGTAGCCGTCTGAGGCTGTGCAGTTTGTGTATCAGAAAGCATTATGAGAGGGGCTAAAGTCTGGCTCATGCTCTGCTCATCAAGGATTTCACAGGTGAAATGCTCTGAACAGCTAGCAGAGACCTTGACTGTGTATCCAAATTAGCACCGCCCCCAGCTCACATTGTCTTTTATCTTCATAGCATGTGTCAGTGCTACCTGAAATTATGCATTTCATGTACTTGAAATTACTTATTTACTTGTTACCCATGTCCTCCCACCAGAATATAAGCTCCAGGGGAATAAGGATTGTAACCATCTTGTTCCTTATTGTCTGTGCCTGACACCTAGTAGTGTCCAGAAGTATTTATTAATGAGCACATTCTCTCTCCTTATTTTGGGGAGATGTACATACTTACTTGTGTTTTTATCTTACTAGTATACTGCTCCTTAGATCATTTAGTTTTCATGTAAGGAAACTGAGGACCTCAGGAGTGAAAGCATTCAGCCATGGGCACCTGGCTAATAATAGCAAAGCTAGATCTTGGACCCAGGACTCGTAGGCCAGGGCACTGCCTACTACAAGACATGCCTAGCACTTCATCTGACCCTCAGCTTTCTGGTCCTTGTGGTACAAGTGCAGCTGATACTTGCTCTACCCCTGGCTCAGAGCTGCAGAGAGAGCTGGGCCTCCTTTTGGAGAAGTGGGAAGAGACTCTGAATTAATATTGGTAAATCATGCCAGAACTCTCTTGTGTGCATTATTATTATTGCCCCCATATATTCTAAAATAACCCCTGTAAATAATTATAAAAATAAATCTCAGTGACAAATTTTGTATTTTATTTTATTTTATTTCCAGGAACACATTTATTCATCATAATCTCTTCAGGGGTAGAACAAATTGGAGCACTGGGTAGTGAATACAATTTGCAAATAGGCAATATAAGTAGAGAGAAAATTAATATGTATTCCTCAGCACTCCAAAAGGAGAGGAAGAACATTAATAGCCATTTCCTTGAAGATATAACTTTGAAAATGTTATTTCTGATCCATCAGTGTGGGGCTCCGTATGAGGAAAATGGTTACAACGTGACAAGAAGTGATTAGATGTGAAATGGCATCTTTCTGGCGCTCTTCCCCAGTCTCTTCACCCTCTTCTTCCTGGGATGTAGGATGAATCCCGTTTTATTTTCTTCAGAAGATCAGAGTTCTGGCCTGGGGTCAGCTGCTCATTGGCTGGGTGGCCTTGGGCAAGTTGTTCCATGCCTTAGGCCTCAGTTTCCTCAATCAGTAGCTGGAGTAAATGATTTCTAAAGCAGTAAGTCTGGATGGTCACAGTCAAAATTACCTGGGGGTACTTGAGAAAATATACATGCTAGGGCTGCATCTGTGGAATCAGAATCTCGTTTGCTGAGTCCTGTACATTTTAATCAGAGGTGGGTTGTTCCTCAACCTCTAAAGGGCAGAACCTCTCCAAGCCAAGTTGGGATTCTGGAAAAGTACCTGGGGCTTAGATACTGCTTCCCTCTCCCCCAGTGGACAGTATAAAGTTGAACAGGTTCTTCTGGTCAGTGTTCTCTTTCCTTCTCAAAAGTCCACTACGAGCCCCTGTCCTCAAGTCAGAGATAGCCTCCCTTCTGGGCCCAGCTAAAGACTTGGGGCATCTAGCACGTTCCAGGTCAATGGGGGAATAAGCTTTGTTTTTCATTGCTGTTTTCAGGATTTGTGAAAATAATGCTAAGAGATTAGCAGGTAGCAGTTCCAGTTATAAATTCTCTTTTCCTGATCCTTCCATCCAATCTCCTCCATTAGCTTCTAATTACAAAGGCAGGGTATGCAGGTTGCAAAAATCACAGAAGATATGCAGTGAAAAGCAGGAGCCTTTCTCCCACTCAGCTTTGGCAAACCTACTCCCTTCCCCACTCCCAGCTAATGTTTGCATTTTAGTAGAGACAACAACCACAGTATCTTTTAAGATACCAAGAGAAGGAAACTCAGAGGCATGGAGAATTAATGGTAATGATAATTATAATAGTATACAGTAATAATAAACTAACATTTATGTAATGAATAATCATGCCAAACAGTATGATTGCCCTTAATATATATATTTTAAAATGTAATTTGTTCTGGTTGGGAGATCAGGGAGGTGTTTTGGAGCCTAGATCATCCTTAATCCTTCACATACGTGCAAATATTACAGAGAGGGCCCTGGAAACCTTTCCTCTTTCCTAAACTCCCTCCTTTAGACTGAAAGGAGGCTCCTTCAGCAAAAAAGAGCATTTTGTATGCAGACACCCAGATTTTTTTGTTTTAATTGAAATCTGAATGTGGTGAGTCTGAACTAGGGGCTGGGGCATGATTAATTACAGCAATCATCTTAACCTACCCAGGGGTTGGGCCTGAAAGAAATGAGGCCGGGCTGAATAGAAATTCGACAAAGGATAGGTAGGAATGCTAATAAAACTTTGTTAACTGGCCCTGTCCTCTCAGCTGATGATGCACAGAGTTGGAGGATTTTAAGGAATCAGTTCCTGTTTCACTGGTTCTGGTCGACCCCAGAATCAACTCCCTTGATTGCAAATAAACAGGATTTTCCTTTTTGTCCACAGGAATGCGATGGAGGAAGAACTCTAGGGGAAAGGGCCTTTTCTGCCAAAGAATAATAATAACAAAGATGACAGTAGGAATAAAATATTGCCCTCTTCATCAAGGGTGATAAGGAAATGTCTAGTGGTAAGTGTTGAACATTTTTACTCCCCATTTGCAAGTGTTAGAGCTCCAGAATTCATAGGCTCAGGATTAGCTGTCCAGGTCTGATGTGAACTTTCTGTTCTGTAGTACTCATGAGTATACTATACAAATGGGGCTACCTGTCTCAGCTTTGGGCACAGGAAATAGGATCACAATCACAGGGCTTCTTGTCGACATAGTACTGCAAATGTCTGATCACAACTCTTTCCTGAAGTGTATGTCTTAGTTATGTATACCCGGAGTGCCTAGCACAGTGCCTGGTCCTCAGAAGTTGGGGCAGAGGAGCTGTGGGATAAAATGGGGTGAGGCAGGGTCCCCTGCAGCTCACTCTCAATTGCCCACTAGAATGGCGGGAGGGAACTGAAGAAGAAGCTGGATGACTGCGTGAGCCTTTTCTTCCCCTCCGTGCTTCTGGGGCTGAGGCAGAAAGAGCTGTGTTCAAGATGAAGCCCCAACAAGATTTGTCTCCTCTGTTCACTCTTGTCAACTCCCTGTGTTCCAAAGGAATCATTTGTTCACCTCCTGGTCCAGCCTCATCTCAGCGTTCCTTTGCTCTCTCCCTTCCAAAGGGAGGGCCATATGACCCGAAGAACTTTACTTTGCTATTTAAATTTAATTGTCCTTTTTGCTCAAGAAAAGTGATGAGGAGGTAGAAGGATGTCCTCCACCCCCCTTCCGATTTTCCTTGGTCCAGAGATACAGATTCTTCTTCTCCTCTTTTCCCCTCCTTCCCTTCTCTTCTCCCTCCTTCTTGTTCTTCTCTTCTGAAGATAACTTCCAAAGCTGAAGGGAATAGGAGAGGTGAATCCAGTCTGGTTTTAGAGGAGCCCTCCCCCATTAAATTCAACAAATTTCTATTCTGCTCAAGAACTTTCAGTTCTTGTTATTGTTATTGTATCCGTATTGTTATCAGCTTCCATTTCAAACACTAAAGCCCATGTCAATCTGAGCTATCCTTATTTTTTGTGATTTCCCCAATTCTCTGTCCCTTGCAGTCAACTAGCCTCCTGGATGTGTTCACCTGGTGGAGACAAGAGTGGGTGGGGAGGCAAAACAGCTAAAAGCCGGCAGAGGAGGGGAGGAGTGGGAGAGGCGGTGGGAGAGGTAGGGGATGATGGGATTCTAAAAGATCTTGAGGGATGTATTGGAGATTTTGGACTTTTGGACTGTGTTATTAGTTGATTGGGAGCATTGAAAGATTTCACGTAGGGTCAAATCAGGCTTTTAGAATGATTACCCTAGAGTCGTGTAGAGGAAGGAAAAATTGTGAGGGAGGCCTGGAAAGGTAGAAAAGATCCCTGCCTACTTTGGCATCATTGGCAGATAGTGTCCACAACAGTCTGTGCTCAGAAGACATAGCTGTGTATGGATGTAGGGCCATGGATGAGATGACCTCAAGCACCCTCCTGCTGGGGTGGGAGTGTATACATTCCAATTTCATCTGTGAGTAGGTTTAAGCCTGTTTCCTCATGTCCTCTCCTGCCAGTCAGAGCCCTTCTAGGAAGACCAGGTGAAAGGTGGAGAGGGCAGTGTATCATGACTGTCAGGGCCTGGGCCCACTTCCTCCTTTTTGGGAAGGAAAGGCAAACAAAAGTGGACAATGGACCAGAGAGGCTGCATCCAGCAGAGAAGGAGAGAGGAGCATGAGGAGCTGGTCTGTGGGGCAGTAGGCCTTGGAAGATTCCCTTTGATCCCCCTTATCTCTGGAGGGCAAGCCTTCTTTTTTGGCCTGTAGGACCTTTTGTTGCAGCATTTCCTGAAACCCCCCAAAGTAAACATAGCCAAGTCTCTGTTCTTACAGCTCCACTCTGCTATGTCCGCTCCTCCCAGCAGAGAGAGGGGCAGGCGGGTCAGCCCTCAGAGGTCAACACTGCTCATCTGAATGCTGACAAGGAGGGCCCGCATTACAATGTGTTGGCACCAGGCCTGAGAGACAATGATGAGAGCCACAGTATGCTTAACCACGATCATAATTATCATCAGCTGCACAAACAGGGGTTTCTAAGGGCTGTTTAGACACAGGGAACAATGAAAACAAAAGCCCTGGGAACACCCCCTCAACAGAGGTGGGAGCTACCATTTATCAGTAGGTCTACTGAGTTGAGGTAACTGTAGTGCACTGCGTGGGACCTGGAGTCTGGCACTCAAGGATCCCTTCTCTGAATGGTAGCTTCTTTACTCACTGGTACCGAGGGAGCAGGGGAGAGGCCAGTTAAGGCCCGGCTGGCTCTTAGCTGCAAGAGAGGACTGGTGATAATGTGACAACGAAGTGGTATGTGGTAATAGCTTCCTGCATCCTGGGGATGGAGGCATAAAGGCAAAACTTCACAGGGAGAAAATTTGTTTTTTTTTAGTTGAGGACAGGCATGAGCTGCCCACCCAGCCAGATGGAGGAGGCCTGATGGAGGAGGCAGTAAAGGCCACCTTTCTCTTCCAGCTGAGGGGAAGGGGTGTGTGTGTGTGTAGGGGGGGTAGGGGGGACTGGGGGTGGAATTTGACCGCATGGATGATTTTGAGCTTCACAAATAAGAGGGAGAGAATAAGAGAAACCTGAAATTTGGGGACATCATAGATTTTTCTTCTCGAGGGTTTATTACTGTCAGCTGGGGGTGTTTTTAGCTGAGCCGGCATTTTATTTATAAGGAAATTCAATTCCCTCTTCCTCCCACTACAAATGGAAACTCCGCCCCACCAGGTGTCCTTTCAACCACTCCATTTCCCCCTCAAAGTTGGGGAGGGGAGTTCAGGCCAAGGCCCCTCCTCCCTGCAGTTGAGGACAGTTATGAAATCTGGATTGTGAAATATAGGAAAGGCCCGCCCTCCATGTCCCCCGCTAGGACTCAGATGGGGCCCCCCTCATGCGAAGCCCTGCTCCCCCTAGGCCGCCCCCGACTAACGCAGTAGAGTTCTGGGCGTGGAGTTTTGGGGGGATGCTATTCCCGGTCCCCTGGCGCCTCAGGGGGCGATGAGATCCTGGGGCGCCCGGGGGCCATGGCGGAAGTCAAGGGGTCAGGCCATTCCGGGACGCTGGGGGCCACCTGTGGCGGCGCGTGGCGGGGGGCGTGCCTAGGCTCACCCGCTCGAGGGCCCGCCGAGAGCAAGCGGCGGGCGCAGCTGAGCCCAAGTCCCAGCACCCGGCCCGCGCCTCGGGCTTCCGCCGGGTCAGCTGACTACTTAAGTGCGGAACTGCGCGCCCCGCCGTGCTGCCAGCCGCCGCCGCGCTCTGCGCTCAGTGCTCGGCTCTCGGTGCTCCGCGCCTGCCCTCGGTGCTCCGCGCCGCGCGTCCGCCCAGTCGTCATGGCCGGGCTCGTGGTCAGTGGAACTCAAGTAAGTCCGCCAGGACGAACCCCGCCCTCGCTGTCGGTGTGGGGAGGGAGTGCTGGAGCAAGGGGCCACCCCGAGGTTAGAAAGGGCGCTTCGCCCCACTCAGGGGGGCTGCGTCTCCAGCTGGCGACACTTTCAGGTGCCCAGGCCTGCCCTAACTTGGTAAGGACAGGTCCCCTTTGGGGCCTGGCATCCCTCCCCACCCCCCCGCCCCCGGCTGTGGGAGAAGAGGGGAAGGCCCGCTAGGACGACCAGGTCCCCTCCCGCCTCCTCTGTCCCTAGTGCTCACTGCTAAGGCCAGCAGCGCCAATTTCTCCATCAGGCAGAGTGGACCATGCCCACAGCTGATGGTACTTTTTGGGACTCGTGTAATGTCATAATCAGAAGAAAAATAACTTTGGTCAAAGAAAACATTTTAATATATTCATCTTTATACTAATGAAGTTGTAACATACAGACATTAGGGGTGTGTGTCTGTGGTTTATTTATTTTTTAAGGACCCCAGGATGGCAAAAGTGCCGAGGTCCCACTAAAGACCATGAAAATCGTAATGCATTCCTGCAGGCTCTAGGTTTGGGGGCACACTGCAGACTGCCTCTGGAACCTAAACCAAGGCCCCTTATTCAAGACAGGTAGAAGGCTAAAGTCCCCCTACTTTTATTTCGGCATCTGATTTCCCTTTTTAGTTTATTATATGGTTGACATACAATGTTATATTAGTTTCAGGTGTGCAACGTAGAGATTCGACAATTCTATACATTATACTTGGCTCACCACAAGGGTAGTTAGCATCTGTCACCATGTAACGTTATTACTATATGCCTGCCCAATGCTGTGCTCCTCGCCCCCAGGACTTACTTTATAACCGTTTGTACCTCTTAGTACCCTTCACCTATTTTGCCTATCCTCCCACCCTCCTTCCCTCTGGCAACCACCAATTTGTTCTCTTGTATTTGAGTCCGTTTTTGTGTTTTGTTCGTTTTTAAGATTCCACACGTAAGTGAAATCATATGGTATTTGTCTTTCTCTGACTTGTTAACACCTAGCATGATACCCTCTAGGTCCCTCCATGTTGTCGCAAATGGCAAGAGCTCATTCGGCACATGACTTCTTGAGCTGGTGTCTGTGAGGAACGGCAACATTCCAGTTTCAACTCTGGGTGACAGACACCTAGCCTCACTTGCTTTCAGCTCTGTAGTGGAGCCTCAGGTGTTCTCAGTCATTGCTGGAGGGATGCTGGGCCCCGGGGCCTCTTACCTTCAGGAAAAGCCAGGTCTCCCCTTTGAACCTCTGATTAAGCCAGCCCTCCTCCCGCCTTTCCTTTGCATGCCCTAGAGAAATAGTTCTGAGGTTTTGAAGCTCACCCCTTGGATTGCCTAAGGCAGGTAGTGTCAGGCACAGTTAGAGTTTTGAGATTACTCTGGGCAAATGTTTCCACCTTCTCCGAGTTCAGAAGTGAGCAGGCCAGGGAGGTACCAGCCTGTGGGAAAGGTTAAAAATGATGGGTCTTGGGGCGCCTGGGTGGCTCAGTCATTGGGCGTCTGCCTTCGGCTCGGGTCATGGATCGAGCCCCGCATCGGGCTCCCTGCTCGGCGGGAGGCCTGCTTCTCCCTCTCCCACTCCCCCTGCTTATGGTCCCTCTCTTGCTGTGTCTTTCTCTGTCAGATAAATCTTTAAAAAAAAAAAAAAAATGATGGGTCTTATTTAGATGGCAGGGAAAGGGGCGTTTGGGAGTTAACATGCTTGCCTAGAGGAAGTGGAGGAGGGGGCCTCTGCCAAGAATGTCCTGTTCCCCCCTGACCCTAGGTCTCTGCATTTCAGACCCAGCATTCTTTGGGTGTAGCTTCTTCCAACTTCTTGGAGCACTTAACAGTAGGGCTGAGAACTTTCTTGTGCCTCCTTTTCCCCTGTTTCCCTAACTTGATTATTTTCCTGCACCCCCTGCTTTTAGCCTACTCCAAAGGGCTCAAAGGCAATCATTAACCTGTTGGTGAGGCATTTTGAGGATTAGGGGGCTGTTTTAAGCAGATGGAGCTGCTCGGGGAGGAGCTGAGAAGACAGGCTGAGAAAATGCTCCTGGGGTGTTAGTCCCCCAGGTCCTGAACCTCCTAGGCCAGTGGATCTGAGTGGCAGCCCTGGGGTTTAGGGTATTTTTTTTTTTTTTAAAGTATTCTGCCTCTTTTAGTTTCTAATGACAGCAGTAAGAAGTAGTAGTTCTTGGAATGTGTGTCACATGGTACTTCTCAAATTTTGGTAGAGGCTTCTTAAAGAGGAAAAAAACGCCTTCTGATGAGCCCATAGTATTTATACTGTTTCTTTTGCAATGTTGCTTAAATGTACAAACATAAAACCAGATATAACTTTTTCGAAGTTCACGGAGACCTATCCCCCAACTAAAGAGATGGCTTAAGTGCGCGCGCACACACACAACCAACAAAAAAACAAAAGACCATACCACCACTAAAACAATTGAATGAGATGGATGATGTTGAAATTAGGTCACTGCTTTCAACACCACCTCGGACTGACTGCTGTTGCCCTGGGTTTTAGGAGTTCCACTGGCCTATATCAGCCCTCCCTCCACTCTCTTCTGTAAAATCTTTTTATTCAACATGAATCTGACTTCATTTGGCCTTCTCTTGGCTTGAATGCATCATTTAGATCAGCATTATGTCCTCAATCTTCTTTTTCCACTAGTTGATGACCAAATAGTGGCATCGATATAATTGTAGATACGAATGCAGACTTGGAATTCGGGCACTGAAATCTCGTGCCAAGAGACATGGGAATAACCAATCCCTTTCTTAGGGATATTGGTCTGATTCAAATATTTACTGAGTGGCCACTAGGTGCTGAGGACAGGGCTGTGTACTGTATGTTATCTTCTCATTGCTGTAAGCTGGGGATCTATAACTCACTGGGCTATTTCATGAAGATTGACTAGGTAACAGCCAGGTGGTAGGCTTTAATAAATGTTGGTTCCCTTATTCGTCATACCTTTTGGATGCGGTTAGTGTTAGACTAGTTTACAGAAGAGGAGACAAACTGAGATTGTGACCCATCCAGGATAACACAGCCAGTAAGTAGCAGCACGGGGACTGTTTCTATTCTGACAGAGCTTTCAGTACAGATTTAAAATCAAGGATCTTCCACCTCCGCTGGTTGGGGTCAGGCATCAGAAAATAGTCGTCTCTACACACAGTCTACTAACAAATCTGTCCTCAGAAATGTCCAGAGGGCCTGTCTCAACTGCAAAGAGAAATCTGTAGTCTTCTGATCAGGTTGGTAATTCCCTGTGGCCTCTGCTCAGAGGGGCTGGCTGTGTGTATGTGTGGGAATTTTGCACAGACCTTCTTGTTTTCCTCTCTCGTATCCCTCTTTGGTGAGGGGTGCGGGGGGAGGATCTTCATATGTTTTCATTTCCCTGGTAGTAGTGTCCCTTTCTGTTACCGTTCCACACGGGGGGTAGAAGTCTTGGGATACTGGTGCTATAAGGTAGGCAAATGAAAAGTACAAAACTTGGCTCTTCAGTCTAAGAGTAATTGACTCAACACAATGACTTGTTCTGGATGTGCTTTTGCTTCTGTGGCCTTTAGGGTCTGTTAATCTCCATTTCCCTTATTTGCTCATGTAGCAAACTCTTTTTGGTCTGGCTCTTCTGGCTTGTTACATGAGGTTGGGCCTATGCTCCAAGAAGCTTCCTGACATCCTGGGAGGTAATGTCTTCCACTCAGGAGCACTTCCTAAACATGACTTTCTTCTCGTTATGAGTGTTGGTTGCAGTGCCTGGTGGTGGCTGCTTGCTGCTTTTAAGCCTTGTCCCTCAGATTTGGACCCTTAAATGTGGTCAGCTTAACTCACATCTCTAAATACTCCCAGTTTAGCATGGGGGTTGGTGGGGGTGAGGTGTCCAAGCATGCGGATGGCTTATCAAGTTGGTTTTCATACTCAATTTGTGAGACCTGGTCTTCACTGCAGAACAAATTGTGCTTTAGTTTTCCTGGGATGTTGGGGTAAGCTGTTGTAATAAAACAAGCTGATAAAAGTCTTCTTAGGCATGTAAATGGTCTGCATGCTTCATGGTGATAACTTTCTTGGTGCTCCTTTTGCCTCTTGAAAGGGGATCCTACAGAAGAAGGAGGGGAGCAAATCTCCCTCTCTTTCCCCAGGTTCTGATGCTCCTCTGGGGCTCTCAATATCCTATCATGAGGTAGTTCACGACCTTTCAGCTAGGAAGACGCATTTTTGAAGCCAAAACATGATGATAGATGTACCACTGGTGTTTATTGATCCAGAAAATCTACATCCACGTGTGGATTTGTAAGAACTCCATGGCTCCCAAATTGGAAGTTCCTATTCCTGGTGCAGGGCTTTATCATTAAGAAGCTGTATTACCCTGGGTATGCTGCTGAAGTCTTAGTTTCTTTGTAAAAACATGAGGGGTTTTGAGAAACTGGGTCCCTACAAGATTGAGTCCTTGGTTGAGTCTATAAGGACAGAGCTCAATTTCCGCATCTAAACCTCAGCCTCTATGCTGTATACACCATGGAGATCTTGAATAATATCTATAAGATGGGGGTGCATGATGGGGTAAAAGGGATGGGTTTTCTGGTGATTTCCGTGGGCCTGCAGGGTCAATGTGGTATTCTAATACAGAAACTGCTGCTGATCAAGTGGGCATCCTGAGGGAAATTGAAGTCCGTAGATTGATTGGGACCTTATATCCCCAGTCTCTTCTTGCTGTATGATTTCCATCTCTGCTTGGAAGCAGAAGTTTATTACACAAGGAGTTCTGAGGAACAGCTGGTCCCATGTAGAAAAGGGAGGTTGCTAGATTGAACTTTGAGACCTTTATTTTTTAGCCTGTGTCTTCCTGAGTCCAAATTATCTTATCAGAATCAGCTATTTTTCTGTCCTTTCTCCCCCCCGCCCCCGTCCTCCAGAAATGAAGTTACTAAAGGAGTGAGTACAGGATCCTGTACTGTCAGCAGTTTGACCCCATTGGATAGGACGGGGAGTAGACTTGAAAATTGAGCGTATTAGGGTGCAGTATGATTTTTATTAGGCGGAGTCCTCTGAAGGTGCTATTTCTGTAGTTCTAGGATTGAGTATTAGTCATAATGTTCAACCTAATATCTAGAGTTCTATATGGCCACCATATTCTTGTTCCCCATTAGGAAGCATAACCCCCTGGGGAATCTCTTACTTATTCCAAGACATTCTTACCTTACGTGTAGGAGGATATGCATTTGTGGGGAGAAAGGATCAAGACTGTAGGCACGTAATAGGCCTGAATTTCTACCTGGCCGTCGGGGGTAGGGAGTCCTTTACGGAAGTATCCTATGTTTTGATCCACTAGCCAACTCTCACCCATGGGTTTGTTTTATGGATTTTGGAATTCGTGCCCTGTGGTTGAATTGGCAACTGTCTGTAAAAAATGGTTTTCAAAGATTGAGTAGTTGGAGCTGCGAGGAAGCCCTCTGACCTTCCTACAGTCAAATTGTGGCATCAAATTACAATTCAGCTTCTTAATATTTGGGCACACACTAGATTGTTAATAATGATAAAATAAGTAAAAGAAGGCCTAAGGGAAGAGCTCTGCAACCCGAGTAGGGTTGGTTGCAAAAGGCTCCCTGGAGAAGAGAGACTTGGAAGCTGTGGCCACCTTTCGTTTCCCTGTCGCCTTCAAATCTGCTTCGTACAGAGTGGGGGACATTTTATACGAAGTGGTCATAGGATGGGATTGGCGGTCTGGGGAGGTTTTCTTGTCCAACCCTATTTTTTCCAGCACCCTGCAGGTGGAATGCTGGTAAGTGCATCTGCTGTGTCTTTTATGAGGTAATGTGCATAACAGGGTATTTGGGCGGCCGGTGGGGGCGACAGGGGAGGAGACGGAGGCGGAGAGCCAGAAGGGCAGCTGTTGGGAAGGCCCCTGAGCGAGAGGCTGATTGCTGTGATTATATCAGTGTGCTCTGACATGGGGGCTTTTCTGGACACCTGAATCTGGCCAATTTTAGTCCAATTTCCATTGTGCTGGGATTAGTCTCCATCATGCTAAGTGTACCAGGAAAGGGGAGCTGTTGGCAGAGTCCTTGAAGCCCCCAAAGCTGATTTGATCAGGAAAACAGTCACAAATGTGGCCTTTTTTGTGTGTGAGGAGCGCGTGCGTTTAAAGTTGCGGAAGCAATCTTTAGATCAATGACTCCCGGTTCGGAGCAGCTGGGCGATTTCCATTTGCCACATTGTTTCTGTTCCCTTTAATTTCCAGGTGTCCTACATAGGCCAGGACTGCAGAGAAATTCCAGAGCACCTTGGCAGGGACTGTGGACATTTCGCAAAGAGGCTCGATCTGAGCTTTAACCTTCTGAGGTATGTACCGTTCACAAGATGCAGACCAGGCCAGGGAGGAACCAGTGCCCTTGGTCACGGCCTCTAGGCCCAAGTCACCGTCCAGTTCTGCATAGTGTGTGGGGCTCTGAGACATGTGGAATCACACCCCAAAAGTGGGACTTTGCTTCAGATGAATCTTTGGCTAGCCTCTTTGTGCCACTGAAAAAGCTGTGAGCATGGACCATCTCCCCCGAGGTCCTATTAGAGGACCATTGCCATGTTACATTGTTCTTTTCCTTTCTTACTGATACCTATGCAGAAAAAGTTAGAATACTCTTGGGGAAGGAATGAGATGGAACCAACAAGAGCATTTTGTGGCATTTAGGAATGCTTTTCCGGGTAACACCATCTCCCAAAGATATGCCAAATCACAGGTAAGGTGCATATATGTGTGTGTTTTCTTTCTTTGATTTTTTTTTTTTAATGAATTGGAACCTTAAATATTTTGTGGTGATTTCTCCCAGATGGTATTTCAAAGCAATTCAGACACTGTTGGCATGGGGCAGGTGGGAGGGGGAACTCTAACAACTGTTCCAATCTTGGCAAAAGTTAAGTGTGATCTTCTATACTATTCCATTGGAGGATACAGACAGTGATTTCATTTCTTCATAGAAGGTTACCAGTTGTGAGTGGTTTGGGGGCTTGGAGGAGGGAAGTAGGAGGTACTTGGAAAGCAGATATCAGTGGGATAAATGAGCAGGGGTTAGGGTGGTGGTTTTCCTAATAAGCTGTCCTGTCCTCCGAAAGGAACAAACTGTCTTGGGGTGGAAGAAGAGATGAGGAGCTCGAATCCCACCCAGGGCTCAGGCATTTTTGTGTTTCCACGCCTTGGAGTATTTTCTCTCCCAGCCTCTGAGGACCCTGGGGAATTAAGAATTTGAGAGAAGATGGATGAAACTCAGGGTGTTAAGGCCCCAGTAGGTAGAGGGGACTTGAAGCCAACAGAGCTTTTTGGGCTGGTCCTTACTGAGATGCATGGTCTTCTGGGAAGAGATGTCCAGAGGGTTATGTAGAAAGAGAGCGGGTGCTGAGTGCGTGCGTGCATGCAAGGGTTTGTATGCTTCTGGGGAGATGTGGAAACTGAAAAGTCACAAACTAATAGGTAGTGATGAGGATGCCAAACAAAGAAATGCTGACTCTGAAGAAATGAAGGATGATTTTTGGTCCTGATACCCAAGGACAGGACAAAAGTACACAGCCTGGACTGGATGGATGGTGCCTGAGAGGTGTGTGCCCCTTAAAAAGCTCCCCAGTGCAGACGCAGGGAAAGGGTTTCTTTGCTTGGACATTGGAAGGAGCTCTTTCTGGGTGCCTGGCTTCCAGAAGCTTGGGGCATTGTGGCTCAGGCTGTGGCTGCCTTGCTGGTGGGAGCCCGGATGTGGGTTGGAGGAGGCTGGGCCCCATGAGGGAGTGTGTCAGCGGGGACAGGTCATGGGACTGAGCTGTCAGGTCTGAGGAAACAGAGCTGTCTTTGTCAAATGCAGAGGCCCTGCCTCCCTTTGGCAGAGAATGGGCTGGACCCCGAGAGGTAGGGGTGTGTGTGTGTGTGTGTGAGAGAGAGAGAGAGAGAGAGAGAATGAGAGAGAGAGAAGAGCAGAGTCAGTAGTGAGAAGGGGCTGTGGGCTCTGAGGGGCTGGATGTATAAGGATTTATCATCGGAAAGGACAGGTTCTAGAGGCAGGTCAATTCAGTGAGAGGGAGGTTAGTAAAACAGGTTTGGAGGGAGGGGAGTTGTGAGTTTAATTCCCCTTTGTTGAGAGGAGAACATTTCTGTAGTGTTGAGTTTGAGGTGCCATCCCATCTCATCAGGGTCCTGTTGTTTTTGGTGTGTGATCGCCACACTGGGTTATAGCTGGATTGGGGCAGGGATGAGCAATGGAGGGGTGTGCACATGGTGTAGGTTTTAGAAGGAACAAACTTGCAAAAAGTAGGAAAAAATTTTTCTTTACATGTAGATTTTTTTAGCCTTCCAGTTCTCCTCTGCCGTGCTGTTACTCATCATTTTGTAGTCCTCCAGAGCTATTTTGTGCATATGCTACAATGTGAATGTCTTAAGTGGCCATATTGTATTCTTTCTTGCCAAGATATTAGTTAAAAAAGAGGCACCAGGCTTCAATTAACCACTCATTAGGAACATCCTTCTCTGTTGTCTTACCACTAATTTATAACTATACACCATCAACATTATTAATCTCCTTCATGAAAGTGATGGTTCTGCTGATTCTTCCTGTGGCCACCTGTTCATGCTGGAGGGAAGGATGCTTATGGATTTATAAGCTCTAAACTTTGGTTTTAGGTCACTATACATATAAACTTTTATCCTGTTATACCTCTGCCTTCTCTCCTGCATTAACTATTGTGAATCCTCTGCTTCTTTTGGATCCGCCAATAGTAAAATAGTTACCTGTCCCTGCAGAAGGTTGTGGAAATTCAGGCTATACTGTTTCTATGACTGTTCTGGGGGAATGAAAGACATCGGACTCTTCCTAGACATGATTCCCAGGGACAGATGATTGCCATCCACACTGGAATGGGGGATAGAGGGTTTAGAGAGCTCATCAGGTAATGCTTGAGAGGAGTGTTGCTTCTTGAATTTGAATGCATTAATGATCACAAGTCCAATGTCTGCGTCTGCATGAAATCATACTTTTTTTTGAAGATTGTTTTTTTAAATAGAAACATCAATATAGAAATGTTAAACTCAAAGGTATAAGGAAATGCTCTTTCTTTCAAATCACTGACAATCTTAACCACTGGAAATCACCACTGCTGACATTTTGTCTTCCAATCTTTTATAATGCCAAATATTTAAAAATGATGCTGTTGCTCACATTGTGTTGGAAGCATTTTCCTATCATTAAATACTGCATTACAGTTTTTAATGGTTTCTTATTTCTTAGTGTTGGAGATTTAGATTGTTTCCAGATTTTTGCTGTTAAAAATATGTTATAAATATTCTTGTAATACTCATGAATAGGTCTCTGATTAGTTTCTTGGGATAAATTCCTAGAGACCTGAATTGTCAGAGGGCTCTGATGAAGATGTCAGATTGCCCTCAAGAGAGGTTCTACCAATTTCTGCTACTAAGAATATTTGAGTACCATTGTCCCAAACTCTTCCTTGAACTTGTTTTTGAGGTTTTCATATTTTATTTTTACTGTGATCAATAAAGAGATCCTGTGCTTTAGCCAGTGCTAGTTCCTTGATCTGCTCAAGGCAAAAAGAACTTGTTAATGAGCTATTCCAGCTTCAGTTTTCCTTTTTCCCAGGATTGGGAAAGGACAGAGTTCTCTGTGGTGCCCATCCCATGCCCCCAAGGGCCCTGAGTCCTGAGTGGTTTGAGTGGGTTGCTTGCTGAGCTTGTTGAACACAGCGGGCAGAGCAGGGCTCCCGTGGCAAACAGTGATAAATACGCTTGTGTCAATCTGGCAATAAAATCAAGAGGATTTAATTGATCTATGGCAACAGGAAGCTGACATTTTAAAAAATTAAATTATTTGCACTTGCATCTTATTTAGCATCACTCTGATAAATGTACTCGATTGGGGAATTGCTTAGGAGAAAATTTCTTAGGTGGGAGCTTGCTTGTTGATTCCTTGGCTTTGGCCAGGATGAAGAAAGTGAAAGACTGGAGAATTTGGGAAGCTCCGGTAAAGAAATGGTGGCTCTGTGCCCCCCCCCCCCAAAGGCAGTGAAGTGGACACTCAGGGGTACACTGTAAGGCCTCGAGGACAGGCACACCACCATTTGTGTCTGTTATGAACTGCTAGATGAAACTGGGCCTGGTAACTTGCTGCAAAATCGGGAAAATGGGCAGGGAATTAAAAGGAACCAAGGCTTTGTGGTTAGACACCCCAGCTTGAAATCCTTCTGTCACTCACCAGTTGCTTAACTGGCCTTAACCTGATTGCAGGAATTCTGAGTGTATGACTGTGTAAAGTGCCTAACAAATTACCTGGCACGTAATAGGTCTTCCATAAGCCTAGCTATAGTTAGAGCTAAAACGTGTTGCTGGGGAGGCTGAAAGCCCAGGCTTGACCCTCCACAGGGGCCATTTCAATCTATTGTAGTCATTGGGGTTCCTTATGGACATTCGGGATTTTCTCTCCTTCTGTGCATGGTATGTTTGTACATTGCTGCATCCTTTGGTGTGACCAACCGGCAGAAACTTGAAAAGCTAGTGCACAGTTTGCCATTTACTCTTCTACCTGCTGTAATCACTGGGTTCTGACTATAAAAGAGCAGAACCCTTTGCTGATCCATGTTGGACATTCATTTTAAATGAGTGCTAAATCTGTTTATAAGAGTTTAGGGTATTTGTTAATGCAGCATAACCTACCGATGCTAACCAATGTACTTCAGTTCTCCAACTGTCTTTGACATTCCGTAGGCTCAACCCAGTTGTCATCTACATGTTTTTCATCTTTGTCAGTTAGGAACATACCTTTGTTGATAGTACGGTGGGAATCGGTAAGAAAAAATTCCCCACCCAGACTCGCAGGAGAACAGTTGAAAGGGCATGTTCTGTTGACATGGGTCTGCATCAAATCCTTTATTTGGAGTCAGGCAGCTTGTTCATACATATTTTTCAAACCCAAATGTAGTGGTCTGTCTTGGAGAGCATGTTGATAGTGGAGTGGGGGTGGCAAAAGAGATGATGATAGAGATGATGGTAGAAAAGATAGACTTTAGAAAGATAAACTGTTAGTGAATTTTCCAAATAGTTCTAGGGCATTGATAAATTCCAAGGAGGCAAGGGTCTTTGTGTGCTGGAACGAGTGTGCTAAGCTGGGCAATGTTGTGAGAAGCATCTTTTTTTTGTGCCAAGCATATCACTGGCCATTCTCATGTCTCCAGCTCCCAACAGAACATACAGCCAAAAGGTGAAGTGGAAACATGACTTGACAGGTACTATGTAATGTCTCAGTAGCAAGACTTTGATTTCCTTTACTTAGACTTTCTCAAGTAACCTCCATGACTGTAGCACCATCAAAAACAGCTTGAATGGAAGGGAGGGAGGGCAGATCACTAAGGCAACAGGTATCCGGGTTTAAATGGTATCACTCTCTTCCTCCTCCAAGAATGTCCTGACTTCCTGGATTTATAACCCTCTGGTCAGGGAAAATGGGTTTTGAGCCACTGTGGGTAAGACTGGGCTGGGGAAGTTGTGGGAGATTAGAGAGAGTTGTCTAAGGGGCCATGATGAGGTTCAGCTTTCTCATAGATAATGATGATCCCTGTAACTTGCAATGTGATTTAGAAAGTACTTTGACAAACAGTGTCTCCAGATTTCCTACTGTGTTTGTCTCTAGGATAAGAAATTCCTAGACTTTCTCCTAATGCCTTTTATTTCCCTTCTCATCCATTTTACTCCCTCAGGATCTTGGGTTTAATTTCCCTTTCTTTATAAAGTTTGTCTCCCTGAGCTTTTTGAACTCGGGCGTCACTGCTCTGCCCTCTCCCTCTGCCCTGCTGTCTATCCTGAGGACCTCACACTGTGCCTGTGGACAAAGCTGCCCTCCGTCTAGTCAGGGCAGCAGTTGGAAGCAGTGGTGTTTTGGGGGAGGGAGTAGAGATTTGGCAAGCTTAAGCCTTTCAGACTTTCTACTCCCTGGCTCTTCACGTTCTCAACCATGAAGTTCTGTCACAATGATGGTGGTAGGGGCTCTGCTAGCATTTAGCGGGTGAGGCCAGAGATGCTTTGCAGGGCAGGGGACGGCTTTGGACAAAAAGAATCCTTCCCCATGCCAACTGCGGTTTGTTGAGGAAGACCTTTGAATCCTGTCCCAGATAGGTTGTAGAGTGACTCTTTTGAGTTTCACAATAAAGCAGCCTTACAAATAAGCCCTGAGAGGTGACTGGCTTCTCTCTCCAAAGGAGTCCAGGGACAAGGTATCAAACGAGTGACATCAGTCATGTTTATTGTCTTAATATTATGGAGCTCTTACTACATGCCAGAGCTGAGCAGAACACTTCAAGGGTTATTCAGTCTTCCCAATAGCATTTTACAATGTGACTGTTACTACCCACAGTTTACAGGTGAAGCAACTGATCCCCAGATGGGGGAAGAAGTTTGCCCCAGACTACCCTGATGGTTAAATGGGAGAGGGGGGATTAAGTGGCCCTGGGGATTTGACTTCATCTCTACGTTACTCCAAACTGCTTCTTAAGATACAACTTGTTGCTTTTTTTTGCGTGAGAGAAGATGGGCAGCCGTTGCCAAGCCTATATTTCCTTGTGCAGGGAGAAGGTTTCTTTTTTTTCTTTGACAATCCTGAGCAGCCTGTGGAAGCCACCATTGTGGGGTCACAGTGGTTTCTGCAGCTCCAAATTGGAGACCCTGTTGGCTTCAGTGTTCTATCTGTTGCATTTTCTCTTCTGTTTCTCCAAAACCCCTATCTGGAAACTTTGGGTTCACAGGACCTCATGGTGAGACCTGGTCTGGCTTGGAGGTGGGAGGTTCCCAGGGAACTCACTCCCTTTTCTTGCCCCCTGGGCTGTGAGGTATGGCTCAGATGAAGGCCACTGTCATGGGAAGTGGCTTAGTAATTGCTGTGGTTCAGACTGTTCTCTGTCCCAGCCTTGAGATGGGGACCATTACTGCATGCGTGAGTTTTGAGTCTGGAGAGAAAAGAGGGTGTGTGTGTGTCCGTATTTGCACATGTATTCACTTGCATGCACACACCCACCATCTGAAAAACCTCTTGTCTCCTCAGGGACTGCAGTATTGGTGATTTCAGCTGTCCCTGCTCCTTTATGATGAAAGGGGAACGATTATGCTTTTTGCTGGGTGTCTGTTTAATTGCAGGGATATAATAACTACAAATTCTCCCTGGCCAAGACTTTTCTAATAAAAGGTCTCTTCTCTCCCAGCTGCTTTCCCTTCCCCTTCACACCCCCACCCCATCACTGCCACAGCATAAGGTCACTCAGAGTTTTAAATGAGGGAGAGAGACCCATATGTTCAGGTTTCTAGAGTCCATCTCTCTCTCTAAAGACCCCTCCTCCTCCAGACCCATCATTACAGGGATCAGCTATGTGCCCCCCACCTTTGCACCACCTCCCCTAGGCTCCTCTCTGAGTTTATACAGAGCCCGATTTTCAGTCTCGTGGGTGTCTGCTTTTTCTCTGTTCTGAAGAAATAAGAGACGGGTAGAACAGGGAAGACCAAAAAAGAGGTTAAAAAAAAAAAAACCCAAACCATTCTTGAGATAAAGTAAGACTTATTAAAAACAATTGGAGGGGAAAGCCGGAGAGGGGGTATTAACCCCCACATGCCCCGTTTTCTCCAGCTGGAGAAGTGTTTTAAGAAAATGCACCATTGTTAAAAACTTTTTTTTTCCTTGATGGATTTATTTATAAGGTAGAGAAATATTTTCCCCATAATTGGGTAACTCTTAATAGTAGCAATTGCATATTTATCAGTGTGAGGGGCTGTTATTAATGTAACTGTCAGGCCCAAACACATTTCTGCATTAAATCCATTTAGTATGTGCATTATTCGGGCTCGAATGTCACCGGGACATCAAAGCCCCGTAGGCATGGAGAGCTCAGTGCCCTGCTGTGGCTGCCGAACAGGCCCTTGATCAATAAATGTAACATGTTAATGCAGAGCAAATAGAATAAAAGATTTCTTTGACAAGACATGAAAAATCACCTTGTGGCAGCTGGTATGTGATGCCGTTTCTGGGGAGACACTAGCAAAGTTGATCTGACAAGTAAAGAGGAGAGATGATGGTTGTAAGGTGCTTTTGTTTCAAACTTCTTTCTTGACCTGTCAGGTTTTGAAGGCGCCTCAATGGCTCTTTTTTGTCATGTGAAAATTGTAGTCTTAGGTAGTTATGAAGCAGTTATCTCTTCTCAAATTGTGAATGCTGCTGTTTAATTGATTCACTTAGCATTTGAAACTGTCACGCATTAATAATTGCAAAATCCTGTAGACTCTGCTCTGGTGTGTGTCATGCTTAAATGTGTAGTTATCAGAAAATTAATATCCTTAATGAACCAGTGCTTTCAAACGAACATTGCATGAAATCTCTTTTGCCCCTTGATTTGCTGAAGCCACATCCGCCAGTTTGCAGAGAATCACCTCTCGACAGTTTGCTTTCTTGATGCCCGACAAATACCAGCTTTGCTGTGGGTACATCGCATGCTCAATGACAATAAATATAGTAATTATACTGGAGTTAGTAATTAACATAATTGTAGTCAATTACGGCAAATACAGTGCAGAGCAATAAATGAGAGGGGAGAAATTAGCAAGCTAATTGATTTATCTTTACTTGGCTTTCTATTACAACTGGCAGGGCTGTTTTTCTTGGGGTGGGGAGGAGAGCAGAGGAAAAAGTGCCCACAAGGATTGTTTACAAGTAACTGACTTTGTTTTGAAGTTGCTTTGTCTTTTGACTTATTATGCGTCACCCTCCCCCCCCACTCTGCTTACGAGGAGGAAAAGGGAGAGAAAAAGAATTTAAATGCCAAGGGAACATTTTTGTTAATTTAGCTACATCAAACCGAATGCAGCAGCTAAAGCGAGACAGGGTGTAGCTTCCACTAAGGCTTGAGGAGTTAGAATTTTTTCTTCCCAGCTATCACTCTGGTAATTCGTGTGTGTGTGTGTGTGTGTGTGTGTGTGTGTGTGTGTGTATGTGTATGTATGCGTATGTGCCTGTGTTCTAAGTCTCCATCAGTGAGGAGGTGCTTTGCCGAATAGTACATAGGGGGGTTATATATGCATGCTAATTTGCTCAATTTTGTGCTGCTGGCTTGGCACAAGAATTGGGCATATTTTACTTGGTTCAGCCCCCACTTGGTCTTGTTACGCCTCCTCCCCTTGGTACCTAAGGAAGAGCTGGTGGAAAGGAGTGGTCAGTGTTGGAGAGGGCAGGGAAGGGGCTTCAGGGAGGACCCCCTGTGCACTTTGCCTTCTTGGCCACACTGCAGCATTCCCTAGGGTCCTGGGCTGTCACACTCCTGAGGCTGCCTGGAAAGTTTTTGTTGGGGCCTCTGTGCCTATTGGGTTTGAGTTGGTTTATTCGGTGCTGCCTGGAGCCCTGGTTAATGGTGTTTATGGTGAACCCCCTGTTCTTTGTTCACCCCTTTCAATGTGACCACTGTTTACGCCACTCGGGGAGAATGTGTGCGTGTCCGGTGGCTTGCGGTTGCATCACAGCCTGTGTTTTCTCACAAATTTCAGAAAGTTTTTTCTTTGCCTCCTGACACAGTAGGGGCCAAGTGACTAGAGCTCTTTCAGGGTTGGAGTGCTTAAAATCTTACCCCGGTATTACCCAAGGTGAAAATTCAGTGCTTTCTGGACATGACCATTCAAGTATCTGGCATCATGTCTCAAACTTTTCAATCCTCCCCGGTTATCCCCCTAAAAACTGAGCAGTTTAGCAAACAAAAATTTGTTTCAAAGACTTTTATTTAGCCCTTCTTCCTGAAGACTTCACTGGCTCCATTTCTAGTGTAATGTGAAGGGAGAGTTAGAGGCAGCCGTTTTACTTGTACATGGATGGTGCATAGAATCCTGCAGGGCCTCCTGTGGAATTCAGTTTTTCGGATGAATGCTGCCCGTATCTTGGAACAATAGGATGTACTTGGACACTGCTTAGTGTGGTCATTCTTCATGTGTATTTCATTTGGAAATCAATTTCTGATATGAAATATTTATATACAAGGAATCACTTAAATTATTTAAAGTTTGCAGGCATAATGGCCTTTCTGATGAAGTCTGAAATTATCATAGTAAAAATATATGGATTTGAGGGGAAAAGACTGATCGTTGGCGGGGGCAAGATGGTCTCTGGATCTCTGGCCTGAGTTGGATACAGGTCAATGAGAAATGGGATGATTCCTAGGTATAGCTTTGTTTAGCAGGGAAAAGGTGCATTCTCTATATTGTCTACCTCCGGTGAGGGCACTCTGCTGTGAGCTCCTGGGAGAAGCAGTGCGGCGGGGGCTGGGGGGGTGGAGACCAGACGACGTGTGGAGAAAGGGTTAGGGTTGTGCTGTTGACCACTGTCAGAATGTGACATCCGTAGTATTTTTGTCCCTGTAGACTCCCCTCTGCTCCTGGTTTTTATGCTGTTTATTCTCCTGAATGGTGCTCAGATGTGGAGCAGATGTGAGTGGGGAAGAACCTAGGATGATGGCAAAGGAAGCCTCTTTTTATTTTTAATACTGTAAAACTAAAGTTGCCCTCATCAGAGCTAGTTTCATTTTGTTTCCATACTGCCAAAGAAATAACAGGTTGGGGGATTATTTAGATGTATTCTGTTCAAATAAAATGCTGTTTGCCGAGGCACCATTTCCCCAAGATGCTTTTCTGTTTCACAGAGACCTACACCTGTCTAGATAATTAAATATGTACGTTTTGAGGTGCTTTATTTCTTAGAAATTCTAGTGATTTTTCTTTTTCTGAAATCTGTTTGGCAGCAGCCCTGTTGATGGAACCTATGAAAATGCACTGTGGGCTGGAACAGAAAGTCAGAGGGGGTGGAGTTAAGAGCTTTCGCTGTCCACTTTCTGAGAAGCCGGATGAGTGGGCATTCACTCACTTGCATGTCCATTTGTGAGGGGGTGCCCTGGAATTGCGTGGTGGGGTGTTTGTTTCAGGGACTTATTTTTCAGAATGTATTTCCTGTCCCCTCTGAGTGTATCAGGGTGGTAGCCCGATTCGTCAGGATTTACACCTCCTTAGAACAGTGGGTGAGGAGGACCCTGAGGATGACGCTAGGAGGGTGGAGTGTCTTCACCAGTGCTGACAGTTGAATTGTGGGTCTGTCTTGGTGGGCTCTTGTGAATTCTTCCCAGATACCTGAGCCAGACTAACCTCACAGAAGGCTAATCATCCTTCCAGTTGTAATTAGATAGAACAAACCAGTATCTTGAATTCTGTTCTTGGAGGCTGGGCTCTGGTAAGAAAACTCAGCCTGACCTGTGGTATAGAAAGATGGAGCCTGGCCATGACTCCCAAAGGTCCTTTTGTCAAGTGTTCTGCCTCTGAGGAGTACTGCATTTGTTCCAGACCGTGACATGAAGCCCTGGAAGAATGACTGCAGGGGATAAATTTAACCATAGAGTTGAAGGGTTTTCTTCTCTTCCTCCTTTTTAGCTAGTGAGTGAAAGGCAGGCCTGGGGTGACCTAAGTCTTGGAGGATGCCAGCAGGGTTACAGGGGTCTTTCTCTTTCTAGCTGCCATGTATAACTGGCTCCCCTCCAGGGATGCACTTCTCTGTCAGGTAGTCTTCATGGTCTTTTAATGGCTCATGCAGCCATGACCATAGATGACCATTCAGCTAAGTGGAGGTGGAAAGTGCTCAGAATAGCATGGTTCCCCCAAGGCTGTCTGGAGTTGTCCTTAAGGGCTGGAGACCTTGGATCATTGTTCTTTGTGGGTCCCTTCTGTTTGCTATAGATATGTAAATATTCTGTGCAGGCTGAGTTGCCCACCACCTGGAACTTAGAGATGTGATGCTTCCCCTTAGAAGCTTGAATGCTCAAAGTGAAGATAAAGTGAATTCGGGTTAAATTATTAGAGCTATTCAGGCCACTGTCAAATCTAACCAGAAGATTTTGAGAACTTACTAGTTCTCTCCTACTGTTTACTGTCTGGGAAGCTTGCTCTCTTTGTGTTGGTGAGCAGCTATGGGAAGCCACATATAGAGAGGAAGGGTGGAACAGTGACTTGACCCAGGTGAGTCCTGGGGTGGCTCCCAGAAGGGTCTCCTTAGATAGCCACAGGACAACACACTACAATGCGGTGCCAGGGGTGTACTATTGATTCTCATGCTCAAGAAGGTTTCAGGAGGGAGGACTTGGTCAAAGGAAATATGAGGAAAAGATTAGGACTTGGGCCACACCTTGAAGAGAGCAGAGTTTGCCACGCTGGGTTGATTTCTGGGCAGGGTGAATAGCTCGCACAATGCCAGTGCTTTGGAACCGGGCTTGTCCCGAGTGCAGCTGGTGAGACCCTGGTGTCTGGGCCCTTAGGAGTTTGTGGGAGTCCGAGAGGAGAGAAATTGGAGAGGATGGCAAGCTCCCTCCCATACATGCAGACACTAATCTCCTGTGCTGTGCTGTGCAGAACGGGGGCAGTTCTGCAACATGGAAGCTCAATGGGGGAGGGAAAGGAGCCAGGCCAGAGTCTATGGTGGAGGCCAATCAAGTACAGATTTGGGTGGGGGAAGGTATGTGTTCTCCCTCTCAAACCTTCACCCTGTAGTGACAGGCATGTGGTGAAGACAAGCCAGCTCCAGCTGGTGGAGGGCAGCCCGTTCCCAGGCTAGGCAGGGCCTGAGTGTCGGCCTGACACACATACGTGGCAATTATGCTGTTTGAAGGGTCACAGTTAATGCAGTTCTTCCATGACTCCTGCTATAAGCATGCTGTGCCACTTAGCACCCAGCAAGGCCCTATAGGCTGGCCCCAGGCTCATTCAGAAGGGAGGAACCAAAACTTGAAATCTCATCTTTGAGAAATTGCACTTGATATTGTTGTTCCATGCCACGGTGTTTCTGCAAGGCTGCCACTTAAGGGTGCATCCCCTCCCCAACTTACACATTATTGGTTCTGTGAATGCCTGGGGGGCCTTGGCAGTAGCTCTGCCTCCCATTGGAATGTGAGCTTTTCCAGGATGGGATGAACAGCTGCTTTCAGGAGAGCCCAGGGCAGACGTACACATGTTATAGGTGCCCCTCTATTGGAAAATGAGATCTAATTTGGGAATTTCTCACTTGCTAAAATGGATGTTTAAAAACATGATGATGATACTTTAAAAGAGATAGCAGTAATGGTAACGACAGTTCATCTGTCGGCTTCCCCTGATGATCTTAAGTCCTTATGGCAAGGTAGGTGTTCATGGTTTGAAGACAGGAATGACAGTGTGTGTGGGGGAAGGGACTTTGCCGAGGGCTCGCAGCTGGCTGCTCAGTTTGGAGCCAAGACTCCAACCTCAAAACCTACATGCTTAGCTCATGCACCTTACTGAATTCCATTGCATTTCCCCCAATCCTAATTCATTGTTGTCCTCTTTAGCTGGTAAACTAGTGTAGGTTGATAACTAAACAGTAGAGAAGAGGAAATTCCCTTTCAGGCCCATGGAAAGAGAATAATCACCACCCCCCTCTCCAAACAAGTCTGGTGCTGTTTTGCTTTCTTCCCAAACTTAAACTTGCCCTCATCATTTTTCAGGGGGAGATAACCACCATAGCCAGTGGAGTCTTGACCTCAAAATTAATGGTCTGGAAGTCTGTCGAAAATTAGGTCAAATTAACTTTTATTTTCCTGTTCCTTTAGGAAGATGAGCAACAAAAATACCAGAAACTCCTTCTCATCCGAATAAGAGGCCTCTTGGGTGGGGTGGGGCCTCCACTTCCTTTTTTGGATCCACCTCAGGTGTGAGTTCCCTCACTGCTGTTGTATATCTGCACAGTCCTTTAGGAGGCATGAGTCTTTTTTTTCCTATCGGTTACAGGCAAAGAATTTTGTCCACTTTTGAGGCTGTCTCTGGGTTGCCCAGGAGGTAGGTTATTTGAATGCACATGCTTTGTCAATTGCTAGGCACCATGTAACTATAATTATTTTTCCCAGTTTTGAGATGTAATTGACAGAACACTAGTCCAAGGAGTACAACATAACTTGATATATGTGTAGATTACAAAATGATTATCCCTATAGGTTTAGTTAGCATCGTATAATGCGTTATTATATATATATATATATTTTTGTCTTGTAAATGAGCAATCGAACTTGTGTTAATTTGAAGCTCCGTCATTGTTGGAGACCAACAAGCCAGAGGAGTTCTGGCAGATGTGTAATCTGGTGGACAAGCAATGAGCTCATGAGACAGGATATATGACTGTTAGTCTTCAATCCATCATAAATTATCTCTGAGATACTGAACAAGTCATTTATTCTGTGTTAACTTCTAACTGGGGATAGTGGACTCCTCTATCGGGGTGATAGACATCAAAGGAAATACTAAATGTAAAAGAGTTTTGTTCCTGTAGGTGATGCACCAAAAGAGCAGCTATTCCAGAAACAATTGACTTCATTTTAGATTCTTTGGTTGGTTTTTGAGTAGAATTAGCTTTAGGATTATTTAGCTTGGGGTCATGTGGCATTTGTTGCTTGAGACTTGTGTCCAAATCAAAAGGGAAATGATAGTCCTACACTGAGTTTCCTTGCAAGGAGCATGTGACTGTATTCTAAAACTATAAGTTTCTCCCCTCTAATTTTCTTGGCTTTACCACAAGTTGCCTTTTATGTAGTTTCTGATCTACACTGAATTGAACGGTTCTGTTGTAACAGGGTCTGTGTTAGCTTTTTTTTTAATATTGTTATGTTAATCACCATACATTACATCATTAGTTTTTAATATAGTGTTCCATGATTCATTGTTTGTGCATAATACCCAGTGCTCCACGCAGAACGTGCCCTCTTCAATACCCATCACCAGGCTAACCCATCCCCCCACCCCCCTCCCCTCTAGAACCCTCAGTTTGTTTTTCAGAGTCCATCTCTCATGGTTTGTCTCCCCCTCCGATTTCCCCCCCTTCATTCTTCCCCTCCTGCTATCTTCTTTTTTTTTCTGAACATATATTGCATTATTTGTTTCAGAGCTACAGATCTGTGATTCAACAGTCTTGAACAATTCACAGCGCTCACCATAGCACATACCCTCCCCAATGTCTATCACCCAGCCACCCCATCCCTCCCACCCCCAACCACTCCAGTAACACTCAGTTTGTTTCCTGAGATTAAGAATTCCTCCTATCAGTGAGGTCATATGATACATGTCTTTCTCTGATTGACTTATTTCACTCAGCATGACACCCTCTGGTTCCATCCATGTCGTTGCAAATGGCGAGATCTCATTCCTTTTGATGGCTGCGCAATATTCCATTGTGTATATATACCAGGTCTTCTTTATCCATTCATCTGTCATTGGACATCTTGGCTCTTTCCACAGTTTGGCTATTGTGGACATTGCTGCTATAAACATCGGGGTCCACGTACCCCTTCGGATCCCTACATTTGTATCTTTGGGGTAAATACCCAGTAGTGCAATTGCTGGATCGTATGGTAGCTCTATTTTCAACTGTTTGAGGAACCTCCATACTGTTTTCCAGAGTGGCTGCACCAGCTTGCATTCCCACCAACAGTGTAGGAGGGTTCCCCTTTCTCCACATCCCCGCCAGCATCTGTCATTTCCTGACTTGTTAATTTTAGCCATTCTGACTGGTGTGAGGTGGTATCCCATGGAGGTTTTGATTTGGATTTCCCTGATGCCGAGCGATGTTGAGCACTTTTTCATGTGTCTGTTGGCCATTTGGATGTCTTTGGAAAAACGTCTGTTCGTGTCTTCTGCCCATTTCTTGATTGGATTATTTGTTCTTTGGGTGTTGAGTTTGATAAGTTCTTTATAGATTTTGGATACTAGCCCTTTATCTGATATGTCATTTGCAAATATTTTCTCCCATTCTGTCGGTTGTCTTTTGGTTTTGTGGACTGTTTCTTTTGCTGTGCAAAAGCTTTTTATCTTGATGAAATCCCAATAGTTCATTTTTGCCCTTGCTTCCCTTGCCTTTGGCGATGTTTCTAGGAAGAAGTTGCTGTGGCTGAGGTCGAAGAGGTTGCTACCTGTGTTCTCCTTTAGGATTTTGATGGACTCCTGTCTCACATTTAGGTCTTTGAACCATTTGGAGTCTATTTTTGTGTGTGGTGTGAGGATATGGTCCAGTTTCATTCTTCTGCATGTGGCTGTCCAATTTTCCCAACACCATTTGTTGAAGAGACTGTCTTTTTTCCATTGGACATTCTTTCCTGCTTTGTCAAAGATGAGTTGACCATAGAGTTGAGGGTCCAGTTCTGGGCTCTTTATTCTGTTCCATTGATCTATGTGTCTGTCTTTGTGCCAATACCATACTGTCTTGATGATGACAGCTTTGTAATAGAGCTGGAAGTCCGGAATTGTGATGCCGCCAGCTTTGCTTTTCTTTTTCAATATTCCTCTGGCTATTTGGGGTCTCTTCTGGTTCCATACAAATTTTAGGATTATTTGTTCCATTTCTTTGAAAAAAGTGGATGGTATTTTGATGGGGATTGCTTTGAATGTGTAGATTGCTCTAGGTAGCATTGACATCTTCACAATGTTTGTTCTTCCAATCCATGAGCATGGAACGTTTTTCCATTTCTTTGTGTCTTCTTCAATTTCTTTCATGAGTATTTTATAGTTTTCTGAGTACAGATCCTTTGTCTCTTTGGTTAAATTTATTCCTGGGTATCTTATGGTTTTGGGTGCAATTATAAATGGGATTGACTCCTTGATTTGTCTCTCTTCTGTCTTGTTGGTGTATAGGAATGCCACTGATTTCTGTGCATTGATTTTATAGCCTGCTACTTGACTGAATTCCTGTATGAGTTCTAGCAGTTTTGGGGTGGAGTCTTTTGGGTTTTCCACATACAGTATCATATCATGTGCAAAGACTGAGAGTTTGACTTCCTCTTTGCCCATTTGGATGCCTTTGATTTCTTTCTGTTGTCTGATTGCTGTGTCTAGGACTTCTAATACTATGTTGAATAGAAGTGGTGATAGTGGACATCCCTGCCGTGTTCCTGACCTTAGGCGAAAAGCTCTCAGCTTTTCCCCATTGAGACTAATATTGGCTGTAGGTTTTTCATAGATGGCTTTTATGATATTGAGGTATGTACCCTCTATCCCTATACTCTGAAGAGTTTTGATCAAGAAAGGATGCTGTACTTTGTCAAATGCTTTTTCTGCATCTATTGAGAGGATCATATGATTCTTGTTCTTTCTTTTGTTAATGTATTGTATCACGTTGATTTGCGGATGTTGAACCAACCTTGCAGCCCAGGGATAAATCCCACTTGGTCATGGTGAATAATCCTTTTAATGTACTGTTGGATCCTATTGGCTAGTCTTTTGGTGAGAATTTTTGCATCCATGTTCATCAAGGATATTGGTCTGTAGTTCTCCTTTTTGATGGGGTCTCTGTCTGGTTTTGGGATCAAGGTAATGGTGGCCTTATAAAATGAATTTGGAAGTTTTCCTTCCATTTCTATTTTTTGGAACAGTTTCAGGAGAATAGGTATTAATTCTTTAAATGTCCGATAGAATTCCCCTGGGAAGGCATCTGGCCCTGGGCTTTTGTTTGTTGGGAGATTTTTGATGACTGCTTCAATTTCCTTAGTGGTTATAGCTCTGTTCAGGTTTTCTCTTTCTTCCTGGTTCAATTTTGGTAGTTGATACATCTCTAGGAATGCACCCATTTCTTCCAGGTTATCTAATTTGCTGGCGTAGAGTTGATCATAATATGTTCTTATAATTGTTTGTATTTCTTTGGTGTTGGTTGTGATCTCTCCTCTTTCATTCATGATTTTGTTGATTTGGGTCATTTCTCTTTTCTTTTTGATCAGTCTGGCCAGGGTTTATCAATCTTGTTAATTCTTTCAAAGAACCAGCTCCTAGTTTCGTTGATCTGTTCTACTGTTCTTTTGGTTTCTGTTTCATTGATTTCTGCTCTGATCTTTATTATTTCTCTTCTCCTGCTGGGTTTAGGCTTTATTTGCTATTTTTCTCTCCAGCTCCTTTAGGTGTAGGGTTAGGTTGTGTCTTTGAGACCTTTCTTGTTTCTTGAGAAAGGCTTGTATTGCTATATACTTTCCTCTCAGGACTGCCTTTGCTGTATCCCCTAGATTTTGAACAGTTGTGTTTTCATTTTCATTGGTTTCCATGAATTTTTTTAATTCTTCTTTAATTTCCTGGTTGACGCATTCATTCTTTAGTAGGATGCTCTTTAGCCTCCATGTATTTGAGTTCTTTCTGACTTTCCACTTGTGATTGAGTTCTAGTTTCAAAGCATTGTGGGCTGAAAATATGTAGGGAATAATCCCAATCTTTTGGTACTGGTTGAGACCTGATTTGTGACCTAGGATGTGATCCATTCTGGAGAATGTTCCATGGGCACTAGAGAAGAATGTATATTCCGTTGCTTTGGGGTGGAATGTTCTGAATATGTCTGTGAAGTCCATTTGGTCCAGTGTGTCATTTAACGTCTTTATTTCCTTGTTGATCTTTTGCTTAGATGATCTGTCCATTTCAGTCAGGGGGATGTTAAAAGTCCCCCACTATTATTGTATTGTTGTCAATGTGTTTCTTCGCTTTTGTTATTAATTGCCTTATATAATTGGCTGCTCCCATGTTAGGGGCATAGATATTTACAATTGTTAGATCTTCTTGGTGGATAGACCCTTTAAGTAGGATATAGTGTCCTTCCTCATCTCTTATTACAGTCTTTGTTTTAAAATCTAATTTGTCTGGTATAAGGATTGCCACCCCAGCATTCTTTTGGTGTCCATTAGCATGGTAAATGGTTTTCCACCCCCTCACTTTCAATCTGGGGGTGTCTTTGGGTCTAAAATGAGTCTCTTGCAGACAGCATATCGATGGGTCTTGTTTTTTAATCCAATCTGATAGCTTGTGTCTTTTGATTGGGGCATTTAGCCCATTTACATTCAGGGTAACTATTGAAAGGTATGAATTTAGTGCCATTGTATTGCCTGTAAGGTGACTGTTACTGTATATTGTCTGTGTTCCTTTCTGGTCTATGCTGCTTTTAGGCTCTCTCTTTGCTTAGAGGACCCCTTTCAATATTTCTTGTAGGGCTGGTTTCGTGTTTGGAAATTCCTTTAGTTTTTCTTTGTCCTGGACGCTTTTGATCTCTCCTTCTATTTTCAATGACAGCCTAGCTGGATATAGTATTCTTGGCTGCAGATTTTTGTCGTTTAGTGCTCTGAATATATCCTGCCAGTCCTTTCTGGCCTGCCAGGTGTCTGTGGATAGGTCTGTTGCCAATCTAATATTTCTACCATTATAGGTTACATATCTCTTCTCCCGAGCTGCTTTTAGGATTTTCTCTTTGTCTCTGAGACTCATAAGTTACTATTAGATGTTGGGGTGTTGACCTATTTTTATTGATTTTTGAGAGGGTTCTCTGTGCCTCCTGGATTTTGATGCCTGTTTCCTTCCCCACATTAGGGAAGTTCTCTGCCATAATTTGCCCCAATATACGTTCTGACCCTCTCTCTCCTTCTTCTGGGATCCCAATTATTCTAATGTTTCGTCCTATGGTATCGCTTATCTCTCCAATTCTGCCCTCGTGATCCAGTAGTTGTTGATCTCTCTTTTTCTCAGTTTCTTTATTTTCCATCATTTGGTCTTCTGTATCGCTGATTCTCTCTTCTGCCTCATTTATCCTAGCAGTTAGTGCCCCCATTTTTTATTGAATCTCATTAATAGCCTTTTTGATTTCTACTTGGTTAGATTTTAGTTCTTTTATTTGTCCAGGAAGGGTTTCTCTAATAACTTCCATGCTTTTTTCAAGCCCAGCTAGTATCTTTAAAGTCATGATTCTGAACTCTGTGTCCGACATCGCACTAATGTCCGTATTTAGTAGGTCCCTGGCAGATGAGACTACCTCTTGTTCTTTTTGTTTAGGTGATTTTTTTTGTCTTGTCATTTTGTCCAGAGGAGAAGAGATGAATGAGAGAACAAAATGCTAACAGGTTAACAATGTCCCCAGGAAATACACTCTAATCAAATCAGAAAAGACCTGAAACCAGGGGAAAAGAAAGGGAAAGAAATTAAAAAGAAAGAGAAAAAAAATATATAAAAACAAACAAAAACAGAACAAAACAAAACCAGAATATGATCAAATATGTACAGGCTGGTGCATAGATCAGTGCCACACACTAGATTTTGGGTGTATTTTAGTCTGTTAGAAGAAAGTGCCTCCTAAAATTTTAAAGAAAGACTTATATATGTATAAAATAAGGGTTGATACGATGAAGGGATGGAATATGACTGTAAAGATGAAAATTATCAAAAAATTTAAAAAAAGGAATTGATAAGATGTTTGAAAAAAGGATTAAAAAGGAAAGAGGAAAAGGGGGAGAAATGTGATCAGGCAGGAGACTAGAACAAAGCTATACACTAGAGATTTAGGGTATATTTTGATCTGTTAGAAGAAACTGTATCTTAAAATTTTAAAGAGAGAACAACTTATATAGATCTGCCAAAAATAAGGGTAAGTATGAAGGGATAGAATATGACTGTAAAAATGAAAAATAAAAATATTTTTTTAAAAAGGATTGATAAGATGTTGGTTGAAAAAGGGAAAAAGAAAAATTCAAAAAAACAATTTTTTTTTTTTTAATTTGAGAGACTAATGAATCATGGTAAAAAAGCCATGAATTCTATGTGCAGTATTCCCCTAGTGCTGGAGTTCTGTGGTTCTCCTTGATCGGTAAACTTGGTCTTGGCTGGCTGTTCGTAATAATCTTCTGGGGGAGGGCCCTGTTGCCGTGGTTCCCAAATGTCTTTGCTGTAGGCGGAAGTGCCCCGCCCTTTCCCGTCTGGGCTAAGCAGTCTGCTCGGGTTTGCTTTCGGGAGCTTTTGTTCCCTGAAAGCTTTCCGTAGAGCTTTGGAGGACGACAGTGAAAATGGCGGCCTCCCCATCTCCACCCCAGAGGAGCCGAGAACTCGGGGTCCCGCTCCTCAGTGCGCCCCCAGAGAAAAGCAGTCAATCACTCCCGTGTCCCAGTCTTCAGCCGTACTCCGTGCTCACCCGGCCTGTGACTGACCGTTTCTATCTCTGGCACCCGACCCCATGTGGAGTCTCCCAACCCAGCAGATCCCTGCGGTGTGCTCCCGTGCCGCTCCTCCCAGGGGAGGAAGAGGAGTCTCCCCGGATCTGCTGCTTGTTGGGTCCCTCCTGGAGGAGCAGTGGCCCGACTGTGTTGCCGATCACAGTTTATGGCAACCCCGAGCTGAGAGCCCACGCCTCGGCTCCGTCTCTGCAGCTGGCTTCCCCTGTCTGATACCTGGGAGCTCTGCCGCACTCAGGCACCCCCGGTCTTTCTGTGACCCCGTGGGTCCTGAGACCACATTATCCCAGCGAGGGTTCCACCCCCCGCTTAGCCACTGGAGCGACGTCCCTCAGCGGAGCCAACTTCTAAATGTTCAGATTTTGTGCTCCGTTGCTCTATCAGTTGCCAGAAGCGGCCGACAGAGGCCCCCTCGCCCGCTGTCTATCCTCCCGAATATCGCCTCGGATTCACTTCTCTGCTCGTCCTACCTTCCAGAAAGTGGTCGCTTTTCTGTTCAGAGAGTTGTTGCTATTCTTTTCTTCGATCTCCTGTTGAGTTTGTAGGTGTTCAGAATGGTTTGACCCCTATTCAGCTGAATTCCTGAGACCAGACGAAATCCAGGTTTCCTACTCCTCTGCCATCTTGCTCTGTCCCCCCATGTTAGCTTTTTAAAAAAAAGGTCTTTTAGAGCCTCTTCCCAGAAGATAATTATAACAATCACATTTAAGCAGTGTGCAGGGAGGTAGAATGTGGAGATCTGAAATTGATTTACTACTAAAGGAAAAATGTACTTGTGGAGTATAAAGTCAGATGATAGAGAAGGTAAAGAAATAATCATGGGCTAGGTCATCGAGAGCGAGTCTGCTCTGGATTTTATTAGTGAAGAAATTTCTATTTTGGACTATATGAAAACAGTTTCATCTGTTGCCCTGTGAACTTTTGGTGCCAGGCTGAGTTGCCCACTGTTCTCCATCCCCTCCTCTTATATAGACCAAATAGTGGTAATGACGTAACATGAACGGCTCTCCAGCTACCCTATCTCATTGAACCCCTCCAACTCTGAGGATTTTATACCCTTTTTACTGATGAGAAAGCTGAGGCTTAGATTGAGAAGTACCATGCCCAGTGTCACATAGTACATGTGAAAGCCGGGACTCACCTGTACCCCACTTAGCGTAATGCTCCACTCCTCCCATGGTACGCCACACTGTGCTTCATAGAACCACACGTGGTCAGAAGGAAACTTAGAGGTAGGGTGGTTTAATCGAGTGGTTTTCAATGTTATTTTTCTAGTGGCAGAATTCTTGTCAAACAATTCTATATAGAAAAGCCATTATGGGGTGTTTTAAATATCTTCTGAAGTGAGTCACCAAAAGTGATGAAGCTCTTGAGATGATCACTGGGTTTGGCAGTGAGGTTAGAGACAAGTGCAGTTTCCTAGTGGTCCTGGTGTTGAGATGATTCTTGTATTTGGCTTTGTGCAATGCCTAATGCTAACTCAGTTAAATAGTTGCAAATGGTAAATCCACCCCCCCTTAAAGTTCATCTTGTAAATATCAGGATATTCTTTAACTAGACAATTTTAAGAAGAAACTTTGAAATCTGCACAAAAGGAGTTGATTTGGCAGCACAAGATAATAGGCCGTTGCCCTCTAGTGTGTTGAAATTTGGTGTATAACATTTTTGAGTGCATACTGCACTTAAATTATGGTTTTAAAAAATGGCTAAAGTAGTTCAAACGTTAAATTCAAATTTAGTCACTTGAAGAATCTCAGAAGTCCCTTGCCGTACCCTGGGGTTCTGTGGAACAGTTTGAAAAACACTGGTTTAATACTTTCTTTTAACGAAGGCAGTTGAGACCTAGAGAGTGCAAATGGCAAGGTGGTGCTAGGGAACAGGAAATTGGACCAAAGAAATGTTTACTTTTTAAAACTAGTTTTTCAAGCATTGCTGCTGCCTTTTTCTGGTTATAACATAATACATACAGTTTTTATACAAATGTTTAAAAACATGAAGAATACACAGAAATAACCCGTGATCTTATTGCTGAACAATAAACCACTATTCTACTTTTAACATTAGACTGTGTATAACTTCTTACAAAATTGGTTTCAGGCTGTATATACTGTCTTGTATCCGCTTTTTTCCCCTCTTAGTGTTCTATGGTGTGATTCAATTTTGGCGGGTAATGGGGTCTTTCAACATCATAATTGTTCCACGGATGCATCATAATTGAGCCATTCTCTTATTGACATATTTAAATACTGGTTTCCACTTTTAGGTGTTAATAAGAAATGCTGTGATGAACATTTTTGCCTGTAAATTGTGGCTTCACTGTTATCACTGTTTCCTTAAGATAATTTACCAAAGAGTGAAATTTACTGAATTAAAAGTCACTGAAACAGTGTCTTCCCCTGAGGTCCCCATCTGACCCTTCTATTTCCCACAGGAAGGTCTAGGGTGTGGAGTTTTCTCCTTCCCTGTAGGCTGTTGGATGGGGCTTTGCATGGGGGTCAATGGGAAGAATCTTTTGGAGCCTCTTGACCTAAGCCTGTCTCTGCTGCGTCTCCACAGGCTGAATGCCGGTTTTCGTACTGATAAACCTAAGATTGGCTCAACATCTGTGGGGCGGGGAAAGGTGCACTCCACTCAGGCCTGGCTCCCTTGAGTTGGCACAACGTCCCTGGCCACTGCTGGGACACAGAGCTCCAGTGGCTCCCTCCAGGCAGGCCTTTGCCAAAGGGGGTGTCGGGTGGGGTCCCAGAGGTTGCAGTGCTTGTGAAAGAGGTAAGGAGAGGAAACTAAACCATTTTCAGCTTTTCCTTTGCAGATCCAACCTTTTAAGCATACCTACATTTACCTGCAATGGCAATCGTTTTGCATTTTAATGACAAATCAAGTACGCTAACTTGCATTTGAAACGAAAGTGCCTTAAATGTCTCTGGCTGTCAGAATGAGATGTTAGGAGCTTGATGAAAAGCGAACAAAGAAGACAAAGTATGAAGCCTGGATACAGTGCAAAATGAAATAAAACCTTGTATGGCCTGTCAGGGGTGTCAGTTGATATTCATATCTAAAGCACATTATAGCATTACTTTGCAGCTCATAGCTTACTCATCTGTCTTTTTTAATTCATCACATTCGAGCCCACATCTTTTAAGTCTCGTGTGTCAACAATGGAAGAAATCTGTTAATTGACAAATGAGTGTCACAAATGTGAATTGGTGCCTTTACATCAGCGGCAGGTGTAGTCTCTTTTGTTTTTTGTTGGATCTATTATTGGCATAAGCCAGTGTAAGACATCTGTCTTTGTCGGAATGAGAAATGACAGGCCTTCTTGGCTGTCATTGTCTTAGTGTGTGCTCATTCTGTGAGATACTGTATAAAGATAAAATGTCAGTTAAAAGAATATGAAAAACTATCTGGAGGAAGTCCTTAAATTACTCAGAGAGGGGATCCGGGAATTGGGGCTGGAATTGAAATCCGAGTGTTTCAGTTTGTATCTATCACACCTATTTAAAAATAATATTTCCTGAGTAACAGGATGAGGTTATCAGGCATTTAGGAAGATGTTATGTTGTGCTGGTATAATTAGTTTTATAAGGTGGGGAGAAAAATCTACCTTTGCAAGATATGAATTTATTTATTATAAGGTCATCTCTCAGACAAGCACAGAATTGTCTCAATAAAAACACTCCAGGTAGGATTCTGGGTGTTGATTTGCATGTGTTCTGAAATATTGAAATTGTTCCCCTCCAATTTCTTTTTCGGTTATATTCCTATCTGAGACTGATGAGGAGCATAATGAAATAAAAAGCAGCAGTTGTGGAGTGATGAGACAATTAGTGGAGAGAAAACTGTTAGTATCACCGAGCTCCTGGTGGGTTTAGAGATGCAGGCGAGTCTGGATACCTGAGACTGTGCTGTTAACTCCAGTTACTGCTGGTAAGAGAAGCGGAGTCTCGGGTGAGGAGGCAGAAGGTCTGATGGTGGAGGAATGCCTTGGTCCCTCTTTGGCTTCGGCCGGCAGGAGCTGGGCAGTCTGGACATAAAGGGCTGATACGGACACGGGGCTCTCGTTGGAGAACGTCCTGGGTATGGGAGGGTGGATTCTTAACGTATGCTTCCCAAACCTGAGTATGTCCACAAATCCTCTGGGGGTCTTGTTAAAATGCAGTGTCTGATT
This sequence comes from Eumetopias jubatus, assembly GCF_037043125.1. Classification (NCBI taxonomy): domain Eukaryota; kingdom Metazoa; phylum Chordata; class Mammalia; order Carnivora; family Otariidae; genus Eumetopias; species Eumetopias jubatus. The sequence continues at coordinate 53,233,023 of NW_028274823.1, read as the reverse complement.
TAGAAGGTCTGGGTTTGGGCCTGAGCCTCTGCATTTCTCATGAATTCTCTGGTAACGCTGACCTGCTGTGTAGACCCAGCTTGGGTGTCAAGGAGTTCAAGTCCTCTACCCACAGACCCTCTGATGGGTTCCTGTAAGACAGTGAGGTTAGGAGAAGCAAGTCTTTGGGGGCGCTGAGGTAGATGGATTTCTACACCAAAAAGTTATTTTTTTTTTTCTGAACAAATGTTTCTAGCCCCTTCAGAGGACGCCTGGGCTCCTTTCTCCTCCCCCCCCCCGCCCCCAGCTCTAAGTGGCTGGTAGACAGTTGTCTCCTAGCCCGAGGTACCCTGCCTTCCCTGAAGGGGTTGGCATTGTGTGATGTATGTGCATGCACTGTGCACATGCACTCATTGTGTGGTTGAGGAAGGGCATGTTCTGAATCTTACATGTGTGTTGGCAGAACCTGTGTTCTTGTGTAACTTAGTGGTGCCTTTGGGGATAGGCACATAGCAAGCCTAGTGTACACTCTTTGTATGATATGTAAACACACGTTAGCTGTAGGTTTAGGGATAGGCAGGTCCCAAACTATGGGAAGGGTGCGTGTGGGTGTGTGTGGGTGAGAAAGAGAGGGTGGGGGGGGAGAGCACTAGGGCTGCTCCTTAGCTGATACTTATTTGAATAATCAGATCCATGGGGTATATGTGTGTGTGGGGGGAACTGCTTGAGGATCTACTGTTGGGGCCAAAAGATAGTCCTTTGGTGTCATTAGTCTTTGGTAAAAATATTTGCCTCCAAGGTTCCTCCTGGCTCACTGCTGTGGAAGCTGACTCTAGTGTTTGTTTTCCATTGGAATAGACCCCTGGCAAAGTGACAATACTATTGGGATCTGGGGAAGTCCTCATATTATCATTGGAGGATCAAGGAGGGGCAAAGTATGTGGAGCCTAATGCCAGACACTCACCTTTTTCTTATTTCAGCTAGAATCATGACTCAGGACACAAAGCCACCTCTTTTCTTTTCATATAAACTAAAAATGAACTAATGAGTGATTAGGATGGTGAAAGTGGTATTTTTCTGAGGTAACTCAAGCAAGCTGATGGTTCTTCTCCCAGACTTTTCTCTCCTTCCCCTAGCCCCTTACCTCCTTCCTTTCAGATCCTATGTATTGCAGACCTTTTCCTGGCTGACCCTTAAATGCTCTGTTCTGGAGGAAATTTTAATTTTGTTTTTTAAATTGAAACAAGGCTTACCTGAAAGAGAGTGAGGCAAGCCAGAAAAAGGAGGGAAACAGTCCATCTGAAAAAGGCACATATGTTGCACCATAAACCCCTTTCACTATAAACTAGAATGTTTTTGTCACACTGAAAGAGGCCCATTTTGCTTTCTGTGGAGGTGCATTAGTAAAAAGGGAGCTGCTGGAGTAGAGTATACGTGTGTGTCCTTGCACATGTCTGCATTCTAAAAATGGGCAAGGCATGCACCTCGATCTCGTGTTTATCCATACACCGGTCTGTGTGTGCAGACATAGGCCAGATCCACACACAGACATCCTTTTGTGCACATACTAGGGGACTACATACATAAGAAGACCATTTTATGTGCCTGCTCGTGGGTTTTCACTGCAGGCTGTCAGAGGGAATCTGAAACAGACAAAAATTTACTGGGCAGTATTTAGAAACATGTCGGTGGTAACGACTGTAGCTCTGATTCCAATTAACACCCACTAAATTTAGGCTAATGGGGTGCATTTGTAGACCTGTTGAATGTGCTCAGCATCACGTTGCAAACATCTAAAGTGGCCGTGGTTTAAGAAAACATTTTCTGCTGACCCCTGCTTTCTTGTCTCCTCCCCTCCCCTGTCAATCTGGCACATGGTGGTGAGCTACCCCTGTGAACTGTAGAGTCCTCAAAATTTTCTAAGTTTCGATTTTTTTTTTTTTTATAAAATGACCTTTCAATTGCAGAGAGCACAGTTAAAGTTTTAGCGTCCAATCTTGCTTAATGAAATACTACTTTGGAGTTCATAATTCATTTTTCACACCCCGCTCAACCCCTCTTCTGGCTATTTGGGTGAAAACAGCTGGGGAAGTGCTGCATTTTATGATTAAGGCACTAAAAGATTAGCCGTAGGCACTGCCCATCTATGGGGCTACAGAGTTGAGGCTGCTGACAGCAGATCTGTTTTGAATCGGAGTCAGATTAAAGTGAGTGAAAATCATTTGGGGGCTGAGGGCTCGAAAGGTCACACGTGTAATGAATTGTGGGTGCTCGCCTGGCTTCCCAGGCGAGCACCGTAAGCAATTATTAAATGCCATTGTGCATTGGAAAGGGTTGGTTGGTGGTGACTTTGAAACTTTCCAGAAGCGAGGCTGTGAGATTGCAAGAGGTAGTAATAAGGCCATCTCCAGGGGAGGATTGGGAAGGCTGAGGCCGTGTGTATTTGGCTTTATACGGGGAGATATCCGTATATAATCCCCTCCCACCTCCAGTTTTCTCAGAGTCTGCTGTGAAGGCACCAGCAGTTCCAGGGGGTGTGGGGTTGGTTTGGGTCTGTGGGCGAAGCCTCCAGGGGACCTTTCTCTTTGAGTGATAAGATCAATTGTTCTCTGCAATTGAAGGGTCATTTTATAAAGATCACAATTTAGAAAATTTTAGAGACTCTGTAGCTCACAAGGGAGCGCACCACCATGTGCCAGATTGACAGGGGAGGGTGGGCGGGCCAGGGCCGGGGCGGGGGGGTGGGTAGGAGACACATAAGAGCTCCCTGCTCTTTCACAGTGCTGTGGGAGCTGATGGTTGTGCTTCGACCCTCAGCTATTCTGCAGTCATTAGTAAGTCTTTGTTGACAATCTCCTTTTCATCCACTGAAGCCACCCCAAACTGCCCTTGCCAGCTGTGTAGGCATCAGGCACTGATAGTCTTAAGTTTCTCCCTCTTGAAGATGAGGGGGCTTGGACTGCCTTGGCTAAGTGAGGTGGTGCCCTATCCCCTTTCCAGTATCTTCCATCTCAAGTGGTGTGGCCTAGCCTCGTAGACCAATTCTAGAAAGTTCCTTCGTCACAGAAAAGGAACACCCTTGAATTAATCTTATATTTGACATGGATCTCTCCCATTCTAAACCATCCCCTTTCCCTGGGCATGCACACTCTCTTTCTCCCCCCCCCCCCCAGCATTTGGGAAACCTGGCATAGATCTCTCTGGAAAAACCTCTGAAATAGAAAACAAAGCAAAAAAAAAAAAAAAAAAAAACCCAAAGTTAAACAGTTAGGTTTAATTAGTGGCGTTTTTTTCTTTCAGTGGCTCAGTTTATTCAACAGTTACCAAGTGCTTGCTATCTGCAGGATAGGAAGGGTAGGCATTAAAGATACCAAGAGGACTAACCTCCCTGTGGAGGAGACGGATGTAGAGATTGGTGACTACAACCCAGTGAAGTGATAAGATCCTGAGGAAGGCACAGGGTACTGATGATGTGGAGGAGTGGCAGTTGACCCATCCTGGGGGTGGTGAGGAAGCTTTCCTGAGTGGTAGCAAGTCTGAGCTGAATCCGAAAAAGTGAGCAGGATGAGCCCTTTGGGAGGATGAGAAGATACTCTTGGCTGACGGGACAGTGTGAGTGATGGCAGGGTAGGGCAAAACTGTTGGAACTACAGCTCAGCTCACCCTGGTGGGTGACTTCCCCACTTGGCATTTCACGACTAGGGCAGCATTTGACATCCTAGTAACTTCTGGTTTACTCAGTGAACATGTTGAGTGTTTGTGTCTGGACCTTTCTTAAGTGCTTGAGCTACATCAGGGAAAAAAGCAAAGACCTGTCCTCTGTGCATCTTGTTTTTCCTTCCTCTTCCCTCCTAAATTTCCCCTACCTTTTGTCTTAGTTATGATAAGGAACTGGGATCAAAGAGGAGAGGGGAAACAAAGGGTCTGGCCAATCCATCATGAATATGTGATGGGTTTCTGGAGGACTTTACATTTGTGTATGGATAAATTGTGGGGACCAGTGGCCCTATGCCACCTACCAAGGTAGCAAGCTCTTCACCTGCTCTGATGCCTTACTGCTAGATGGTACCTCCATTCTCTTTTTTCCTTACTAAGGCACCGACAGTTACTCATACTTATGTACAAATAACTGATAGCAGTAAGAATCCCCAAAGAGTATCTGGATGTTTCCAGAGATTAATTCTAATTAATCAAGCACTAATGGTAGAATATCATGCATTTTAGACTAGGCATGAGGATTTGCTTTTAGGGAGGGGTGGGAGGGTGCTTAGGGACATTCATAATAGCCCCAAAGGACTTCACATAGGTGTGTGTACCACCCCCTAATGATTTCCTTTGCTCTGGTTGTCTTCAGTTTGGATTCTAGTGGGGGTGGGGGGGTAAGACAGACTGTTGGCTATGGCCGAAGAATGTAAAAGAAGGACCTTTCGGAATCCAGCACCATCTTGAATACAATATGACCATTGCATGTAGGTGGTAGGGCAGCTATAGTCTCTATCTACAGAGCTCTTTTTGGAGGAAGTCTTCCAGAAGGTAGATTTGCTCAAGTGACACCCAGTGTGATGAGACACACAACTCAGCCAGTAATAGACTACCCTCTGCCATGTCCCTATGAGTTCTGTGGCTTAGAGTTGGGTTGGATGTTCTTTTTGTTTTTGAGGTTCTGCAGTTAAAGTGATGATGATTATTTCTTTTTGGTCCAATGAACTTGGAATGAAAGGAAACTTTTCTCCCATGGTAGAAGGTTTTTGCAGAAGGTCATTGGGGGAATGTTGGGCACAGGGCTTGGGGGGGGGTAGGGTAAGGAAGGATGAATGCCAAGCCCCAACAAGGGGTGGGGTGGTAGGGGGGGTCTGTCTGCATTATTGGTCCATGGCGCCCATCCAGCCTGTGGCCTCTCTCACACAAAGCCTTCGTTCTGATTAATGGCATCCGTGTCTGGGAGGTATGGATTGTATTAGACCTTGTTTAAAAGTGCTCGCTATACATTCACTTCCTCTGGAAGTGCACCAAAATAGAACGAGAGGAAAAAAGGGAGCAAGAGAAAGAGCCTGCATTTGGAAAGGGTGGAAAGGAATGCTTTTTTCACATATGATTTCTGTGACTCTCTGTACTCTGCAAGGCTTTATCTCTGCAGGACTCCTATGGGAGAGCAAGGGGAAAAAGTGAAGACAGACGTCTTGGGAAAGAAAATGGGTTTCTCTGCCAAAACTGGGAGATGGTGCTGGCTCTCTTGGCTTTTTAGAAACTCCAAGAAATCTGCTGACATTTTAAAGGAAAAAAAAAAAGATGATTTATGATGACATCACATGTTGCCCAAGCAGATCCTGTGAGAGGAAAATGGCTTTTATAGAGAGCATGTTGCAATAAAGAAACAGCGAGTCACCGGGGGAGCGCCGTCAGTTGAAATGCCTTCAGTTATTTGCTGCTCCCCACCCCCAACCCAACCAATAGGCCTTGGCAGCCTCTAGGGCCTTGCTATAAAGGGGTGCAGAGGGCCTGAGCCTAGAGCATGCTACCTTGTGACCCCCATCTCCCTCCCCTTCAGCCTCTTGGCTGACTTGGATTGCATCTTGCTTTTAGGTTCCTGTTGGGGAAGGTGGGTGTGCAGGCATTGTACTGGCTGCTTGTGCGTGTGTTTTGGGGGGTGGGCCACCCCTGTGTGTTCAAGTGGTGGGTGATGGGATGAGGGGAGCAGTGAGTTTTTGCTCTTCTTGGGGTGGCGGAGCAACACTGCCCTGTTGGGGAGAGGTGGGTGCTTGTCACCAGCCTGTTCAGAGGAAGAACCTGGAGCCTGGTCGGGGGGGGGGGGGGTTACCTTTCATGATAACGGCACTTTGAGCCTCAGACAAGGTCCAGAGCCTGGTGTCGGTCTCTAGGGAGTTCTCTTGTTTTGGTTGTGTGTTGGGTGCTGTGGCTCATCACCTGCAGGGTACCAGTCCTGGATCCCAACAACATGGTGGAGTCCAGAAGGCTTGTCTTTACTGGCCCCATATTCCTGGTTCTTCACTGCACTTCTCTCCTTTAATGATATATCCTCCCAGTACCTTCCTGCTTTCTTTGCTGCCATCAAGAAGTCTACCAGATCAGGGACCCTTTCATAGTCACATTGGGTTGACAGAATGGCTTCTGTCTTGCGTGTATTTGCCATTTCAGGGAAGATCAAAACCTAAAGTATGGCAGAAATGCTTTTGAAGGAGTTTCAGCCATTAGAAAGTGGGATTTCAGGGTGTCCTTTGGAGATGGCTGTGTGTGTGTGTGTTGGTTGGTTGGTTAGCCAGCTGTAGTGTGAATGGTGCTCCTCCTTCCCTGTGCTGGAATGGCTTTTGTGGCTCAGAGGTAGCCTCTCTGTGGGGTGGGCCATACTTGTAGGGCCCTCAGTCTGAGCAGCCCTGCTGATTGTCTGTTTGAAGTCATGTGCTCAGAGTACATGATGTTGGGGACTCTTTCCCCAGGGGAAGGGCTAGTCACTGCCCGGTGATGGGTAGGAGGTCTTCTGGCCTTAGTGCAGGCCAGGCCCTGCCTTGCTTTTCCATACTCCGGAAGGATTCAGTCTAGTCCTGGGAGATTTTTAAAGCTTTGGGCCTTCCCTCTTCAGTCACCAGGCCTGGCCCAACACATATCTATGGTACAAAGATGCTGATCTTCTGTGTAGGCTGGTTGGTTTGTGAGCCTACAGATGCTTGCTCCTGGGCTCTCTGTCTTCAGCAGTAAAGTTCACTTCGTGGCGGAGAAATGGCCTGATCCTGGTCAAGTTCTTGGTTTTTTGCTAGAGACAGGCCTTTCCTAACTGCCTTTTTAACATCTGTATACAGTGGTGGTAATAAACCAACCACCATCCCATCCCATCACCTTCATCCTGTTCTTATTGAAGTCTGGGGACACAGCAGTAAGCAAGACCTAACCCCTGTCTTCAAGAAGCTCACCCTTTGTTTTTTAAACAAAACAAAACACCTTTTTTTTTTTCTTTTGAGAAACCTAATTTCATCCAAAGAGCTATGGCTCACTCTGCATACACTGTGGGAGTTGGGGAGTTGAGCTTTGCACTGTGCCAGGCAGTTGGAAACCCTTAGCAACACAGTAAAGTCCTTATGTTCAAGGGAATGAGGGTAAAACCTGCCTGTGGTCTCAACAGCTCCTAAGTTGCAGTCAGCATTAGAACTTGGTTCTTTCTGGGCCTGTGCCCCCTCAACGGCACCGTGCTCTTGGCAGTAGTGCTCATAATGCTTTGGGTTCTGCTGTTTTTCACTTAACATGTCAGAAGCATTTTTCTGTGTTTCTATAGTATTCATGATAATCTTTTCAAATGACTACATGATTTTTCTCCCCATGCTGATTTACTCTAATTTAAACCAGTCCCTGAAATATTGAATGTTTATTTCTAATTTCTTTGATGTTGGAAATTGAGAGGAGAGTACTGAGACTGCCCCTCCCCCCCACCATTCCCCAAAAGGAGCCATTGGGCCAGCACAGATGGAGCCTTGTGGGGGTCTCCAGGTTGTTTGGGGAACTTGTCGCTCTCTGTCAGCGAAGATTCATGGAAGCAGAGTTTGTCTTGTCCTTGACCCTCTGGCTTCTGACTGAAGGCAGATTTCCTTGCTGGGCCTTTACAGAGATCCCTGACTTCCCCCTCTTTCTCAAGGGGGAGCCAAAGCCATCTTGCCAGGCTGGTCCTTTCTCTCCCATCATCTTGGCCACCTTATTCCAGGATCCATTCTCTTGACCCAGGGTGCTCTCGGCTGCCACCTCCCTCAAACCTTTTGTACCCAGCTCTGTCCAGCCTTGAGACCTCAGTTCAACATATAGGGCCTCCAGGCAGTCCCTCTACCAAAGGTGATTTCCCCTTGCCCCAGACTCCCTGAAACCGTACCCTTTTCAACTTGACACCAAATTATATACCCTCTCATGAACTCCTGTGTCCTCAAAACTGGGTAAGAGGCAAGGGGTTCTCATGTTCGTCTTCCCACCACTCTTTTACTCTTGTCCTATTTAATCTTCCTAACAACTGTTGGAGGTGAGATTTATTATCCCCACTTCCCAGTGACGCAGGCAGGGTTAAAGTTACCCCAGGCAGGGCAAGAGAAAAGGAGGACCATGTGAGCGGTAGAACGCCCAAATGGCAGGGACTGTTAAACTTCCGCTCGGTGATCAGTGTGCAGCAAGACACACGGTAGGTGCTCACTAAATCCTTGTTGAGTTGAATTGTTGGACAGTTTCCTTTGTGGGGGTGAAAATTCCTCCTGTGCACTGCTGAATCAGGAGGGAAAAATTTAGTCAGCTGTGCATGTGGCGTGTGCTTCTAATTTCAAACAGTGATCTCTGCAGTTTGGCAGGGGTTGGGAATTGACAAGAGGTGGAGAGGAGGGAAAAACATCTTGAAGCTGCTTTCTGCCCTGAGCAAGAGCACAGCCCCACATCTGTTCCTTGTCTTTGTCCCAGTTCCCCTCTCTTGCTGAGATCCTAACAGTGGGTGGGAGTGTGGGTGTAGCCAGATCTGAGAGCTGCAGGGTCTGAGCTTGGGAGTTCAGGGCTCAGGGGGCATGTTGGTCCCCCTTGGCTTTGTGTGTCAGGTCAGGGTTACCCAGCGTGGGGTTTGGTCTGTGCAGCAGTTCTAGGGTTTGTACCCTGTCTTCCCTCCCTGATGGACCCAACAATCTGTTTGGGAAGCTTTGGAAGCTATGGAGGTCTTTCCTTTTGCTGCTGCTTCATTCTTGGTTAGAGTTAGGAGACTGGATGTAAACCAAAGTAGGGGCCCAATGAGAGGTGTATACCACAAGGGGCCCAACTCTGGGTGCCCACTGAAGTGGGAGTGAGCCCAGGGGTGTATAGCAAGGTGGGGGAAACCAGGGATGTGTATCCAAGTGGGAGCCAGCTCAGAAGTGTGCCCCAAAGTGGGACCCAACCTGGAGATTTTCTGCTGGGGCCAGTCTAGCATTCTGTGATCAAGTTAGGGAGTCAGCCTGCAGGGGCTGTAAGGAGGAAGTGCAGGAGACCTGAAGTAATCCTAGAGATGGGCTTTCTACAAAGAGATGATAAGTGTTACTCAAAGTGGGTTGGGTTATGCTGAGTTTCAAAGGGGAATGCTTTCCTGGGGTCAGGGTGTCTCAGAGCCATTCACACCAGTCTGATGTTGGAATCTCCAGGCAGTGGTTTGGTGGGCCGCGTTGGGCAGTGAAGTTGTTAGGACCCTGCAGAGAGGCTGGATTCGAATCTCAGCCCTACTGCTGGCTGCTGTGACATTGGCTAAGCTGTTTAACAATTTGGGGCTCAGATTCCTCATCTGTGGAATGCTGGTTGGAGGATTAAATGAGATGATACTTGTAAGTTGTTGGGTGCGGTTTCTGGCTTCTGGTAAGTGCTTGGTCAGTGTTAGCAGATGCTGTTGTGATCATGCCACCATGATCTTCCCACCTGTGACCAAGGAAATTTTCCCCTAGAACAATGGTTCTCAACCTGTGATCCAAGACCATCAGCATCACTTTGGAGTTTGTTAGAAATGCAAATGATTGAACTCTACCCCATTGAGTTTCAGATTCAGTATGTCTGGGGACCTCATTGGAGATGTCTCTTTGCCATTGGGTTCCATGCAATAGAATTTAGAATCTGTGGTTGCATGTGCTGTTCCTTCCACTGCCCTGCCATTCCTTCTGGATGGTTAGAAGATTCATTACCCAGAATTCCTTTGAAATCAAGGATTCCCATGATCCAAGCAGGAACAACTGGGGGCGGGATGAGGCCTCGTGAAGAGGGAGTGCGGCAGTGAGTGCTTTTGCTGTTTAAGCCAGCCTTGTTTGGGTACAGGACAGACTTGGTACTATGGCCCCCTCTCTCAGGTGACTGAGGCACAAGGGCCGCTTGGTTTAGAACTTTCTGGAGGATACTCAGCATAGGACATAACCTGAGCCCCTCATGGTGATATTACTTCATTTTGTGTTGTGTCCCATTTCTTAGGGGGTAGTCTGATCGTTGGATTGTAAGACTCTTGTATGTGTATGGGTGTGTGTGATGCAGTACTCAGTTCACTTGGTAAACATGTCTTGAGGCACAACGCTCAGGACCTGCACCAGTGTCATCTACAGGAAATTGTTCCTGCTCTTCTGTCCTGCCTTAACACTTGGCAGTGTGTATCACACTGCAGGACAAGTATTCCTTCGTGGAGCTATCTGCCCACCAGACATGCTCATTCAGGATGGAAACTAGTTCTTTTATCTCTAGCACAGCACCTGGCATGTAGTCCTATTCAAAAATGTCTCTTGAGGGACTATAAATATTGTTTGGGGACATCAGGAAGAGTCCCATGTTGTCAGTGGGGTCCTTTGAACAGGACCTCATGGGAAGGTAATGTGGACAGCTCCTGGTTGAAGATCTGAGAGTGTCTGAAGGTCTAGGAGACTGTAACTCTTAGGTGTTCTCCCTCTGGCCTTAATTGCTTCCTTCCTGTGTTTACTGGGGAGATCATCTTCTTGTGAGCCTTGAGCCCTCTTGGGAATCTCTCCCCAGAGATTAACGTGGGTGTTGGGTAATGGGTTCAGTCTGTGGGAGCCAAGGCCTCGGGGGAAGGGGTGGACCCCGGAGCCTGAGTGAGGATGTCACGGTGGAGCAATCAGGGCCACTCAAGGGTAAGCCAGGTCTCTGCCCTTCTCTGGTTTTCCTAACCAGTGTTAATTTTGAGAGCCTGGGACTGTTTGAGTGATAATTGGATCACTGAGTCCTGGTCTTCAGGCAAGTAGTCTTTTTCCTAAAGAAAGGGGGATGTGCTGATCATTGAAGCCCATTGTTTCAGGTAATTCATGGTTTGGTATCTGGGCTCCTTTGAAGGAAAAAGACTCCAAAATATAAACCTTTCTTCTCATAATAGAATCTGCTTGTGTTATTTAAATCCCAGGGTTTTACATCACAATAGTCGCCCATCAGGCTTGGAGAGAAATGGAACTTTCTCTGACAATAGGGTATGTGGTGTGCTTGCTGGCTTAAAATTAAACCTAATCAGGAGGTGTCACTGAAGCCTGTGCTGTGTAAATGATGGAGCACGAAATAAAATGATTTATACAACTTTCTTTTCCAATAGGCAGTGCTTTTTAATGTTTTTCTCCTGAAAGAAGACGTGGGTGTTGAAAGTGATTTTTGATTGTTTTTCTTAAGTGGTCCAAGACCACAACATTCTAAGAGCCACCCTCGGTACCCAATCCACACCCCCCCCCCCCCCACATGGTTGACTCTTGCTTGAACTTTCACAATTTGCAAACATAAGAATGTTCTGACAGCTTCGCTGGAGATTCTTGAATCTGGCCCATCGGAACTGAAGGTGGGATGCTGAGCCTTTTGGGAGTAACCAGGGATCTGAATTTAAAGTGGAGTCATTCAAGTCTTGTTCCTACCTATTGGTCTTCTGTTTCAAGATTGTCGCCTTACGGTTAAGTTCATTGGTTGTGGCGTCATGTATTAGGATAATTTAAAAAGAAATCATTGCTTGTGAACATGGGGTCCCAAATGGGAGTAGATGTGTTTGCACATGTGTGGCCCCAAGCTCAGCTAGGGGTGTGGTATCATCAGCTCATGGTGAGGGGAGGAGGTGGATTCTGCCCTGCTTTCCTACCCTAAATATGTGCAAACTCAGCCCATCCAAAGTGGATTTCGCTTCCTCCCCGCATTTGTTCTTGTCTTCTTTATCTCTGTTGCTGGTATTGCCATCTTCCCGATAACCCAGGTTCAAGTGTAAGTTCATGTTCTCATACCCTTAAGAATTGCTAAAGTATCTTAGTTCCTGTGCCTGCCCACATCTCTTCTCTCCTCCAAACCCTGCTAACAGAGCAGGAATTGTCTAGCAGGAATTGTGTGATCCAAGTGGCTCCCCTGCTTGAAATCCGGGCCAGACTCCTAGTCTCCAGGGGACTTTTCTGGTTTAATTCCTCTTTTCCTAAGCTTTGGCCAAATGACCTGACTCAGTGTGTCTTGTGTTTTCCCAGCTCTTGGTCTTTATTTCTGTTGTTCCCTTGTATTAGTTTGCTAGGACTACTATCCCAAAACACCACGGACTGAGTAGCTTAACAGAAATTTTCTCACAGGACTGGAGGCTGGAAGTTCAAGATCAAGGTGTCAGCAGGGTTGGTTTCTCCTGAGGCCTCACTCCTTGGCTTGTAGAAGACCTTCATGTCTGTGCATGTTTGTATCCCAATCTCTCCTTCTAGGGACACCAATCATGGAGGGTCAGGGCCCACTGTAATGACCTCATTTTAACTTAATTATCCCTCAAAAGACCCCCATCTCCAAATACTGTCCCATTCTGAGGTATTGGTGATTAGAGTTTTGGGACATCCGGTTTTTGAGGGATGGAATTTAGACCATCATACCCCTCCCCTAGGAGAGCACTTACCCCTGTCAAGCATCTACGTGTTCCAGGCTCATAATCTGAATGTCCCGTTTCCTTGAAGTTCTCCTAACTCTCTGTACGATTTCCCAGCTGTCTTGTGTTCCTGGGGGCCTCCCACTTCAACCAAGTCCCCATGTGAAAGTTGCTGGCATGAAGGCTGGATTTCTGCTTCCACCTTTTAGGGATATAGGTCTGTATAACTTCTGGGGTCTTGCTGTCCCCACCATGAATGGTCCCTTCTGATTAAGTAGCACCCAAAACATACTATGTGTGGCCACCTGTATAATTCATGAGGGAGGACTCGTGTCATCCTGGGTTTGCTGCTCATTTTGCAAGAATTATGGACTTTGACAGAATTCCCTGTCGTGCAGGCCTCTTTGTCATATCTGTGGTAATTACTATACCTTTTCTAATTGCTTATCCAGGATGGCCCCTTTCAGCCGCTGCAGAAGAGACACCCCTATCCTCTCATGCAGAGGCAAGCTCGATCAGTGCCGCTACCACTGTGTCCTTTGGGGCACGGCCTACCCTGGGTCTTCCTTTCCCCTTTTCTCTGTTTTTTTTTTTCCCCTTTCCCCATTCCCTGGTTTTTGAGCCGTGCCCCATTCAAGAAATGGATTGAATGGATTGTCACCCCTTTGATTTTTTTTTTTTTAGACCATTGCTGTGAAGGGCTGGAGGCCGGGAGAGTAGCTCTTTCAGCCTCTGTGCGGCCTGTCACCCCTTAAGTGCCGCCTGCCTTCACCCTGGAAGAGGGCTGCTCCTTCCCAAGATTACAACCTGCTCTGAGTCAGGTGGAGAAAAATAGTGAAGCGAATATCATATTTAAGAATCTGAATGTGCTGAGTGGATGCTTTAGAAACCTAACCTCAGGCAAAAGGTCCTTGGTTCAGGCTTGGTGACTGATGTGGCATTGTCTGCTGTTAATAACCAAGAGATTGAAGATCCGGTGAAGCCATATTTTTGCCTGTCAACAGAGAATCTCTAATCCTTTAACTTCTTCAGTTTTAATATTTGAATTTGCTTGGGTTTGCCTCTAGAGTTGATTTGCTTGTCTCCTTAGCACCTTACTGTATTTAATTGACTGAATTAAGGAAGGTTTCCGTTTTAACTTAAGTACTTAGCATTTTGCATTTAAAAGGCTGTTCTTTAAGAACTTTGGAAGGAGTTGACTGATTTTGATGAAATCCTATCCATTATAAAAGGCATTAATGTACCCCTCAGGTTTTATTTAAATGTAGTCTGGCCCCTTGAAACAAAGTGGCAATGAGTAAAAATGTCCAAAAGACTATTTCTTCATTAATGTGTAAGGGATTTCAGTGGGAATTTATTTTTTAGAAGGTGTGGAGATACTCTCTGACCTGCGTGAATTTCTGCAGAAAAGGGTATCACTGTGTAACCAGTCATGGGTGAGTTAGACTTGGGGCTCTCTGGCCTCAATGACTGACTTTAGTCTCATTCACGTGTTTTCATTCCCCTTTCACTGACCTCACTACCCCACCTCCCCCCATATGTGTCCTCTGCGTACCCATGAATCTCATACATGGGTTACTTTATTTGGACCTTGGCCCTCAGCTTCTTTCCTGGCTTCATTTGCCTTCAGGGACCTCCTTGAGGGCAATGCTATTTCTGGTTCACTGTAGCTCCTGAGGCTTCTTCCTGCAACAGAAAAAGCTCTTACCTTCATGGAACTTATATTTTAATTGGGGCAAGAGTTAGAGGGTATGGCCAAATGAATAGTGAGGTGATGCTACCGTGGGGAAAGTTTAGGCTGCTCTGAAAACACCTAAAAGGTACACCCAACCTTAGGAGGATGGAAAGGTATCAGGAAAGGCAGTTTGAAGGAGGGAGTCATCTAAATGTTCTTTAAGGATCCACTCATTCACTTTACCAGAACCATTATGTGTCAAGGGGGTAGTGCCTATGCTGCTGTCTGGCAGTTAACACTAAACAAAAGGCAGGGTCTTTGCCCTCATGAAATTTATATCTTAGAAAAGTAGCCAAGTAGGTGCTGTTGGGGGGTGAAGAGTATTTCAGGCAGAGGGAAACAGAATGGAACATGTCCAGATCCCGGAGAGCATGAGTATATTCAAGGCACATATGGAAGGCAGGGGCCAGAGGACCAAGGGGTCTGCGAACCCTGTTAAGAAGTTGACTTTATTCTGAGGGTAAGCGGTTGCCACTGAACGGTTTTAGGCAGGAGAGTGGCAAGGTCATATTTATATTTTACATCGCTTCTGTTGTCCTGGAGAGAGTGGGCTGGGTGTGCAGTTTAGGGAATCAGTTACGAGGCTGTGGAGTCCTCCAGATCAGGCAGGGGGGGCCTGCATTGGAGCAGTGGTAGTATGAGAGGTGAGGAGATAAATCTGAGCAATATATTAGAAGGCACTTGTACCAGTATTTGTGTTGAGTGGATGTGGAATGGTAAAGCATGGGAGGAATTGTAACGGGTTCTAGGGTTTAATATTGGAATAATTGGATGGGTGGTTGTGGCTTTCTAGGAGATGGGGAAGCTGGGAGGGAATAGGATTTTCAGGGTGGAAGAGATGAGGGGGAATGGATGGAGGACACACTGAGTGTGAGATACTTATGGGAGCCTCCAGGTGGAAATGTTCAGGAGGCAGCTGGGTATATGAATCTGGGGTTGAGAACAAAATCTGGGCTGGAGGCCCACAACGGGAAGATCAACATAATGAGGTATTTAGGACATGAGAGTGGATGAATTTGCTTGGAGTTGGGGGAGGGAAGTTGAGGGTAATGAAAGATTATAGGACAGATTTTAGGACTTAAGGAATGAACCAAGGTTGAGCAAAAACAGTCAGTGGAGAAAAACCAGGAGATAGGTGGTGGTTTGTCAGAAACTCCAGAAGGAGAATACTTCAAAGAGGAGGGGAATGGTCAGTGGGATGAAATGCAGGGAGGAAAAATAGGATGAGGTCTTAGAATGGCCATCAGGTTTAGCATAGGGAGGGAGGTGGTGGCTTTGGCAGAAATGATTTCATAGAATGGTAGGCTTTTCTGTCCACGTGATGTCTCTCTAACACTTTCTACTCCATCTAAAACTGTTCAGTTCAAGGTGTGATCATCTCTCGCCTGGACTTTTTCCATAGCGTGCTGAGTGGTCCACCGGCATAGTCTTGCTTCTGCAGAGAGTGATCTTTTTTTTTTTTTTTTTTAACGATTTTATTTATTTGACAGAGACAGAGAGGGAACACAGCAGGGGGGGTGGGAAAAGCAGGACCCTGGGATCATGACCTGAGCGGAAGGCAGAACAGAAGGCAAACGCTTAACGACTGAGCCACCCAGGCGCCCCTGTAGAGAGTGATCTTGTGAAGAGGCAAATCTGATTACTTGTTTGAGCGTCATTCAGTGGTTTTATGCCATTATGATAAAGACCCATTCCTTCACATGGAGCCTGAGTCCCCTGACATCTTCTCTGTCCGGTGGTGCACCATGTTCTCTCTCTCTCGGTCTCTGCCCAGCCATAGATCTTCCTTAAATGTTTTGAGCTGGTCGTGTCTCCTTTGGCCATCAGGACTTTGTACATGCTGTTTTCTTTGCTTGGAAGTCTTTTACGTCCCCTTTTACTTACTTCATTTCTCTTTGTCTTTCAGATTTTAGTTGGAACTTCACTCTGTTAGGGAAGTCTTGCCAGACCTCTGTCACATGATTAGCCCTGTCTGGGTGTTCTCAGCATCATTTGTCTTACTCTCAGGGCTGTGCCTGATTGCATTATGTCCCCTGTTCTTCCCCCTCCCAATATCCATGCCCTTTGCCCTGTGGTTTTGCAATTCCTCTCCCAGAGTGTATTCCCCTGACCCGTTGATGTTGGGTACAGCCACATGACTTGCTCAGGCCAGAATCATAGGTGGAAATGAGAGGGTGCCCATTCTGTGCCTATACCTTAGGACGCATTGCACATTCTGTCTGCCCCTCTAGAGCTCCTGCTGTTGTCCATTCTGAGACTGGCCTCCCAATGAACTTGAGTGGACCTGAGTCCTCTCTGCAGTCTGCAACCTGGAGTCCAGCCAAGTTGTAGCTGATTGGCAGATGTGTGAGAATAAATGAGTTGTAGTTTGTTGGATAGAATTATCTTGGTGATAGATGACTGATAAAATAGCTATCAGAGATGTGAATGTGAATGTGTGTGTGTGTGCGCGCGCGCCCGCATGCGAGTATTTACTTGTTTTCTAACTAAATACTGAGTTCCCTGAGGGCAAGTTTTGGGTTTGTTACTGTGCACATATTTCCCCGCACAGTGTCCGACACATGGTGGGTGTGCAACACATTTATTAAGTGATAAATTATGTGTTTCAATTCAAATAGATGGTGTGTCTTTATCTTCCATGATAACCTTAGGAGTTTACTGCTCCTGGCCAAACTGGCGTAGTGCCAATATCAGGATACATTTTTCATTTAATTATAATACTTTGCCAACTTGAAACAAAATAACAGCTTTTAGAAATGTGTTTCCTATAATTTAAAAAGAAATTTTGATAAAACATTGGTTTGCGTTAAGAGGTTAAAGTGTGAATTGTGGGGGAAAATGGTCCATCGGCGATCTTAAAGTGAAAATGAGTATGTTGGTCTCACCTAGTTAAAAATTATTTATCTATGTTGCTGTGTATAACATTAATCACTCTACCCCAGTAACAAATAGGTTCATTTTCATAGATAATTTCTACTTTAAATACAGATCTAGGCTTTTAAGATCTGATGTTGATTTAAGAGTTAATTTTGGTGAAGTTGAGGAAAAACACCCACAGAATTTATTATCTGTCTTATGGGTGGGGGTTGGGGAGAAGCATCTTGTTATGGGGAATGAATACAGTGCTTGGAGTCAGAGGACAGATATGCTATTTACTAGCTCTGTGACCATGAAAAGTGATTTAACCTTCCTGGGCTTTATTTTCTGCACCTGTAAAACGGGGTTGATTAATATCTACTTCATAGGATTGTGAGAAATGCTTTGCAAAAATAAAAGGCTTTGTAAGTTGTAGTTAATTGAATGAAATGGAATGAAAAATGAAATAGTAAAGAGTAAAACTATTGGTTTTTAAATGTTAATTTCATAAAAAGCCAACTTATTAATATCTCTTTCCTAAAAGTTATTCAGTTAATTCTATTGGGTTTTGTCATACAGTTGTATCATATGGGGGGAAAAAACTTTGCTGCTTTCTTATTAATGCTTCTTTTCCTTCCCTAATTGCATTGGTTAGTACTGAGAGGAGTTTTTAAAAGATATATTTTTTAAGCGGTGTAGTTTTAGTGCTTTTTAAACTATTGAAGTATGAACAGACATACAAAACCTGTATATATTTAGTGCATACAATGAGTTTGGAGATAAGTGTACACCCATGAAACGATCACCATAATCTGCCATAAACATAGTTAGCACTTCCAAAAATTTCCTCCCACCCTACCCTCTTTGTTATTATTGGTATATGTCTGGTTGTGTGATAAGATTAACCCTCTTAGCAGAATTTTATGTTAAATGTTCTTAAGTATATAGTACAGTATTGTTAACTATAAGGGCTTCACTGTACCTCAGACATGTTAAAATAGCTATTATTAGTTAAGATAACAACTGTTGGCCAGGATGTGGAGAAGGGAGAACCCTTGTGCACTGTTGGTAGGAACGTAAATTGGTGCAGCCACTACGGAAAACAGCATGGAGGTCCCTCCAAAGATGAAAAATAGAACTATCATATGATCCAGTAATTCTACTTACAGATAGCCAAAGAAATTGAAATCAGCATCTTGGAGAGATCTCAGTATGTTATTGCTTTTTAAATTTTTAATTTTTAAAGATTTTATTTATTTGAGAAAGCGAGCAGGGGGAGGGGTAGAGTGAGCAGGGGGAGCCCACTCCCACCTGAGCGGGAAGCCCAGCTGCTGGGCTCCATCCCGGGACCCTGGGATCATGACCTGAGCAGAAGGCAGACGCTAACTGACTGAACCACCCAGGCATCCCTATTTATTGCTTTTTTTTTTTAAACATAAGTAACTGATGCTGGATTTTAACATTAGTACTTTCTCAGGATCTGTGGAGATGAGCAAGTTGTCCCCTCCCCCCTTTGTATTGACTAATACGACAGACTATTCTAGATTTCTTAATACTGAGGCACTTATTAATCCCATTGGTTATGGACTGAATTGTGTACCCCCCAAATTAATATACTGAAGTCTTAAACTCCATGTGACCATATTTGGCATAAGGCCTTTAGAGAGTTAATAAAGGTTAAATGAGGTCATGAGGGTGGGGACCCAGTCCAAAAGGACTACTGTCCTTAAGAGAAAGAAACATCAGGGAAAGGTTTGCACAGAGGAAAGACTACATGAGGACATTGCAAAAAGGCAGCTGTCTACAAGCCAGGAAGGGTGCTCTTACCAGAAATGAACCATAATGGTACCTTGATCATGGACTTCCAGTTCCCAGAACTGTGAGAAAATAAATTTGTTTTATAAGACACCCAGTCTGTGATATCTTGTTATGGCAGTCTCAGCAGAATAATACAATGTTATACTTATTTATAAAAATAATTTAGGTTATTTTTCTCTGTTCTGGAACAAATAGTTCAAATAGCATTGTAGTAATCTGTTTCTTGAAGGAATAGATAAAATTTATTTGAAAAACATTTGGGGCTTTGTATTAGTTATCTCTGATCACTTTATCTATATCTTTTATAGTACTTGGTCTATCTAGATTTTCAATATTTTCTGGACTTGGTTTTGATAACTTATTTTTGAAAGATTATTATTTTTAGAGAGAAAGTGTAGGAGTGCATGGGGGCGGGGGAGGTGGGCAAAGGGAGAGAGAGAGTCTCAAGCAGACTCTGTGCTGAGCTCAGAGCCTGATGCGGGGCTCGATCCCACAACCCTGAGACCATGACCTGAGCCAAAATCAAGAGTTGGCTGCTTAATCGACTGAGCCACCCAGGCACCCCAGTTTTCATGGTTTATATTATTCTAGAGAATACCCAGTTTACCATGATTTCAAATGTATTAAAGTTGAGCAAAATTATTGCTTCTGTGTCTTTTAATTTACTTGGTATCTGGTTTTTTATATATATATATATATATATTTATATTTACATTATTATTTTTTTTTACTGAGGTATACTTGAAATGTCACATTATTAGTTTCTGGAGTATAATACAAAGGTTCGATATTTGTATACACTGTGAAATGACCACCCCAAAAAGTCTGGTTTCCCCCGTCACCATATAAAGTTAAATAATATGCAATGAAATATTATTGCCTGTAGTCACCATGTTGTACCTTAAATTCTCGTGACTTATTTTATGACTAGAAGTTTTTACCTCTTGACTCCTTACTCCCATTTGTCCACTCCCCAACTCCCCCCTGGCAACCTCAGTTTGTTTTTTGCATCTGGGAGTTTGGTTTTGGTTTGCTTTGTAGATTCCATATATTAATGAAATACAGTGTTTGCCCTTTTCTGTCTGATGTATTTAATTTAGCAACATATCCTTGGAGTTCACCTATGTTGTTGCAAATGGTAAGATTTCATTCTTTTTTATGGCCAAGTAGTATTCCATTGTATATAAGTACCATATCTTGTCCATTCATCCACTAATGGATACTCTGGTTGTTTCAATATCTTGGCTATTGTAAACAATGCTGCAGTGAACATAGGGGTGCATATATCTTTTTGATTTAGTGTCTTGTTTTCTTTTGATAAATACCTAGAAGTGGAATTGTTGGATTATATGGTAGTTGTATCTTTGGGTTTTTGAGGAATCACCATACTGTTTTCCATAGTGGCTGTCCCAATTTACATTTCCACCAACAGTGCATGAGGGTTTTTTTTTTATATCCTTGCCAACACTTGTGATTTCTTGTCTTTTTGATAATAGTCATTCTGACAGATGTGAGGTGATATTGCATTGTGGTTAGGTTTGCATTTCCCTGATGATTAGTGATTTTGAGCACTATTCATGTATCTGGTGGCCATCTGTGTGACTTTGGAAAGACCGTCAATTCAGATACTGTGCCCATTTTTAAAAGTGGATTGTTTTGTTTTTGTTTGGTTAATGAATTGTAGGAGTTCTTTATGTAGTTTAGATATTAATACCTTATTGAATATATCATTTGCAAATATCTTCTCCCATTTAGTAGGTTGCCTTCTTTTGTTGATGGTTTCATCAGCTTTGCAGAAGCTTTTTAGGTCAATGTAGTCCCATTTGGTTAGTGTTGCTTTTGTTGCCATTGCCATTGGAGTCAGATCCAAAAAATAATTAGCAAGAGCAATGTCAGGGAACTTACCACCTATGTTTTCCTCAAGGGGTTTTATGGTCTTACATTCAGGTCTTTAATCAATTTTGAGTTGTTTATTTTTGTTTATGATATAAGGTAGTGGTTGAGTTTCATTGTTTGTGGCTGCCCAGTTTCCCCAGCACCATTTATTGAAGAGACTGTCATTTTCTCATTGTATATTCTTGGCTCCTTTGTCATAAATTTATTGACAGTATGTGCATGGGTTTATTTCTGCCCTCTCTATTCAGTTCCATTGATTAATGTGTCTGTATTTATGCCATTGCCATACTGTTGTGATAATCATAGCTTTGTAGTATGGTTAGAAACCATGGGGTGTAATGTCTCCAGCTGTGTTCTTTTTTCTTTTTCTTCTTTAAATTTTTTGTTAATCACCATACATTACATCATTAGTTTTTTTTAAATTTTTTTATTATGTTAATCACCATATATTACATCATTAGTTTTTGATGTAGTGTTCCATGATTCATTGTTTGTTCATAACACCCAGTGCTCCATGCAGAATGTGCCCTCTTTAATACCCATCACCAGGCTAACCCATCCCCCTGCCCCCCTCCCCTCTAGAACCCTCAGTTTGTTTTTCAGAGTCCATCATCTCTCATGGTTCGTCTCCCCCTCTGACTTACTCCCCTTCATTCTTCCTCTCCTGTTATCTTCTTCTTTTTCTTTTTTCTTAAAATAACATTACATCATTAGTTTTTGATGTAGTGTTCCATGATTCATTGTTTGTGCATAACACCCAGTGCTCCATGCAGAACGTGCCCTCTTTAATGCCCATCACCAGGCTAACCCATCCCCCCACCCCCCTCCCCTCTAGAACCCTCCGTTTGTTTTTCAGAGTCCATCGTCTCTCAGGGTTCGTCTCCCCCTCCGATTCCCCCCCCTTCATTCTTCCCCTCCTGCTATCTTTTTTTTTTTCCTTAACATAAATCGCATTATTTGTTTCAGAGGTACAGATCTGTGATTCAACAGTCTTGAACAATTCACAGCGCTCACCATAGCACATACCCTCCCCAATGTCTATCAACCAGCCACCCCATCCCTCCCACCCCACTCCCACTCCAGCAACCCTCAGTTTGTTTCCTGAGATAAAGAATTCCTCCTATCAGTGAGGTCATAGGATACATGTCTTTCTCTGATTGACTTATTTCACTCAGCATAACACCCTCCAGTTCCATTCACGTCATTGCAAATGGCAAGATCTCATTCCTTTGGATGGCTGCATAATATTCCATTGTGTATATATACCACATCTTTATCCATTCGTCTGTCGATGGACATCTTGGCTCTTTCCACAGTTTGGCTATTGTGGACATTGCTGCTGTAAACATCGGGGTCCACGTACCCCTTCGGATCCCTACATTTGTATCTTTGGGGTAAATACCCAGTAGTGCAATTGCTGGATCGTATGGTAGCTCTATTTTCAGCTTTTTGAGGAACCTCCATACTGTTTTCCGGAGTGGCTGCACCAGCTTGCATTCCCACCAACAGTGTAGGAGGGTTTCCCTTTCTCCGCATCCCCACCAACATCTGTCATTTCTTGACGTGTTAATTTTAGCTATTCTGACTGATGCGAGGTGGTATCTCATTGAGGCTTTGATTTGGATTTCCCTGATGCCGAGTGGTGTTGAGCACTTTTTCATGTGTCTGTTGGCCATTTGGATGTCTTCTTTGGAAAAATGCCCGTTCATGTCTTCTTCCCATTTCTTGATTGGATTATTTGTTCTTTGGGTGTTGAGTTTGATAAGTTCTTTATAGATTTTGGATACTAGCCCTTTATCTGAGATGTCATTTACAAATATCTTCTCCCATTCTGTCGGTTGTCTTTTGGTTTTGTGGACTGTTTCTTTTGCTGTGCAAAAGCTTTTTATCTAGATGAAACCCCAATAGTTTATTTTTGCCCTTGCTTCCCTTGCCTTTGGAGATGTTTCTAGGAAGAAGTTGAAGTGGCTGAGGTTGAAGAGGTTGCTCCCTGTATTCTCCTTTAGGATTTTGATGGACTCCTGTCTCACGTTTAGGTCTTTCAACCATTTGGAGACTATTTTTGTGTGTGGTGTAAGGAAATGGTCCAGTTTCATTCTTCTGCATGTGGCTGTCCAATTTTCCCAACACCATTTGTTGAAGAGACTGTCTTTTTTCCATTGGACATTCTTTCCTGCCTTGTCAAAGATGAGTTTGACCATAGAGTTGAGGATCCATTTCTGGGCTCTCGATTCTGTTCCATTGATCTATGTGTCTGTTTTTTTTGCCAGTACCATACTGTCTTGATGATAACAGCTTTGTAATAGAGCTGGAAGTCCGGAATTGTGATGCCACCAGCTTTGCTTTTCTTTTTCAACGTTCCTCTGGCTCTTCGGGGTCTTTTCTGGTTCCATACAAATTTTAGGATTATTTGTTCCATTTCTTTGAAAAAAGTGGATGGTATTTTGATGGGGATTGGATTGAATGTGTAGATTGCTCTAGGTAGCATTGACATCTTCACAATGTTCTTCCAATCCATGAGCATGGAATGTTTTTCCATTTCTTTGTGTCTTCCTCAATTTCTTTCATGAGTATTTTATAGTTTTCTGAGTACAGATCCTTTGCCTCTTTGGTTAAATTTATTCCTAGGTATCTTATGGTTTTGGGTGCAATTGTAAATGGGATCGAATCCTTAATTTCTCTCTCTTCTGTCTTGTTGGTGTGTAGGAATGCCACTGTTTTCCGTGCATTGATTTTATATCCTGCCACTTGACTGAATTCCTGTATGAGTTCTAGCAGTTTTGGGGTGGAGTCTTTTGGGTTTTCCACATACAGTATCATATCATCTGCAAAGACTGAGAGTTTGACTTCTTTGCCGATTTGGATGCCTTTGAATTCTTTTGTTGTCTGATTGCTGTGGCTAGGACTTCTAATACTATGTTGAATAGCAGTGGTGATAGTGGATATCCCTGCCACATCCCTGACCTTAGGGGGAAAGCTCTCAGTTTTTCCCCATTGAGAATGATATTGGCTGTAGGTTTTTCATAGATGGCTTTTATGATACTGAGGTATGTACCCTCTATCCCTATACTCTGAAGAGTTTGATCAAGAAAGGATGCTGTACTTCGTCAAATGCTTTTTCTCTATCTATTGAGAGGATCATAGGATTCTTGTTCTTTTGTTAATGTATTGTATCACGTTGATTGATTTATGGATGTTGAACCAACCTTGCAGCCCAGGGATAAATCCCACTTGGTCGTGGTGAATAATCCTTTTAATGTACTGTTGGATCCTATTGGCTAGTCTTTTGGTGAGAATTTTTGCATCCATGTTCATCAAGGATATTGGTCTGTAGTTCTCCTTTTTGATGGGGTCTCTGTCTGGTTTTGGGATCCAGGTAATGGTGGCCTCATAAAATGAGTTTGGAAGTTTTCCTTCCATTTCTATTTTTTGGAACAGTTTCAGGAGAATAGGTATTAATTCTTCTTTAAATGTTTGGTAGAATTCCCCTGGGAAGCCATCTGACCCTGGGCTTTTTGTTGGGAGATTTTTGATGACTGCTTCAATTTCCTTAGTGGTTATAGGTCTGTTCAGGTTTTCTTTCTTCCTGGTTCAGTTTTGGTAGTTTGTACATCTCTAGGAATGCATCCATTTCTTCCAGGTTATCTCATTTGCTGGCATATAGTTGCTCATAATATGTTCTCATAATTGTTTGTATTTCTTTGGTGTTGGTTGTGATCTCTCCTCTTTCATTCCTGATTTTGTTGATTTGGGTCATTTCTCTTTTCTTTTGGATCAGTCTGGCCGGGGGTTTATCAATCTTGTTAATTCTTTCAAAGAACCAGCTCCTAGTTTCGTGGATATGTTCTACTGTTCTTTTGGTTTCTGTTTCATTGATTTCTGCTCTGATCTTTATTATTTCTCTTCTCCTGCTGGGTTTAGGCTTTATTTGCTGTTTTTTTCTCCAGCTCCTTTAGGTGTAGGGTTAGGTTGTGTCTTTGAGACCTTTCTTGTTTCTTGAGAAAGGCTTGTATTGCTATATACTTTCCTCTCAGGACTGCCTTTGCTGTATCCCAAAGATTCTGAACAGTTGTGTTTTCATTTTCATTGGTTTCCATGAATTTTTTTAATTCTTCTTTAATTTCCTGGTTGACCCATTCATTCTTTAGTAGGATGCTCTTTAACCTCCATGTATTTGAGTTTTTTCTGACTTTCCACTTGTGATTGAGTTCTAGTTTCAAAGTATTGTGGTCTGAAAATATGTAGGGAATAATCCCAATCTTTTGGTACCAGTTGAGACCTGATTTGTGACCTAGGATATGATCTATTCTGGACAACGTTCCATGGGCACTAGGGAAGAATGTGTATTCCGTTGCTTTGGGATGGACTGTTCTGAATATGTCTGTGAAGTCCATTTGGTCCAGTGTGTCATTTAACGTCTTTATTTCCTTGTTGATCTTTTGCTTAGATGATCTGTCCATTTCAGGGGGATGTTAAAAGTCCCCCACTATTATTGTATTGTTGTCAATGTGTTTCTTTGCTTTTGTTATTAATTGCCTTATATAATTGGCTGCTCCCATGTTAGGGGGGGCATAGATATTTACAATTGTTAGATCTTCTTGGTGGATAGACCCTTTAAGTAGGATATAGTGTCCTTCCTCATCTCTTATTACAGTCTTTGTTTTAAAATCTAATTTGTCTGGTATAAGGATTGCCACCCCAGCATTCTTTTGGTGTCCATTAGCATGGTAAATGGTTTTCCACCCCCTCACTTTCAATCTGGGGGTGTCTTTGGGTCTAAAATGAGTCTCTTGCAGACAGCATATCGATGGGTCTTGTTTTTTAATCCAATCTGATAGCTTGTGTCTTTTGATTGGGGCATTTAGCCCATTTACATTCAGGGTAACTATTGAAAGGTATGAATTTAGTGCCATTGTATTGCCTGTAAGGTGACTGTTACTGTATATTGTCTGTGTTCCTTTCTGGTCTATGCTGCTTTTAGGCTCTCTCTTTGCTTAGAGGACCCCTTTCAATATTTCTTGTAGGGCTGGTTTCGTGTTTGGAAATTCCTTTAGTTTTTCTTTGTCCTGGACGCTTTTGATCTCTCCTTCTATTTTCAATGACAGCCTAGCTGGATATAGTATTCTTGGCTGCAGATTTTTGTCGTTTAGTGCTCTGAATATATCCTGCCAGTCCTTTCTGGCCTGCCAGGTCTCTGTGGATAGATCTGTTGCCAGTCTAATGTTTCTACCATTATAGGTTACAGATCTCTTCTCCCGAGCTGCTTTCAGGATTTTCTCTTTGTCTCTGAGACTCATAAGTTTTACTATTAGATGTCGGGGCGTTGACCTATTTTTATTGATTTTGAGAGGGGTTCTCTGTGCCTCCTGGATTTTGATACCTGTTTCCTTCCCCACATTAGGAAAGTTCTCTGTTATAATTTGCTCTGATATACCTTCTGCCCCTCTCTCTCTTTCTTCTTCTTCTTCTGGGATCCCAATTATTCTAATGTTGTTTCGTCCTATGGTATCGCTTATCTCTCCAATTCTGCCCTCGTGATCCAGTAGTTGTTTATCTCGCTTTTTCTTAGCTTCTTTATTTTCCATCATTTGGTCTTCTATATCACTGATTCTCTCTTCTGCCTCATTTATCCTAGCAGTTAGTGCCCCCATTTTTGATTGCATCTCGTTAATAGCCTTTTTGATTTCTACTTGGTTAGATTTTAGTTCTTTTATTTCTCTAGAATGGGTTTCTCTAATAACTTCCATGCTTTTTTCAAACCCAGCCAGGATCTTTAAAATCATGATTCTGAATTCTAGGTCTGACATCGTACTAATGTCCGTATTGAGTAGGTCCCTGGCTGCCGGTACTACCTCTTGTTCTTTTTGTTGAGGTGATTTTTTTATCTTGTCATTTTGTCCCACGGAGAAGAGATGAATGAGAGAACAAAATGCTAACAGGGTAACAAGGTCCCCCAAAATATACTCTAAACAAATCAGAAAAGACCTGAAACCAGGAGAAAAGAAAGGGAAAGAAAGAAAAAGAGAAAAAGAAAAAGATGAAAACAGATAAAAACAGAACAAAACAAAACAAAAAAACCAGAATGTAATCACATATGTTCAGGCTGGTGCATAGATCAGTGACACACACCAGATTTTGGGTGTATTTTGGTCTGTTAGAAGATAGTGCCTCCCAAAATTTTAAAGAAAGAAAGACTTATTTTTTTTTTTAAAGATTTTATTTATTTATTTGAGAGAAAGAATGAGAGACCGAGAGCACGAGAGTGAAAAGGGTCAGAGGGAGAAGCAGACTCCCTGCTGAGCAGGGAGCCTGATGCGGGACTCGATCCCGGGACTCCAGGTTCATGACCTGAGCCGAAGGCAGTCGCTTAACCAACTGAGCCACCCAGGCGCCCAAGAAAGAAAGACTTATATATCTACAAAATAAGGGTTGATATGATGAAGGGATGGAATATGACTGTAAATATGAAAATTATAAAAAAATTTATAAAAGCACTTGGTAAGATAAGTTGTTTGAAAAAAAGGATTTAAAAAAAAATGTGATCAGGCAGGAGACTAGAACAAAGCCATACACTAGAGATTTAGGGTCTATTTTGATCTGTTAGTGGAAACTGTATCTCAAAATTTTAAAGAGAGAACTATATATATATAATATATATATGCCAAAAGTAAGGGAACTACTATGAAGGGATAGAATATGACTCTAAAAATGAAAAATAAAAATGTTTTTTTAAAAAAGGGATTGATAAGTTGTTGGTTGAAAAAGGGAAAAAGAAAAATTCAAAAAAAAATAAGTTTAAAAAAAATTAACTTTGAAAGACTAATGAATCATGGGAAAAAAAAGCCATGAATTCTATGTGCAGTATTCCCTTAGGTCTGGAGTTCTGCCGTTCTCCTTGATCGGTAAACTTGGTCTTGGCTGGCTGTTCTTGCCGATCTCCTGGGGGAGGGGCCTGTTGCCGTGGTTCCCAAATGTCTTTGCCAGAGGCGGAGTTTCCCCGCCTTTTTCGTCAGGGCTAAGTAATCTGCTGGGGTTTGCTCTCGGGAGCTTTTGTTCCCTCTAAGTTTTCTGTACAGCTTTGGAGGATGAGAGCAAAAATTGCAGCCTCCCAATCTCCGCCCCGGAGGAGCCGAGAACTCGGGGCCCCGCTCCTCAGTGCGCTCCCGGAGAAAAGCAATCAGTCACTCCCGTCTCCCGGGTCTCCGGCCGCACTCCATGCTCACCCGGCCTGTGACCAAGCGTTTCTATCTCTGGCACCCGACTCCGTGTGGAGTCTCCAAACGCAGCAGATCCCTGCGGTGCGCTCCCACGCTGCTCCTCCCAGGGGAGGAAGGAGAGTCTCCCCAGATCTGCTGCTTGTTGGGTCCCTGCTGGAGGAGCAGTGGCCCGACTGGGCCGCGGATCACGGTTTATGGCAGCTCTGAGCTGAGAGCCCACGCCTCGGCTCCCTCTCTGCAGCCGGCTTCCCCGCTCCGATCCCTGGGTGCTCTGCTGCACTCAGGCACCCCCGGTCTTTCTGTGACCCCGAGGGTCCTGAGACCACACTGTCCCAGAGAGGGTTCCACCCCTCGCTTAGCCGCTGGAGTGACGTCCCTCAGCGGAGCCAACTTCTAAAGTTCAGATTTTGTGCTCCGTTGCTCTATCAGTTGCCAGAAGCGGCTGATGGAGGCCCCCTCCCCCGCCGTCTATCCTCCCGAATATCGCCTCGGGTTCGCTTCTCCGCACGTCCTACCTTCCAGAAAGTGATTGCTTTTCTGTTCAGAGAGTTGTCGCTATTCTTTTCTTCGATCTCCTGTTGAGTTCGTAGGTGTTGAGAAAAGTTTGATCCCTATCCAGCTGAATTCCTGAGACCAGAGAAAATCCAGGTCTCCTATTCCTCTGCCATCTTGCTCTGCCCCACCTCCAGCTGTGTTCTTAATTGCTTTTGCTATTTGGAATCTTTTGTGGTTCCATATAAATACTAGAATTATTTGTTGCGTTTGTGTGAAAAATGCCATTGAAATTTTGGTAGGGATTGCTTTGATTCTATGAGTATTCTGGATAGTATGGATATTTTAACAGTATTCGTCCAGTCCCTGAACATGGACTATCTTTCCACTTACTGTCATCTTTAATTTCATTCATCAATGCCATGTAGTGCATGGTCTTCCACATTCTTGGTTAAGTGTATTTCTAGGGTTTTGTTTTTTTGTTTTTTTAGATGCAATTGTAAGTGGGATTGTTAATTTCTGATAGTAGGTATACAAAAGTCTGTTTTGTACACTGATTTTTGTATCCAGCTTTACAAAATTGGCTTATTCTAACATTTTTATGGACTTTTAAGAGTTTTCTATGTGTATTTGCCGATGTGGATGGAACTGGAGGGTGTTATGCTGAGTGAAATAAGTCAGTCAGAGAGAGACATGTATCATATGACCTCACTGATAAGAGGAATTCTTAATCTCAGGAAACAAACAGGGTTGCTGGAGTGGTGGGGTGTGGGAGGGATCGGGTGGCTGTGTGATAGACATTGGGGAGGGTATGTGCTGTGGTGATCACTGTGAATTGTGCAGGACTTATGAATCACAGATCTGTACCTCTGAAACAAATAATGCAATATATGTTAAGAAAAAAGGAGGGGAAGAATGAAGGGGGGAAATTGGAGGGGGACACGAACCCTGAGAGACGATGGACTCTGAAAAACAAACAGGGTTCTAGAGGGGAGGGGGTGGGGGGATGGGTTGGCCTCGTGATGGGTATTGAAGAGGGCACGTTCTGCGTGGAGCACTGGGTGTTATGCACAAGCAATGATTCATGGAACACTACATCAAAAACTAATGATGTAATGCGTGGTGATTAACCTAACAATAAAAAAATTTAAAGGAAAAGAGTGTTCTATGTCTATAAAATGCCCACAAATAGTGACTTTTTAACTTTTTTTTATAATTGGGATGCCTTTTATTTCTTGCTTGATTTCTCTGGCTAGGACTTCTAGTACTGTGTTGAATAAAAGCAGTGGGAGTGGGCTTCCTTGTCTGATTCCTGATCTTAGAGGAAAAGCTTTCAACCTTTCACCATCGAATATGAAGTTAGCTGTGGACTTATCATATATGGTCTTTATTGTGTTGAGGTATATTCCCCCTGTACCTGCTTTGTTGTGTTTTTATCATAAATGGATATTGAATTTTGTCAAATGCTTTTCTGCATCTATTGGAATGGTTATGATTCTTTTCCTTTTGCTAATGTGGTGTATCACATTGATTTGCAAATCAGCAATCTGTGTACCTGAAATAAATCCCACTTGATCATGATGTATGATCTTTTCACTGTATTGTTGAATTGAGTTTGCTAATATTTTGTTGAAGATTTTTCAGTCTATGTTCGTTCATCAGGAATATTGGCTTGTAATTTTCTTTTTCTGTGATATCCTTGTCTGGTTTTGGTATCTGGATAATGCTGGCTTCATAAAATGAATTTGGAAGCATTCCATCTGCCTCCACTTTTTTTGGAAGAGTTTGAGAAGGGTAGCTATTAAATCTCGGAATGTTTGGTAGCATTCACCAGAGAAACTGTTTGTCCTGGACTTTTTTTTTTTTTTAAGGAGGTTTTGGATTACTGATTCAGTCTCTTTGCTAAAATCAATCAATCTATTGATTTTTCTATTTCTTTTTGATTTGGTCTTGGAACATTGTTTCTAGGAATTTAGCCATTTCTTCTAGGTTGTCCAATTTGTTGGCATATTATTCATATTAGTTGCTTATGATTCTTAGTATTTCTTTGGTAACAGTTGTAACATTCCCTCTTTTATTCTGATTTTATTTATTTGAACCCTCTCTTTTTCTTAGTGAGTCTAGGCAATGGTATATCAATTTGTTTATCTTTCCAAAGAACCAGCTCTTAGTTCTGATTTGTTTTCTAGTTTTAGTCTTTTATTTTTCCTTCTACTAACTTTGGACTTACTTTGTTCCTCTCTTTCTAGTTCCTTTAGGTATAAAGTAGATGTTTGAGATTTTGCTTGTTTATTGAGATAGGTATGTATTGTTGTGAACTTCCTTCTTAGAACTGCTTTTGCTGCATTCTGTAGATTTTGGTATGCGATATTTTCATTGTCTCAAGGTATTTTTCATTGCTCCTTTGATTTCTTCGACTCATTAGTTATTCAGTAGTATTTTGTTTAATCTCCACATACTTGTGGGGTTTTTTTTTTTTTTTGGTATGTGATTTCCAGTTTCATACCATTGTGGTTTGAAAATCTACTTGATATGATTTCAATCTTAAATTTATTGATTTGTGGCTTAACATATGTTCTGTGTGCACTTGAAAATGTGTATTCTTTTGGATGGAATGTTATGTATATATCTGTTAAATGCATCTGATCTAATGTGTTGATGCTTCCTTATTGAATGGATGATTTATCTTTTATGTAAGTGGAATATTTTCTCCTATTACTGTATTGCTGTTGATTTTACCCTTTAGATCTGTTAATATTTGCTTTATATATTTAGGTGCTCCTATGTTGGGGTGCATAAATATTTACAAATGGTATATGTTCTTGCTGGATTGACACCTTTATCATTATGTAATGGCTACCTTTGTGTTTTATTTGTTTTAAATTCCATTTTGTCTGGTAAGTGTAGGTACTCCATCTTTCTTTTCGTTTCCATTTGAAATAAACATCTTTCTCCATTGCTTCACTTTCATTCTGTGTGTGTCCTTGCATCTGAGGTGAGTCTCTTGTAGGCAGCATATAGATGGGTTTTATTTAAATTTTTTAATCCATTCTATGTCTTTTGACTGGAGAATTTAGTCCATTTATATTTAAAATCATTATAGATAGGTATATGTTCATTGCCCTTTAGTAAATTGTTGTCTGGCTGTTATGTAGTTCTTCTCTGTTCCTTTCTTTTCCTGTTCTCTTCCCTTGTGGTTTGATGCCTTTTGATAATGTCATGTTTAGAATCCATTCTCCTTATCTTTTGTGTATCTGCTGTAGGTTTTTGCCTGTGAGGCTTGCATTTAGCGACCTCTGTCTATATCTAAAGTCAAGAGCAACTTAAAATTGAATACATTCTGAAACTCTACATTTTGACTCTTCTTCCCCCACCTTGTTTTGATGTCACATTTTACATCTTTTTATTTTGTATATCCTTTGTTAGTCTTTTAATCAAACTAATTTTAACTTTTTACTAAAGTTTTTCTTTTAATCTTCATGCTAGCTTTTTTTTGATCTACTTTTACTATATAATTGCCTTTCCCAGTGAGATGTTGACTTTTATATGTTTCATTAGTAATTAGCACCCTTGTTTTTCAGCTTAGAGAAGTCTCTTTAACATTTTGTGTAAGGCCCAGTAAGTGGTGATGAATTTATTTTTATTTTTTTTAAAGATTTTATTTATTTGCCAGAGAGAGCACAAGCAGGGGGAAATGGAGGCAGGGGGAGATGCAGGTTCCCCACTGAGCAGGGAGCCCAATGCGGGGCTTGATCTCAGGACCCTGAGATCATGACCTGAGCCAAAGGCAGATGCTTAACTGACTGAGCCACCCAGGCACCCTGCGAATTTATTTTTTGCTTAGCTGGAAAACTCTTTATCTCTCTAATTCTGAATGATGACGTTCCTGGGTGGAGTATTCTTGGTGTGAAGTTTTTCCTTTCAGCCACTCCCTTCTGGCTTGCAAAGTTTCTTTTGAAAAATCTGATGGTCTTATGGGGGTTCCCTTGTAGAAAACAAGTTGGTTTTCTTTTGCTGCTTTTAAGATTTTTTTTTACCTTTTGACATTTTAATATAGTGTGTCTTGGTGTGGATCTTTTAGGGTTCATCTTTTTTGGAACTCCTTTGGGATTCTTGGATCTGAATGTCTATTTCTTTCCTCAGGTTAGGGAAATTTCGGGCCTTTTTATTTCTTTTTCTTTTTTTTTCAAGATTTTATTTTTATTTATTTGACACAGAGAGACGCAGCGACAGAAGGAACACAAGCAGGGGGATTGGGAGAGGGAGAAGCAGGCTTCCTGCCAAGCAGGGAGCCCGATGTGGGGCTTGATCCCAGGACTCTGGGACCATGGCCTGAGCCGAAGGCAGACGCTTAATGACTGAGCCACCCAGGCACCCCTGGCCCGTTATTTCTTGTAATAAGTTTTCTTTTAAGACTTTATTTACTTGACAGAGAGACACAGTGAGAGAGGGAGCACAAGCAGGGAGAGTGGGAGGGGTAGAAACAGGCTTCTGGCGGAGCAGGGAGCCTGATGTGGGGCTCGATCCCAGGACCTTGGGATCATAACCTGAGCCGAAGGCAGACAATTAACTGACTGAGCCACCCAGGCGCCCCTTGTAATAAGTTTTCTACCCCTTTCTCTGTCCATCCTCCTTCCCTGTTATGCAAATGTTGTTCCCTTGATGTTGTCCTATAGGTCTTTTAAGCTATCTTCACTTGTTTGTTTATATTTATATTTTTTCTTTATTTATATTAGATTCAGGGGTAGAATTTAGTGATTCATCAGTTGCATATGACATCCAGTGCTCATTACGTCAAGTGCCCTCCTTAATGACCATCATCCAGTTACCCCAATCCCCCACCCACCTCCCCTCCAGCAACTCTGTTTATTTCCTATAGTTTAGAGTCTCTTATGGTTTGCTTCCCTCTCTGTTTTCATCTTATTTTATTTTTCCTTCCCTTTTTAAAATTCTTTTTTCCTTTTGCTGCTCTGGGTGAGTTCCACTGCCCTTTCTTCCATTTCACCTAGTCTGCTGTTGAATCCCTGTAGTGTATTTTTCACTTCAGTTGTTGTATTATTCAGCACCATGACTTCTGTTTGATACTTAGTTTCTCTTTGTTGATGTTTCTCTGTGTTCATCCATTCTTCTGAGATTGGTGAGCATCTTTAGGACCATTATTTTGAACTCTTTATCAGGTAATTTACTCCTCATCAGGTAAATTATCTTTGGTTAATTACCTCCACCCCAAGCTGGGTTCTGTCTTATTCTTTTGTTTTGAACATTCTCCTTTGTTTCTTCATTGTGCTGGACTCTCCATGTTTGTGTAGTAGGTGAAACAGCTACCTCTCCCAGTCTTGAAAGAGTGGTCATAGTTAGGACTGGGGATCTGTATCAGTCTCCTGTCTGTGTAGTGCTTTGGGAGAGAGAACCTGCCAAGAACTGTTTCTGATAGTTTAGTCCTGTGGGGCATAGAATCCTAAGCCCCCCTGTCCACCAGAGCCAGGCATTCAAAGGATGTACTCTCTGTGGACCACATGTGCCCACAGGGTTTAAGGGGGTGGTAATGGGGCACACTGGGCCAGGGAGAACCCACCTGTCATCATATGCATATGGTGACTATATACTTCATCTTTTCTTCCCCTTAATTATGGTTTGGTAGCTTATTACTTTAATAGTCTTGTATTTATTTATTAGTGCCACTCTTTTCCTCTTATTACTGTTTATATACCTACCAATATTTTTGCTTTTCTTGTTTTATTCTTTGTATCTGGGCTGCACACATAAGCACTTTCTCTTCTTTGGAACTGTACTGCTTAAAGCTAGGATTTTTTTCTGAGCACTTCTTAAATTGTGTCCTGTAGATTGTAATACATAATGTTTTATATTTTTATTTTCTAGACATTTTGGGATCTTGATTTTCTCTTGTCATAAAAGTTAAAGGTTTTAAAATTTTTGTGAAGTGTGATCAGGGAATGTGGTGACGTAGTCTGCACCATTTCTGTTTCTTGGAATTGTAGGTCCTTTTTATGACCTAGCATATGATCAAGTTTTGCAAATAAGCACTTCATAAAGTTATATCTGTTTTCAAGTTACAGAATTAGAAATCTTTTGATTGGATTTCATTATGAATTGATGTTAGGCTTCTTGTATTTATTTTTGACCTGTGTGACTTGTCATGGCCTGAAACTTAGAGTTGCTCTTATTTATTATTATGCCAGAAACTCTAGAGAATATCGAGAAGATGTAGATTCTACCTTGAATTTGAGGAGATAATTTGACTTCAAAAAGAACACTGGTGGTGGTAGTAGGAGTTGAAAGACTGGAGAGAGTATTTTGAGTTGGCTAAGGAAGAAAGCTTTATGCAGGAGATGGATCTTGAAGAGCAAGTAGGAGGTGGGGAGTCTATAATGATGCGTTTTGGGTGTGGCACACCGTGAACAGAGCTGGGCTCAGGGTGAGGCTGGCATGTGGGGGAGAAGGCACACACCCTCCTCCCATGGTCTTGGTCTATGTGACTTGCTATAGCAGTTGAATCAGGCAGTGAGTCACATGGGACTAGCCATCTCTCTCCAACTGACTTATGGACAAGCATCTTTGTTGGGGCCATCCCAGCTGTGTTATCAGTCTATCTTGTGACAAAGGAGGACAACATATGATAATTTGCTCTTGAGGATGCCCTACCGGTATGCTCTCAGCTTTGCATCTTCACTGGAGAGCTGAAATTGGCACACATCTCAATCTGATAGCATTAGCTTAGTATTTGAACATTAATCAGGGATACGTAGACATTTCAACTGAAGAATTACAGTGTCTGATATGTACTTGCTATCTGGAGTTGTTTTGTCAGATGACCCCAGTAAATTACCAAATATTGAACACTGATAAATCAAATGATGTATGGTCTGTAGGAAGTGAAAGTATTTAAATAATTAAGCATTTCTTTCTAGAGCCTCTTTATATGATGATTTTCTAGACTCCAAATCAGTTTTCTTCATCCAGCCTCCCTATAATATATAGTTATTTCAAATCAGCTTTACTTACTGAGCTTTTTCTAGTAATGGAGCTTTGTCAGCAAAAACTGTGCATACCAGCAAATGGTGAATGATGGGCTTGTGTCAGAAAGGAGCTTGAGAGGTGCTTTCTGTTGTTAGATGGATGGGTCTGGAGCAGGAGCTTGAAGCTCTCCAAGTGTAATAGTTTAAGAGAAAAGGTATGTCTGAAGTAGGGGTGAGTGCTCCATCACTCAAAAGCTGGTATTTCACACACCCAAGCCAAATACTGCATGTGCTATTGAAATCATGCTTTCATGTCAGGATGTGTGGGAGATGTGTGAACTTACCCAATATAATCTTGGTTTTGGTTTCTTTTTCCCAGTCCTCACTCTGTTTACTTACAGCTGGTCAGGGCAGAATGGCAGGAAGTGCACTGGTTACTGAAATTATAACAGGTAGGTTTATGTAGCTCTGACCACAACTCTCCTTAAGCCAGTGCTGTCCCATGTGAGTGCTGTGAATGCCCGAGTGCTAAGTGTCTGTGAGTGGTCTGAACTCTAGGGCGAGCTCTTGGAAAAGCAGACTTGTTTAGCTTGGCAATCATCACTCAGTGTAGAAACTGAGGACAGAGCATCTTGAGTGGATGTATAGACTTGGGGCATGAGGGCACTCAGGGTTTAAGGCACTTTTGCTGTTTTTGCAGTTCTGGTTTTAACTGCAGGTCTGTGCTGAGTTTGATACCAACTAATTTCTCTCTTGGCAGAAAATGATGTATCAGTTGGTTGGACTCATGTCTGTCTGATGCCACACTGGACCTTGAGTGTTCCAAAGGGCTGTCAGGGTGGAAATCTGACTTCTGCTGTAAAATGGACTATCTGAATTTGGGAGGCTGGGGATGCTAAACTGTGGATGCTCTGCCTCTATTTTATTGCTGTATTGTGTCTTTCAGTGGACGTTCTTAGAGGCTATTCAAAGCCTATGCTGTCAACTAAAAGGCTTTCAGGACTTCATAATCATGGCACGATATCTTTTCTGTGTGTGTGTGTGTGTGTGTGTGTGTGTGTGTGTTTTTAAAGAACTCTTTCCTTTCCCCACCTTTTTGAAATCGTTAGCCTTCATGTGAACTGAAAGGGACTTCAAAACATTGGAAGAAAATAGTCTGAAATCTCGGAGTGTACTTGGCTCCTGGTAGGCATGAAGACTTGATAAAGAGGTATCTTTTGCACTGACAGGTGTTTGTGTGCCAGTGTGGAGAAGGCTTTTGATGACAAAGCCACTTAGTTTTCTGTAGCTTACCCTTCCCTTTGTGCAGAGGAGTTAGGAAAACTCTAATAAAGTAACTAAATAATGGGGATAAAAAGTTAGCATTGGTGTCTCTCTTGCCCATTGATTTTTTTTTTTTTTTTTTTTTGAGACTCACTTGTCAGGCACTGAGTAGGCAAGTGACAGGCGTGAGATGGCCAATGTCTTGCCTTTGTCCTCATGGTTCTAGAATATGCTTCTATTTAAAGGTCCAGAGTCAGCAGCAATACCCTTCTTGAAGCAGCAGAACTGTGGGCTGGGGTGTCTACAGAAAGGAGGGGCACCCATTGGAGATGCTGAATTGCCATCTGCCTTGTTTCCTGGAGGCAAGGTAATTTATTCCATCCAAAAGACCTGGAGCCCCCTTAACCCTTAACATACATTTTTCTTTCCCCTCTTAGAAACCAGCAGAAAGGGGCTCCTGGGTGGCTCAGTTGGTTAAGTGGCTGCCTTCGGCTCAGGTCATGATCCCAGGGTCCTGGGATCGAGCCCCGCGTCAGGCTCCCTGCTCAGCGGGGAGCCTGCTTCTCCCTCTCCCTCTGCTTGCCTCTCTGCCTACTTGTGCTCTCTCTCTCTCTCTCTGTCAAATAAATAAATAAAATCTTTTTTTAAAAAAAAGAAACCAGCAGAAATTAGCAGACTGTGACTATGGTCATGTATTGTCTCAATTCTCACACGAATCCTTACATGACTCTCTGAGGTCTTGTGCACCTTTCCCAGAAAGATAAATTACACAAGTTACAGCCAAAGGAACAAGTCATGCTTACTTGTTGTTTAATGTGTCTCATAAAGAGCAGAAAAGAACCTCCTTATTGTACTGCCTCAACCATGGGGTAAATGGTTAAGACATCTTAATTCGCAGCAGTCACCCATTGTGGGCAGAACTTTCTATGCCAATCCCTTTGAACTTTTAGGAAAAACAAACAAGGAATTTCACTAGTAGAGGGCTGAAATCAAATGACTGTTGCTGAATATTGTTCTAAGTGGAAACTAAAGATGTAACAGAAACTCTTATGTCTGTGAGTTGATGCCCAGAAACATCCATCCATTGTTTAATATGAACAAAATTAGGCCAAGCCCAGAAAATGGATTCAACCCCTGGTCTGGTATGATCTCCCACAAGTTCTTGCAGCTGTATGTGGAAGCTATTCCTTTGGATTTCAGGTTGGTTATTGGGGGTCATCACTCATTCAGGCTCGCAGGGAGAGGATGCTGGGCTGTGGGTGCCGTCCACGCTTTGGAATGGTTGACAGGTAGGGTTGTGCAAAGCCAGAGTTGGACGGATATCTGAGCTCATTGGCTGTAGCCTTCTCACTTTTCAGGGGAGGAACATAAGTTAGTATGTACTCCTTGGCTCTTCTCAACAAGCCTTGTTACCACTAAGAAGCGTTAGTTTGATGGGGATTTGTGTTTTGTGTCTGCAGGGGCCTGAGGGCTAGAACTATTCCATTGAAAATTGTCTTTGTGGGGAAAACAAGGGTATCGGACTAAAGAGAAATGCTACAAGCTTATCTGATAACATAATAATACTAGGTAGATGAGTGTAATAAGAGTATGTGCAACCTTTATTAGATTTTACTGTGTGCCAGGTACTGGTGCTAAGTACTTAATATATGTTCTTATTAAACTCTTATGGCAACCTAATGGGATATTAATAGAGGCAGTAGTAAATAATAGTGATGATAGCAATTACTGTGTCTGTTTTATGTGGATTGTCTTATTTGAGTCTCACAATAATCCCATGAGCAACATATTCTCTTTCCCATTTTCTAGATGAGGAAACAGGCTCAGAGAGGTTATCCGTTTGCCCAAAGAGGCAAAATACGAATCAGTCATCTGATGCCAAAGACTGTGCATGTTATCAGCCATGCTCTTATCACCTTTTCTGATTGCATGTAGTTGGCTAAACAAAAGCATTCTCTAATGGGCACTTAATAAATGTTAATGAATATGTAATGATTCAGTGAGAAGTATTTTGGCCAAGAAGATGCATGCTTGTATGGGCATATGTATGATTCATATAGTCAACTGCTGATTTTCCACTTTGGGGATGACCCTCTGACTGTGAATTCCAGGATGTTCTCCTTATTACTCAGTGCCTTCTCCTGCCCAGCTCTTAGGGTCAAGGAAGAGAAACTCATTTAAATGTAATTCTAAGCAGAATTTCTTTAAGAAGGGGAAAATAATCTCGCAGTTACAGAATATTATGATTGAAAGAGCATATGGAAACATGTAAGTAAACCATTTTGATTTAGAGAGAAGGAGCCTCAGGGCCTCCAGAGAGGTGTTAATTGGCCCAAGGCCTCTGATTAGTGCCAGAGTTGGTACTAGATGTTGGGATGCCTGCCTCTTGATTTAGTGTTCTCCTCTCTCTGTAACCCTACCATTTCATGGAGTCAACTCTGAAGCAACAAAAACAAAACAAAACTCAAGCCAAAAAGAAATTGTGTTGTGACTATCTGTTCTGAAATATGGGTGTTGCTAAGTTTCCTACGATGGTGTGGCTAATTTGTAGTTGACTGCAATGGTATTTTTAGATTCTTGTGGGTTTAGGTCACATTGGCTATGGAAGCAACCTCTCCCATCTGATTCTTTGCATCAGGAGCACAATAATACATTTCCCTCTAACACAATATTTTCGTTGGCCTGATAGACCAAGATAGTTAAGGAATTAAATTGACCTCCACTACCCCCTACCCCATATCACCAGGAGGGAAGGAGAGTCAACGTTATTAATGGGAATGCATGTTCTTTGAAGTTCGAATTCATTTTTTAAAAGAATATTCTTTCCTCACTTGGAAGAATTATTATTTGGTTGCACGCATTTTATTGTGTAGCTTCGTGCATTATTGCACTGAATGTGTTGCTATTGCTCCCACCAACTGTTTTAAGATGTTTTGAGACTATGCTTCATACTCTAAGGAAAGTATTTGTCACTTGGACTCACAGAATTGAATTTGCCTGAATTAATTATGATTTCCACTCCATCCCCCTGGGCAGTATTGTAGGGGAGAGGTAATCCTTTCTGATGTCGTATAGAAAATCAATTCTGGCCCACGGCACTGGCTAGTTGCTTGAGTGGGGGAACTTGTCACCCACTGTATGGTCTTTATTTTCCATTTTTCTTGTCCCTTTGTTATGTGTTCCTTTCTCTGGGCTGGTTTAAGAAGCTGCCAAGGCTAGGTAGCAGTGCTTGAAGTGATGGACAAGGATACTCTCCCCATAAAGAAAATCACGAAGGCCCCAAGTTGGGTAGTAAAAGGCCTTGTCTGTGGCTTTTCTTGTGGAGTGCGCATTGTGTCCAGTGAGAAACACACTCTTCCTTTGGCTTAGGGGTCACGACAAGTTGAAAGGTACTGGGTCATATGTGGGGATTTGGTCTTAACTGGTTTGAGAGTTTGTTTTCTTCTTCCTGGCAGACTCCTTCTCCCCCCTCCCCCTTGGTTCCTTAGAATACTTTTCTCCTTAATTTTAGGATGTTAGAGTCCTTCACCTTGTTTTAAAAACACGCCACCCCATAAACAAACTTAGGAGACAAAAACAACTCTGATGGTAAATAATGGAGCAAAATACGACAAGCGTAGGATAGATATCTTTACCACGTAAATAGCTACTACAAAAAATAACCACCAAACACCCTGCAGTACATCCATTAGAAAGGATCTATCAAGTTTTAAATGGCTTGGGAACATGCCATCTAGATAAAGGTGAGCAAAATAGCGGGACACAGAACTGAACACACAGATGTAGAGGCTAATCTGTAGGCACTCAAAAGGGGCTGAAATGTCCCTTTTTTCTTATTTTCACGTGTCAGGAGAGCTTACAAGTCGTTGCTACCTTGGCATGTGACCATGGTGCCTTGGCTTTGCTATTCCAGCCAACTGACCCTTTTGCTGAAAGTTTAATAGGGGATAAATTCACATGTGAATTCATAATCCCCTTATCTGTGCTAAGAGCATTCTGTAATGAGCCTGCAACAAAGAGAATCTTACATCTTGCCGTTTTGCTCGGAACCCACCTCTTGGCCTCCTTCCTACCCTCTCCACACCTCCTGGTTGGACACGTTAGGCATCTGCCCTTTGCAGAGTCCTCACCTGCTTGTGGTATGTTAGGTGACGTTGTAAATAAATAGATTCACATTTCCTGCCGGTCACGTCGAGGCATTTATGGAAGCATGGCATGTGTGAGTGGGGAATGTATTTGGGCTTATTAGAAAAGCAAACAAGGACTTGTTCCCCTCTAGTATTTATTAATTTTGAGACTTACTCTTTTATGTAGTGTGACTTTGCTGATAAATCCAAAAGCAAAGTCACAGTCAAGCTACAGTTTAAGTTTTGAAGATTTATTGTTAAAATTTGCTTTCTCCCCTAATGCTTTTATTATTTACTCTTCTCTTCCCTGCCCATGGTGTGGGTTACAGTTAATGTTGTCTACATATGTCTATAAATACTGAAAATATTTTTGATACAATGTGCATTTAATCAACTTTTTGTTACTGTTATGCCGTTTGTGTGCAAGAAAATTGTTTCTGTCTTGATGTTCTATTGAAGTGCCTTTGGAGTGATGATATCATAATCACTTTAATACATTTAAAAGCTTCAAGGCTTAGCATTTATTGAACAAAGCTCATTGAAGGAATATAACGGATGTCTTGAGGCTTTCCGCTGCTGTAAAAAGGACAGTATTGTTCATGGCCTCGGTAAAAGAAAATCTGAATTTTTATTTTACTTTGCACCGCGTTGCAATTATATTTCAAAAGCTCTTCAATTGCAACTAACAAAGGCGCTGTTTTTATGAATTGTTATAATTGCAGATCTCAGGGCTGACTGCTGTGAGTTTAAGTTAATAATGGACAGCAATTTAAAACTTTATCACCAAAATCCAACCTCTGAGATCCTAAAAGACGGCTTTCCCTTCCCATTTGGATGTCCTTGGAGAATGAGTCCTCCCAAGTTGGGAAGTGAATGGAAAACTTTATTCTCAAGAATCTCAGAAATCCTGGCCCTGGGGAGTGAAGTGAGGACTGTGGAATCCCGAGGTTGGGGTGTGGATGTATGTGTTTAGTGCATGAAATCAGAATGGGTAGATGGCAAATGGGAAGCCAAGGGAGCCCCTAAGAATCCTCGTGTGGTGGAGGGGTGTCCTCTCAGGACCCTGGAGTGAAAAT
Source organism: Eumetopias jubatus (assembly GCF_037043125.1). Lineage (NCBI taxonomy): Eukaryota > Metazoa > Chordata > Mammalia > Carnivora > Otariidae > Eumetopias > Eumetopias jubatus. The sequence goes on along the minus strand of NW_028274823.1, from coordinate 53,191,244 downwards.
GCAGCCAAGGTGGGCATGCTGTGAAGCCACCCCTCTGAAGAGGCCTCCGAAGAAGCTGCCACTGGCTTGAGATGTAGTGGAAAATACTCGGTCCCTTCTCTTGGTGGAGATGGTTAAGTCATGTGCTTGAAATCTGGCACCTCCTAGAACTGTAACCTCCTCTTCACTGCTGTTGGGTAACTTCCTGCTTGCCTTGGAATTCTATGTGTGGTAAAACATCCCCAAGGGTGCAGGTCTCATCTCAGGAATTTTACTGTCACCCAATCAAAACCGAGGGGAGAAGAGCACCTGGAAAGATCAGTCCCTGTTTCGTATTTCTTATTCCCTATTCCCCATTGTCTCATTATGTAGCTTCTTTGCTTGAGACTCCCTGGCAGACTTGTTTGAAATTCACATGGTTAAAGCCTACATCTTTTCCTTTAAAGTTTTCTTAGGGGGAGGCAAACATTTTAGAGTTTGCTTGCTGTGAGGTGGGGTTTCTAAGGCCTAATTATGAACTCCCATGTGCCTCACCCTCTCCTCCAAGGTATCAATGCTCTGAGTAGTTGGTTTTGCTTGAAATGATGGATTTGATTTAGTAGCTTGAGAAGGGTGGTCTTTCACTTGTGACCTTTCCCAAGTGAAGAGGTACGGGGGCTACAACTTCTAGTAATGAACCCTTCCTAATCCAGGGGAGTAGGGGCTAATTAGAGAGCAGAGCTGTGATTAGGGTGTGGTACTTTTGCTCCTGGTTGTTAAAAACAACTTCTTAGAGATTTATCTAGCCACCTACATCAGTTAGGATTAGGTTCAGTTGCATGGGATAGATAATCCTAATTACCAGCATGTTACATAAGGTTCACATTTATTTCTCTCTCTTATTGTAGAGGCTGACAACCTAGGGCTGATAGGGTGGCTTCGTGGTATTAACAGGGATTCAGGCTCCTTCCATCTTTCCACTCTGCTATCTCAAGGGTTTGGTTTCTTGGATTGAACCTCATATTTTAAGATGGACATAGTCCAGACAACAGATCCACATACCAGCCTGGCAGCGGGAGGAAAGGCAAAGGAGGACATTCTCCCTCCTTCCTCTTTGGAACTTACTTTAGAAGTTCCATGCAGCAATCTAGCTGTAAGGTGACACCTAGCTGCAAGGGAGGCAGAGAATTGCCGTCTTTTGACTGGGTGGCAATGTGCCCTGCTAAAATTTGAGGCCCTGTTCCTGGGGGAAAAGGGAGAATGGATATTGGGCTAGGCTACCTGTAAACTCTGCCATGCAGTGTATTCACTCCATTCATTCATTCATTCGTTCATTCATTCATTCATCTGTCTCCACCTGTACCCCCTCCCCCAAGTGCACTCAATTTACCATCCTCTGCACTGGAGCTGGAATGCCCCTCCCCAGTTCCATGTATATTCCCTACTGGCCTTTTATGACTTTTTTTTCCCTTTCAGTGTATCTTTTGATTGTTTTAGCCTGCATATATCAATATTAGGATTTCAGGGATGGAGAAAGCCTTTTGAGTGCTGAGTCTTTATTTCTCATAACATTTCTATTCAGCTGAAACATCAAGGAGGAAAGGTGACCAGAGTGTCGCCAGAGGAGTTCTTGGAAGCCTCTGACCTGTCTTTTTACCCTTTCTGGGATCACCATTGTCATTCTTCTCCAGACCCGCAGGCATCTGGACCAGAGGGCAACCCCCTTGAAGTCCAGAGTCCTGGGGGTTGTGGAATGAAGTGCTCTCTACCCCACAGAAATCTCCAGAATATGGAAGTCAGGGCCAGTGTCCTTTGTTCTCCTTCCCATGAACAGATTGCTTGAAAGAATTCTCAGATAGAAGATGAAGGTGATGCTTCAGGGTAAGTTGGCTCTGTTTAGCCTCAGCTGTTGCAAACCCAGATGGTGATGCTTACGATGGTCCCCAAGCCCCTGAAAGCTAGCCCCTCTCCACTGAGCACAAAGGTGCTTTGAGGTGGGGTGGTGCTGCAGATGACACTGCTGGATCCGTTCTTACACCCCAGCTCGTCAGTTCTCTGTTCTTCAGCAGCAGCGTGGTCTTCCAGACCAGGAATTGGAACATGTAATGTGATGAGTGATTCCACCTCTGAAGACAAATGGTAGTCTGGGTGATAGGTTTTGCATTCTGGAATGCTTGCATTTCTGGATAATTTTTGAGAACTTTTAAAGTCTGTGGGACAGAGTATTTGAAATACAGAGGAGTACACCAAATTCTAGGAGCTATGAGTGTAGCAGCTGAAGTTCTTGCCTGGAGAACCTTTGAAGGACTAGACTTTGGAGCCCTGGAGCTCTGGGTTCAAATTCTCTTGCTGTGTGACTTTTGGGGAATAATTTTAAGCTTAGTTTTCTTTCTTTCTTTCTTTTTCTTTTTTTAATATGATATAGGTCTAATGAGATGCAACTCAATGGAGAATGAAATTTAATAAAACATCTGTAAAGTACCTGGCACATTGAAGGTCCTCAGTAAAAGGTAGTATCTTTTTTGTGCAATTCATCTGCCAAGTGCTTAATAAATATTTATTAGTTTTATGATCAAAAACTTTTAAATTGAAGTGTGTGTAACAATTGAATATATTACATTGAATAACCCTAATCTTACTGTATGTGCCTGGACATGTTCAGGGGTGTAGGTTCTCACATGACTACTTTCAAGCAGCGTCTTTTCTCTTTATATGAGAGTATACAATGAAAAAGCACTTTGATAATGAAAAACACAGGTGTTCTGAAATGCAGATGATTTCTAAATTGAAGCATTACCTGCCCTTAACACTCTTTGGGAAGTGCAGTTGAAGAGGCCTTCCAGTTGTGCTTTGAGCCTTCCTGGGCCACAGACTTCTACGAGAATCTGATGAGAACTATGGGTCTTCTTTTCAGAGAAATGCACATATGCATGTGCATAGAACTTTTTATAAAATTGCAAGTGATCTGTGGACCTCACCCTTCCTGACGTCCTCCTTGCGCTGCCCCTCAGGAATACTCTGTTAGGAATCCCTGGATGAACTATTGATAATTTTTTTTTTTTTTTATGAATGTAGGTACTAAAACGTTGAGGAGGAGAAAGGAATGGAGGATAAAGGTATGGGTGGGGAATGGTGAGGAGGCCACACCTAGAATGAGAAGCAAGTGGTTGAAATAGTGCCTGAAAGATAAAAATCCTCTTGCACATCAGTGTGGCATTCATGGCTCCAAGGTCTACAAGAAGTTGCAAATGGAAAGAGTCAAGGTTTTTTATCCCCCTCCAACTTTTTATTAAGAAAAATTTCAATTGTACGAAGTGGAAAGAATTGTATTGTGAAATTGCATAGACCTGATATCAGGTGGTATCCAGGTTCTTCTGTTACCATTTTATTATGCTTGCCTTATTCTACCTCTATCCATCCATCGGTTCATCTTATTTTTTTGGTGCATTTCATTGTAAGTTGCAGACTTCAATACCCTTCACTCTGACACTCAGCATCATATCATTTACTAGGGTTCAGTATTAGTTTATTTTTTTCTTTTGAGAAATGGACAAAACCCTAAGTATACCATTTCTGTGAGTTTTGATAAATGCATGCATCTATGTAATTCAAACTCCTATCAAAATGAAAAACTTGACTTTCCCCCAGAAAGTGCCCTGGTGACCCTTCCCAGTTACTCCCTGATTCTTCTGTTCCAGAGGTAATCACTTATATTTTTTTTTGTCATAACTTGTGACTGTTTTAGGACTTCAGATAAGTGGAATCCTAGAGTATGTTTTCTGTGAATCTTTCATTAGTACAGCGTGTTTTGAGTCATCCATGTTGTATATGTCAGTAGTTTGTTTTTCATTGTTGAGTGGTCTTCCAGTGTATGCATAGACTGTAGTTTGTCCATTCTTGGAATGTCAGCACAGCTCTTCTCTGGTTTGAGCTAATAAGCTGCTATGGGTATTTGCATACAATCCTTTGTGTGTGCATATATTTCCATTTTTCTTGAGTACCTGGGAGGAGAATTTTGGGGACCGAAGGTAGTTGTAAGTTTCATTTTAAAAGAAATTGCCTGACCTTTTCCCAAAGCAATTGTTCCATTTTTCACTTCCACCAATAGTGTATGTGAGTTCTGGTTGCTCTACATCCTTGTCAGCATTTGGTGTTGTCGGTCTTTTTGATTGTAGCCATTCTGGTGGGTGTGTAGTGGTATATCCTTTTGGTTGTAATTTTCCTATGGCCTGGGGCTCCAAAATGGCCTTTTCCTGGACTCCTAAATCCTCTTTGATCTCAGAGGCATTATCTATTCTTAGGGAGTGTGTGAGAATAGCTAGTGAAAATCTTATGGGCCTATAAAACTTCCTGCAGGTTCCCTCCCACCCCCTTTAAATTTTGCATGGCACCAAAATGCTTGAGAGCTCTCTGCATCTCTGTGGATAGCCACGGTCCCTTCACAATGATAAGGATGTAGGAAGGGTGCTAGGAGTGGTAAGGACAGGTGTCCATCCTCCCAGATGGAGCTGTGTGTGTGCACAGGGCTCCTTGATGCTCAGGGAGCTTGGAAAGTCGGCAGCTGGAGCCTTGCATCCAGCCTCGTGTCACAACATTATCAGAGACTTGGAGAAACTGGACAGAGTTCAGAGAGGAGCAGCTAGCACGATTAAAGGGCTTGGAGGGATTAAGGGATTGATTTATGAGGAAAGATGAAAAGAACTTAATGTGTGCTGCTTGACTAAGTGGGTACATGATAATAGCCTGCAAACATCTGAAGGGTATAAACACTGGAGAGGGAGAGGAATTAGCACAGAGTGAGGAAACTGATCCAAGCATAATGGGGGAAATTAAAACGGGGGAGGGACGATGGGGTAAATTGGCAAAGTATTAGGGATGTGACCATCTATGAATGCTTTCAGAAGTGTGAGAGGAGGTTGAGTTGGTTTGGGGAAGATGAACCCCAAGAAGTGCTGTGGGTTTGCCTCCTAAAGCAGCCAGGTAGAGGGGAATAGTTGAACACCTACTGTGTGCTGTGTGAAGCAGGACTGTGTGGGAAATGGGAACCCTGGAGCCTAGAAGGAAGGGAGGTGATGGAAATGACCCGGACAAGGAAATCTAGACCTTTCCTTAAGTCTCCTCTCCCTGGCAGTTTTTCTGGATGAATCAGAAGCCCTGACAATTTTGTTTTGCATCCAGTTTGCTTGAGATGTGTATTTCCTATCCCACATGCCTTACAACTTCCCACCTACTTACCTTGTCCTAAAATGCAGCTATCCGTGACTGGCCATGGTGTTTATTTCTCATGGTCAGTGTGGGTGTGAGATTGGGAAACAACATATGGACTGGGTGAAGAGGATGGGAAATGAAGCCAAACTGCCTGGGGTCAGACTCTGGCTTCAAACTTGCCAGCTGGATGAGCGTGCCCAGTTACTACTCAGTGGGCCTCCATTTCCTTTTTCTGTAAAATTGAGTTAATAACAGCACCTTGCTTCAGAATTGTCCTGAAGTTTACATGAAATATGGGGTGTAAAGTGCTTAGCATACTGCCTGGCAAAAAGTAGATGCTCAACCAATGCTGGTTTACTATTATAATTAAACTATGATCATGACTATCATATATTCTGGTACCATGACTCTGGTCTGGAGCTTGCCTGAGCAGTGCCTTTGGCATGGAGACAGCCCTGTCTAACACAGCAAATAGGGGATGTGCTCATAATTGGTTTGGGGTGAGAGGGGGATGTTTGCACCCCAGGCGAAAGAGACACCACTGGGTGGCACCAGTGGGGCAGCACCCAGCTGGGAAGCACCCAGCACCACCTCTGTCTTCCTTGCAGTGGCAGAGCTTCCAGAGATGGCCTCTAGTCAGAGCTGAGCTCTGGACACTAGAACTGCAAGTTTCGCTAGGGGAAGAAATCTGGCTCATCCACAGCCTCCAGCCTGGCTCAATGAAAAGATAACTGGGAGTCAGAACATGTATGTTAACTTCCGTTTTCCAACCTCCAGTTTCCTCAATGGTTAAAAAAAAAAAGGGGGGGGTGGGGTGGGATGAAGGGGATTAAACTACTGTTTCTTAAACTTTTATTTTCTGCCGAGCAAAAGGACCCTTCAGTTAAATGATACTTTATGTAGAACTCCAGTATATAGAATATCCCCAAACAGCTGCTGCTGAGTGGGGTGGGAGGCTGGAGACTCCCTTAATTGACCCTCCATCTTCCTTTGTGGGAGTCATAAAGGTGGCCCGGTGACTTCTATCTCTCCATCCAACACTGTACTCACATGCAGTTTAGCCCTTCAGGATGGTTATTGTTCTGGTGACAGCTAAAATATATTGTGGGCTCATGTTTGCTAAGTGCTTTGCATCTATTAGCTTCCGATGAAGAAACTGAGGTTGAGAATTGAAGCAAGGATTCACAGCTGAGAAATGACAGATTATCTCTAAGAGTCCTTTCGGCTCTGAAATAGTCACATTCAGTTTCTCCCACAGGTTCTCAAGTGGTATTAGATACTCAGTAAATATTTAGCAATATAAGTCAATCTTCGTTGGGATTGGTTTCCCCAGTGCCAGAATGAGACCACACTACCTGGTACTGGTCTTCTAGACAAGTGATCAGATCTCCTAGTGTGTTCTTTCTGCTTGAAGAAATGGACTCTGCCACTGCAGTTGCCACTCATTCATGACCTCTCTAGGAACTCATGTCCAGACTTCAACTAAGCCAAGTATGCCTTCCGGGGTTCTCCAGGATTCAAGGTGGTAGAATGCTGGAATTTTTTTTTTTTTTTTTTTTTTTTGAAGTGCCTTTGCCTTTTCTACCTATCACTCCAGCACAAGTCAGTCTCTGGTTTACTCTTTTCTAATCCTATAATAGATAAGCATCCCAAATAAACAATGTTTTCTTCAAAACAAGCATTTTTAATTTGCAGTCTCAGACCAGAGAGTGGATAACACCTTATTCCTTTGATTGGAATTTATATTTATCCCCTTGCAAAATGTGTTCCCTTTTGCTCCCTTATTTGCCTGATATGTGTATGTATGTTCAAATCTATTTTTTTTTTTTTAATTACTGGTAAAGCTCTAACTGACCTAATATGTCTGTAAATGTAGTGGGCTCAATGTGTGTGTCCTGTCCATTGCAAGAGAGACCAGAAGGAACTTGAAAGTGAGAGGGAGTATGGCCTGTTTATAGACACGGAAGTGGGGTCAGCTTGTGAACATTTGCTGGTGGCTTTTCCATATTGAAGATTTTCCATGGTGAAATTTTTGAGACTCAATAATCCAACTGAGAGAATAAAAACCAAATATTAACATTAACCAGAGCCCAGCATAATCAGGAGGGTGGATCTGCTATACAAATAAACATAACCAATATAGGTCTCAAACCAGATGCTAATGAAGTTTGAATTATTCTATTAGCCAGAGAAGACTAATGGCTATTAAAACCAACCCCCAAACCTTAGTGGCTTGACATGAGAGAAGTCTGTTTATTGCTCTCAAGTCTAAAGTAGAGGGTGTGTGTATGAGAGGGAGTGAGGTGGGAGAGGAGAGCTGTTTCCCAACATCATTCACGGGCCCAAGAACCCTTTGTCTTCAGTGCCTTCCCTTTGCTTTGTTCCTAGAGTCCTCTCACTTTTTCTAGTGGATGAGGAGAGAGAACATGGAGAAGACATACCAAACTCTGAACTGCCCCCAGCCCCAGGGCTGTCCAACCTCACTTCCTTTCACATTTCACTGGTAAGAATGAGTTACATGGCCCCACTTTCTTGAAGGGAGACTGGAAAATGAAGTCCAGCTGTGTGCCCAGGAAGACGAGACCGGAACAATGGTGTGGCCTCATCTTCTCTGTGGCACTGGTAATTGATGATGATCCATTTTCCCATTTCCTTTTGGTGGGCATGGTTTGGAAGGGGATTTTCATTGACCTACTTGGTCCAGAGAACAAGTTATATGCCTTCTTGCTTATTAGATCTTTTTTCTTAGCACTAACCTCTGACTTCAGTTCATGGGACATTTGCTCTGCATGTCTGTTCATTCTTCTGCAGAATGTGGGGGGGGGGCGGGCAGTCAGAGCGCCTGCCAAGCCACAGTGTTTCTTGGGGAAGAACTGAGGATAACAAACTTCTGGCATCCATGGCCTGAGGGCCTGGTTGGCCCTAGTCCTCAGGCAGGTGCAAGCATGAACCTAAGTTTACTTTTGGTGTTTCTTCCAAGAGGTTCAGAGGCCTCTCCAGGCTCTACCAGGTGCATTTTCTCCCTTCTTGTTCTGATTAGTGCTTGTGCTTCTCTCTCTGCTCCTGCAGTCCCTAAGCAGAGGCAGCCATCCCTTTCCTGTGATGCTTCTATGCCCACACCACCTTGTGATCCATGGGGGCACTCATCTGCATCGCTTGCTGCCTTTCTCGAGTTTAACCTGAGAGGCCCTAACACTGAAATGTCTACGGCAGGGCAAGATGGTACAGGAGCCCATAAAGGCTTTTTTATGGTCACCGTGTAAAAGTACAAAAGCCAGGAAGGAACCCCTTTCTTTTGGGAATGCAGATTTTGGAGGTGAGGATACCCACTGTCAGTTCAGAGCCCATTTTCTTTATCGTAGGTACCACAGTTGTGCCCGTCTTCTTCAAAAACAAGTTTGCATTTGAATGCAACGCCAGCTGACATTTAGGGAGGTTTCATTGGCTTCTTCTGTGTGCAGTTTGAAAGTTGGCAGCTTCTCCTGCTGGAGAGTGTTGCATTATAGGTCAGGGGTGGCGGTGATGGTGGTGGGTATTTATTTATTTATTGAAAAGATTTTATTTATTTATTTGACAGAGACAGAGGGAACACGAGCAGGGGGAGTGGGAGAGGGAAAAGCAGGCTTCCTGCGGAGCAGGCAGCCCGGCCTGGGGCTCGATCCCAGGACCCTGGGATCATGACCTGAGCTGAAGGCAGACGCCCAATGACTGAGCCACCCAGGTGCCCTGGCAGTGGATATTTAAAGGAAAAGAATTCTGTCATTTTTGGGTTGTAGATGGCATTAGGTCTGTGGACCGAGACATTTGGGGAACTTGCCACAGTCGTTGTGATTCAGTTGTGCCACTTTATAGCTGGTCAGGAATCTGGTGTGCCCTGTTTCCCATTCGGTTAATGAAACACTAGTGTTATAAACCGTGACTCTTGGTTTATGCTACCCTCTGTTACTTTGGTTTAACATCAGTTTGTTAGAGCATTAACCACCTTCTGTTTGGTATCAAGGTGGCTGTCTAATGGGTCATTAAGTACCGGTGATATTTAACTCTCCATTTTTTTTTTCTTTTTTTGATAGCACAATAGTTGCATTGGGAATAGAGTGCACAAGGAGCCACCCTTTCACAGTAGATCGTCTTTCTCAGGGAAGAAGCTAAAGGAGGGAGAGCAGGCAGGGTAAGGATATTTTCCTTAGGTTCTGAGAGCCTTGGCTTTGTTTGGGAAGACAATCTGGGAACATGAGGGTATATGATTAGGCAGGTGCTAGATTGATGAGGGGTATTAATGAAGTAAAAGCTATGGGAGGTACCAGACCATCCATTAATTTCTATATTAGCTCATTCACATATTAAATATGTGTTGAGTGCCTCTGTGCCATGGATCATGCTAGATGCCAGAGATTCACTGGTGAGCAATAATACGGATGGGCCTTACCCTCACTGAGCACATAGTCTTGAGTAGGGAACAGTGGACTGACATTAATCGGATAAATGTAGTGTTCATTCTATATTTTGTTAGATTAATAGTAAATACGGCTTACCAGATAGTTAGCTAATTATAAAGAGAAATACTGTAAGAAAGCCTCATGGGTATAACTGTACGTATTAGTGCATCAATGCATGTGTTAGTGCATGGTATAATAGGGGGAGTTGACCTGGTAGGAGGTCAGGGAAGTCTCCCCTAACCAAGTGTTGCTTGGGTTAAGATCTGAAGGATGAGTAAGACTTAACTAAGTAAAGCATTCTAGAAAGTGGGAACATCGTGTACAGATGCCCTGTGTGGGATGAAAGCATAGTAGTTATTAGGGGGACCAAAAGAAGGTTGGGAGGTGTAGTGTGGTATAGAGGAGGCAGATCGGGATCAGATTGTGTTAAGCCTCCTAGTATGTGCTGAAGATTTTTGTTGTTACCCTAAGAACAATGGGAAACCATTGGGAGTTTTCATTAGGGGCCATGATCAGATCTGTGTCTGGAGAAAGAATGGTTCTATGATAATGGTTCAGAGAAAGTGAAAGTATGTGTGGGTAGGTCATGTCCTTGGCTGTTGGGGTGAGGTGAAATAATGGTAAATCTGAGTGGTAGATAGTAATTGACATCAGAACTTGGTGAGAGAGATTATGGGGATCATGAGGGAGATGACACAGTCCAGCCTGATACCTGAGTGCCTGGCTTGGAAACTGGATGAATAATGGTGGTGGTTGTAGTTTTGATACAGGTTGGGGTGCTTTAACAAGACTCCAAGTAGCTAAACAAGATGGAAATGGAATGCTCTCTCCTGTCACAATCCAAGTGTGTCTCCTCCCTGCAGAGTCAGCACATCCCATGGGCCACAACTTAGCCACATGGCCATATGTAGTGGCAGATAATCAGGAGACAACCAGCCATTCCTACCATAATGGTGAAGTCACTGAAATAGAACACACCGGAAGATCAAGAGTTTAATTTTAGGTGTTCATTTCAGGCTCTGCTTGGGATCTTTACGGTCTCTGCCCCATCCTATGTTAGCTTCCTCCACTCTCCTCTGTGACCCCTTTAGTCTACCACTGCAGTATACTGGCTGCACCTCCCCCTCTCCGGCCCCCATATTCTTCGTACCTGGAATGCCTTCCGCCTCTGTACACATGCTTCAAGGACCTGCTGATTCTTACCAGCTCCGTAAAGCTGTCCCTGATGCCCCAACCCCAGCTGCTGTTTTAGGTGAATTCTAACATCATGGTTCCTGTTACTGCATTGTGTAATGACAACTGTTCTTACACCGATGGCCTGTCTTTTCTGTTTAACTCCCATGCTGAATTACTTTGCTTTCCAAATCACTATTAAATGTCTCCTTTCAATTCTTAAGTGTTGATGAAGAGTCTACTATTGGAGGGTCTAACTTCTGTGCTCCTGCCACTCTTGTGGTCGTAGCTAACATACAAACAGACAGCCTTTAAGTCTTATTTTTTGTAATAAGAAAACCCTAGTGAGCTTGGTGTTTGGGTGAACCTTGGGAACATTTTAGAGCCATTTCTAGGGTAGACAGCAACGAAGTAGAAGAGGAGAGGATTTATTCTTAATAAATCTCAGTTTTCTCATTTCTTAGTAGTACCCCCTTGCCCACTGATGTTCTCCTGCCTTACTGTTCTGATTCTAGACAGGCTGAGGGGCCCCCCTACACAGGCACTCGGTATAGCACAGATGTCAGCATTGTGAAGGTGTGGTGGGGAAGAGGAGAGTGTTCCAGGAGGACTTAGAGGAAAGACGACGAGTCGATGCAGCCTCCTGCTGCCTCACTGTCTGCTTTCTTTCAGCCACTTGCTGGAAGAAGGGCCTGAATTGGCAGTAAAGCTGGGATTTCCAAACCAACTAACAGTTCTGCTTTTGCATGTATTATTGTTTGATTAAGAATCATTTTTTTCTCATTCATATCTGGTTTCATTCATTCTTGGTAGGTTTTACACCAAATCAATGAGACATAGTCCCTGCCCTGAAGGAGCTCAGGGGCTGGTGGAAAGAGCGGAAAATCTCCATCTACTTGGTGATAAGCCAGTCATATCTCCTAGCTGGGTTGTTGTGGGTTCCGTGGACACGTTAATCATGCTCCTCAGAGTCCCATGTGTTCCTAACAAGGCTCAGCACCATGTTGGTCCCTTGGCTGGTGCCCAGTGACCTTCATGAATGATTTCACTGACGGGTTGCTACACATCTCTCCTCCCCATGGGGCTCGTGGTGCCTTGATGTCTTGGAGTGTGAAAGTGGAGATTTTTGTCTGTTTCTTGTTTGGGGGTGGGTATGTGGAGGGCCTGTTGTGGGAGGTTTCTGCCTCACTGATAGTGAAAGTGCTTCAGAAATCTGAGCTGGGGGGTGATGGCAGAGGAAGTTTCTTGTGTGAGGAGCTTGGTTGCTGGATGCCTTCCCCTAGTTCTCTCTCTCCTGGCTCTTGTACAAAGAGTTGTGATGTTACTGGGTATGTGATACTCGACGATATGAGTGGGTTTTGCCTTGCTTCCCAAACCCACATGCTCAGGTGTAAAGTTCAGGATTTGTTGAGCTGTGTACAAGCCTTGGGTTCTGGCATTACATCTTTTTTTTTTTTCCCCCCCCCTGGTGACATCTGACGTGCAGGGAATTACTTCCCCTGGGTAAGTGGTATATTGTCACTGTTCTCCCTCAGCCTATAACTGACAAAGCAAGGTCAGCCCTCCTTGGAAATGGGAGGCTGGTTAGAAGTGTCACAAAATGGCAGCATAGCCCATGAGAAGTCAGCCCAATGAAAGCAGGAGCACTGCTGAAGCTGCTCTTTCCTGCCCTGTGGTCACTTCCATCCCATCCTTTTCCAGAGCCTTCAATGAATGACGAGTTAACAGGATTCCCCAGGTACCCATGAGTCCACCTGGGGGAAAGACACAAGAGAAAGCACCTCTAGTGTGGTGTCCCAGTGAGTGTTTTCACCCATAGGGTCATGTTGAAGTCACCCAGTGGGGAGGGCATAGACCCCACTTGGGTAAATAAGGGAGTGAAAAAGTTGGAAAATGTGGTATGAATTTCTTACTCGCATTGTTTCGGGGCCAGTTCCTACCCTGTCAGTTCTCTCTGCACCCCACCCCACCCTTTTTAATGACTTATTTGTACTGGAAAGCAAACTATTAATCACAAACAGAATGGCTCTGTAACTTCCAAACAAACACGGAACAGTTCTAGGGGCTGTGAAAAAGCCAAACCCTTGGCAGAGATTCGAAAACGTGTTTCTTTTATATATATTTTAGAAATGCCACCATTTTTCCTTAGGCACAGAAGGTTCCCTTTAATTAGCAGCGAATTTCCCATTTTCCCTTTCTTCCTGAGGCATCTATAAAAGCCCTGGCCTAGTAAAAGGCAGGTACACAGCTCTCAATTGAGCCCTATTGATGTGCTAGTATAGTTTTAATTGTGTTGAGATTTCCTTGCCAAAGTGACACATGCAGAAGCATTTTAAAAACGTATAGGGTTCGTAACTCTTTCGCTGTCTAGAGCTCTTGAATTATGAATGTCTCTTCCGCTGCCTATTCGGTTCTTCTGAATCTGTAAAATTACTTTAATAACCTGTGTGGGGGTAATGTTAATATGTTTGTTCAGTAGTGTGAATTTACTAGCATTCCTACCCCACTTCAGGGAGCTGGCTTGGTCCTTCTGATGCAAGCCCTTGGTTGCAAGAAGAGGCAAATTATGGTGGTGGGGTTTTGTCCCCCCTCCCCCCGCCCCTGGTTCCACCATTAGTAATCGTTCTGTTGCACAGAGTGCGTGATAAATCAACCTCAGGAGAGTCAGATTTGCCATAACATGACACTACCTATCAGCTCCTCAGGTCTGAGTTGACTCGCAGCCTTTTGGGCTGTATATTTCTTCAAAGTCTAGCGCCAGTTTCTTAGTCAGCTCTAACTAATTTCAGAGTGGAAGGGAAACTTGACTGGAGTGCTGTTTGGGATCTGCTTTTTAATCCTGGTCTGTTTAATGTTTGCTCCTGACAGTCTAGGCCAGACATCATTTTAATGGTATGTGTGGTGATAAAGCCAATAAACTGTCAAGATGATTGATAATCTAAGCATTATAGCAATATGACTTTCCTGTTCTCCTCTGTGCTTTAGATGATGGTTTCCAAATTGAATTCCTACAGTGTGTGCTGTATGTGTGTGCCTGTTGGAGGCTCCCCTAACAGTGTTTGAAGGAGGTAGCTGTGTTTAATGTAAGATTTTTTTTAGCCCTCAATTACCCACACAAATATATCTGCATACGTGTTGGTACCCTCTAATTTGGGAAACATCAAGAATTTATGGTTCTGCCCTTGCAACAGTCCCCCAGCAATTTATGGGCACTGGTGGAACTTTTTATTATGTCTTTATGATGTTTTTTCACCTGGCATGCATCTTAGATTCCATGTGGTTGATTCTGTTATCTGTGGTTGAAAGACATTACAGATAACGAAGTGCACTGTATTAAAGGCAGGCTTCTGGTTTCCTTTCCTTTTCTCTTTGTTTCTTTTTTCTTTTAATTTAGCAGACATTTTTAGCATCTGGTCTTCATCTCATTAATCAGAGCCGACCAGGTGTTTTAGGGTGGTGACAGTGGGAGTGCTTGGCCCCTCTTTGTTGGCCCTCATGGGCCACCGTTGCTGGCTTACATTTCCCCCTTCCTTGGAGCGGTGTTGCCTGGGAACAGAAACCCAAATGGCCAGAGAGGCTGGGCTGTGTGTGTGTGTGTGTGTTAAACCACTTAAGTGAGCTTACCAGGAGAGAAAAGAAAAAAGGAAGGAAATCTTAAACTCAAAGCCCTTTAATAGGACTTAAAATTCTCTTCTGCTTTCTGCTAACATAGATGTGTGTTTGTGTGGTTGTGGGTGTGTGCATGTTATTTGGAGTACTACTTTTAAGGTGGCCTCTAGATAGAACACAAGACTGTAAGACTGTGGATCTGAGGGTCACACAATGTTACTGCCGGCAAGGTGTCTCTGATAGCTGTCGACACAGTGATTCACTGGGCATTGGTTCCAAGTCTTGTTTTACAGATGAGCCTGGGCCCCAGAGAGGGAGCATGTCTGGATCAGTGGCCGAACGGGGACTGGTGTCCATGTGTGCCTTATTGGGGATTGACCATCCTTTACAATTCATGAGTTTCCTTCACTGAATGCTCATTTTTCCCTTGGTCGGGAGACACTGGGCAAGTCATTTCATTTTTCTGGCCTTTCTCTATAAAATAAAGGTGGCTGGATTTGCTAGCCTCTAAGCTCACTTTCGTTGTAGAAGCCTGTGGAATGGGGGAGGGATTGAGCTTGCTACTGTGAACTTTCCTAAAACCATCCAGAGTTGTTCTCTGTTTCCCACATTCTCTTCTGCATGTATAGTCCTTGTCCCTTTTCCTGCTGTTTAGAACCTAAAATTTCTTGTCTCCTGGGGCTCACCAGGCCAGAAAGAATGCATGATTTTTCCACAGATGAAAATGAAATATTAAGAAACTGTCACCTCAGCCTGCTTTACCTGCCAGCTAATATCTGTGCTAGACCACCGTAATCTAAAATACTCTGTAGTTTGGTTCCGTGTACATGTTGTGAGGTAAAAAGTATACAAGGTTAAAAAGTTGGGAAGACCAACAACCAACAAGACCACTAATACCAATGAATAAAAGCACATCAGTCAGATAAACTCCAAGGACTGTTACTTTCCTTGTGCCAGCTCAGAAAGCTCAGCGCTGGGAATGCACATCCACCAGCTCCATCTCCAGCTCTAGGTAAGCGGGAAATGGGACTTACGGGTTTGATTCCATCCACATCTTCAGGGGAGCCTAAAGCCCTGGCCTGGGGAGAGGGTGGTGATGGTGGTGGCGGCTCACACTGATTAAGGGTCCATTCTGAGCCAGACATAATTCTTATTACTTCGACAGATATTTGTTTCATTCTCTGACAACTCACTGGGGGGCGGGGAGGTAAGTTCGTAGGTTTGAACAGTTATCGCTATTTTGCAGATGAGGAAACAGGCCGAGAGAGGTCACCTAGTTAGGTACCCAACTAGTAGGTGGTGGGGTTCAAGCTTGGCCCCTCACTCTTTTTTTTTTTTTTTAAGATTTTCTTTATTTATTTGACAGAGAGAGACACAGCGAGAGAGGGGACACAAGCAGGGGGAGTGGGAGAGGGGGAAGCAGGCTTCCCGCAGAGCAGGGAGCCCGATGTGGGGCTCGAACCCAGGACCCTGGGATCATGACCCGAGCCGAAGGCAGATGCTTAATGACTGAGCCACTCAGGCGCCCCAGTAGTTTTTTATTTATTTTTAAATTTTTTTAAAAAGATTTTATTTATTTGACCGAGAGGGAACACAAGCAGGGGCGAGTGGGAGAGGGAGAAGCAGGCTTCCCGCAGAGCAGGGAGCCCGATGCGGGGCTCCATCCCAGGACCTGGGGATCATGACCTGAGCTGAAGGCAGATGCTTAATGACTGAGCCACCCAGGCGCCCCTTGGTCCCTTGGTCCCTTGGTCCCTTAGTCCCTTACTCTTAACCACTGTGCCATACTACCCTGCTTTTGAAAGAGCTCACAGCTCCAGTCTCAAGGCCTGTACACTTGTTTGAGGCAGAGGGCACATGGACTGTGTGGCTCTAAGGAGGTCATTGGCCATCTGAGGCCATTTAGTCACCTGTAACATGGAGAGAGAGTTGTTCTAAGTCCAAATGCGAGAATAGAAGTGAAAATGCCTGTCAGAATACCTAGCACAGAAGAGGTGCTCAAAAAAGGTTTGTAAAACAGGATAATGAGTTTGAAATTGTCCCTGAGCTTGTTTTTTTTTTTTTTTTTTTTTTTAAATCTCTATTTCTTTGCACATCTTGCCCTTCCTGTCAGCTTCAGTATTTGATGTTTACTTTCCTCAGGTGATGACACAGCAGAACACAGGAGACTCTGATCCTGACTCTTGAATTTGAAAAGTTTAGGCCCAAGTATAAGAAAAAAGATGTGAAAGACTGTGATGATAGAGGAACTGGCTGACTCTGGGTCCTAGAGAGAGATTGTCTGGGCTCAGGGGAGGAGAGTGTCAGAGGTGAAGAAAAGGAGAGATGCTAGTGGGTCCCTGAGATGGGGTCCTGTATCTCACGAAGTTTTGCGCTGTTGGCTGTTAGGATTACTTTGGAGCACTGGGAGAGGGTAGGGTTGGTTATTCAAGATGTCTAAACACAGGAAGATACGAGAGAGGCTTCTTGCAGAAGGGGTGGAAATTGAGCTGCATTCTGAAGGATGAGTGAGATTTGGGTGGGGCACATCTACCGGCTTCAAGCTGCAACCCTCTATGCCCATCAACTTGTCCTCCTAAGTGTGAGTTTTCTCTATTAGTCTACCGAACAGATGATAGTATGTGAGAGTTCTTGTGGGGAAGGGGAAGAGGCTGGTCTGATGGCAAGGCAGAAAGGGGAGGGGATGTTGGCCGCAGAGATGGAAGGGAGGTTGGTGGGAGGAGCTAAGCAAGCCTTACAAGGATAGGGCTGGCATGGTCTCTGAAGCAGGAGAGTGGGTCCTTCTCTGAAATAGCCACATATATGCCTAGAGGGCCAGGGTACTGGTCTAAGTTTGTATTTGCTTCTTTCTTAGCTGGATCCACGGAGGAAAAAGGGAGGGCAGTTGGCACTGTAGCAGAGTCCCCCTTCCTTCCCTGCTCCCACTATATCCTCACTTGCACCTCTTCCATTGACTTTGGGAGGAGCCCCAACATTTTTGGATGGAAAATAAAATACAGAAGGAGTGAGAAAACCAGGATTCTGGTTGTAACTTTACCCCTTAACATATTGTGGGACTGTGAGCCATTCCTGAGTGAGTGTTTGGATAAGGCCATGTCTCAGGTGCCTTCCTGCTCTTATCTGCCATGAACCTGTGATGGAAGTTGGGACCCTATGTGTCTGTTTGCAAATGGGGCCAGCTTGGGGAAGGCCTTGGCATTTCAGGGGCTGTTGTCCCCATCCCAGTATGACAGAACTTACCTGTCCATGTAACGGTTCTCAGTATCTCCCAAGTTTTGTATAAGCAACCCATGTTTTCAACCATTTGAACCAGAAATCTGAAAGTCTCTGGATGGCTTGAAAAAACCTGGCTTGCCATTGTTTTTCTCTGTTCCCTTCATATGAGGCACTTCATCTTCCAAACCCATTCGATCCAGAGCTCCCTGCAGGAGAGAATTGGGTCTTCGTGGTTTCTGGGCCAAGAAAGAAGTGGAACTTCATATTAAATACTGGCTTCTTCCTCTTCTGCTTTCCTCTGTGAACAGCTCACTCTTCCATTTCCTCTGAAGTTGGGGAAAGAAAGAGCTATTGCTTCTGAAAGCTGTTAGCATTCCTGAGGAGCTGAAGGGTTCTGTCATGTACCTGGTTTATAGTAGTTTCTCACTTAGTATAAACCACTACCACCACCTCTACACGTCTACCAGTGTGGACAAATCTATCAATACTCTAACCTCTGAAGAATAGGCACAGCTTGAGAGAATGGCTCCTCAGGGCTGTGACTTCTACTTTCTATCTGTTGAATTGACTACAGCATGGAGTCCACATGGTCTTTGTTCCTTCCGAGGAGGTGGTGGGGGTGGGGAGGGCTGGGGGGGAGTATAGGTACTGGAGATCAAGCAGAATTAGGAAATGCCTATATATTCACAGCTAATAGTTCTCTCTCCTTTACTCAAAGTGAAATATATCTTTTTTTATTCTTTTCCCGCTGGTGGAGTGGTTCAGTGTAGACTATTACTTTGACCATTCTGCTTCAAGAAAAGCATTAGTAATTTATAAATAAAATACACATAAAAATAGGAGAAGTCAAATCGAGGTTTATTGACAACAAAGGCACTATTAATGTTGGAATCGCCTGGGTTTGAAGTTGAGTGAGTTTTTGTTGCTGATTTATGTGCTGTTTGTTTTAGGAGGACTACGGGTTGTGAATGTTCTTGGGAACTGGCAGCTGGGAAGGAGCAGAACTGGTTTGGGTCTGAGTTCTCAGAGGAGCAAGATGGGAGGGAGTAGGGGAGGAGGGGGAGGAGGAGGAATGATTTGCATCCCTCTCTGTGCTTGATGTTTGTGTATTTAAGCAAGAGTGCATTGCCAGGAAATTGAGAGTGTGTGTGTGTGTGTGTGTGTGTGTGTGTGTGTGTGTCTGCGCGCGCACGCTTTATGTCAAGCAAAGCTCACTTAAAGTATACCTGTGTGGACATGAGGGTTTCAGACAACTGTTATTTATTTCTCTTGAATTTACTCTACTTGTTAAACAAAATTTGACAGATGGTTTGCAACGAGAGTAATGAGACCATTACATAGCCAAGTTTTATCTTTACTGTATCAGTTGTTATGTGGAAAGGGGATTTTCTTGGTTTGGGGGAGTTTAATTCCCTCTCTGTGGAGAAAATCAGATTCATTTAACTGGAAAATTAAGAGAATTGAAAGTTCGTTTTCTGAGCCTTACCACACGGGGTATTGGCTTGTTAAAACCTTTCACCAGGGCCCATCTGATTTGAAGGTGCTGTGAAATGTTTTATGGCAGATGTGAAAAATTTGTGATCCTTCAGATTTTTTTTTCTCCTTCTAGTGTGACAAACTTCAGGGCTAAATTTTGCTTCTTATTCCAGGTTTCCTTGTGTGTTTCCTCCCTTTCTCCCTCCTGTGTGTTGGGTTTCTAACATGCAGGCACTACATTTTCATCATGAAGACACAAACACCATCCTCATGGAAAAGTCTGACTTCTCAGTGTTTCTACATATTGGTGATTGCTTGTAAATGGCTGGATATTTTAGAGGGGTATATTAGTTTCCTATTGCTTCTGAAACAAATGACCACAAACTCACTTGCTTAAAACAACACAAACTTACTGTGTATCTTACTGTGTGGAGGTCAGAAGTCCAAAATGGGTCTTACTGAGCTAAAATCAAAGTATTAGTAGGCCTGTGTTTTTCACAGATGCTCTAGGGAAGAATCTGTTACCTTATCCTTCCAGGTTCTCAGAGCTTGCCCACATTCCTTGGCTTTGGGGCCTTGCATCACTCTGAGCTCTCCTTTTGTTTTCATATGTCCTTCTCTGATTCAGACCTTTGGGCTCCGTCTTATAAAAGACCCTTGATAATCCAGGGTCATCTCCCTATTGCAAGATCCTTCATCTAAGGCACATCAGCAAAGTCCATTTTGCCATGTAAGGTAACAGATCCGCAGGTTCTAGGAACTAGGACATGGACAACTTGCAGGGGGCCAGGGGTAGGCATTTTTCTGCTTTTGACTATGGGCAAGATATTAGGTGGTAAAAGCAAACATGTTTCTCTTGGTAGTTTTTTTTTAGGAGCTTTTTTGAGCTTGTGGAATTACCCTAACTGTTATAATTAAAGAGTGATTGTTTCTATTGTAGGGATATTTCTTAGCTCTCCAGAATATACACTCTAAAACTTAGCTTTACTCCTGCCTGTGGTACAATTAATTCAAAGCAACCTCCTTTTACTTTTCTTCCCCCTTTCTCCTGGGTTTCCAAGAGAAGAAAATTCTACCACTTTTCTATCTCTTTAAACCTAACAACAAACCCCCAATGTCAGTCTCCAAATGTCACATGTTCTTCTGTCTCTGGTGTGGGGAAGACCAGTGCCCTCATCTGGAGGGGCTGGAGCAGATAGATCGTCCTTCTGGTGTCTGTTTAGAATGTGTATGTTCAAAGTGGCTGGGCCCAAAAGGGGTCTTGCTGAGGATGACCTGGCCTCTCTGAGGACATTTTAGAATCGCTATTCTGGATGACAGGAAAAAGGCACAGGATGTTACATGAGTGGATGAATGAATAAACAAAATGTGGTGTATCTGCATCATGGGATATTACTCAACCTTAAAAAGAAATGGAATACTGATCCATGCTACAACATGATGAACTTTAAAAACGTTATGCCAAGTGAAAGAAGCCAGTCACAAAAGATCAGATGTTTTTTTCATTTATATGAAATATCCAGAACATACAGGTAAATCCACACAGATAAAGATTAGTGGCTGCCAAGGTTTGGGTGAGGGGAGGAAGTGACTGCTTAATGAGTATGGGGTTTCCTTTTAAGATAATGATAATGCTTCTTGGTGACTGTGGAACTGGGGAATTTCTGGCCAGGCTGAAGATGTTGGATCTCATTGTCCTCCCAGACCTTTGACTTTACCCTGAAGCCCCTCAGTAAAGGATTCCCTCCCTCTCTCCAAAAAAAAAAAAAAAAAGGTTTTGGAACTAGATAAGGGTGATGTTTGCCCAACATTGTGAATGTAATAAATGCTCCTAAATTGTTGAAAGTGGTTAATTGTGTGTAATAAGAATTTTACCTCAATTAAGAATAAAGACTTCAGGTTTCTGGTCCAGCCTGTAACAAGCTTGGAAGTCTGGTGCATGATAACAAAAAGTGAAAAGTTGAATAAACTGGAAAATAGCTTTACTTAGATCCATAAGAGAAGTGAGGTCACAGGGTGAACTGCCTCCTAAATTGGAGAGATTGACAGACAAATGTAGAGAATCACAACGTACCAGAGCAGCACCATCCCTGGGAACCAGCACCTGGGTATAGAAACCTCAATTGTAATTGATGAATTGCTGGAGGTATAATGTGGACAATTCACAGTTAATAATTCCAGGGGCACCCAGTCACCAGGGGGCTCCCACACTTTTGTGTATTTTACTTTCTGGATCTCTACCAGGTTCTCATATTAAATAAAGAGGAAAATCCCATTGTACTGCTGGCAGGAGGTAGGGGGAATGGAACTATTTTTGAAACATGACAGAGCCTTCTGTACTTAAAATCTTTCCTTAGGAAAATTCACCAGAGCCTAATTTCCCTGGAAGAAGGGCCATGCCCACATTCAGCCTACTCTAGTCAGCCTGTCTACAAACACCTGAGAAGCACATGTGAAGTTCTATGAGGCACGTGTTCTGAAACTAAAAGATGGGAATCTAATCGGATTATAAAATGTTTCCCTTTCCCCCATGTGTTACTAAAGGCCTATTTACAGCAGTTCTTTTTACCCAGTGCATTATGCCCAGTTATCAAGAAACACTTGCAAGAAATACTGAAAAGCATAAGACAGTTGGAAGAGACCAAGCAAGACCTGATTGTGGCAGGGATGTTGGAATTATCAGATAAGGAATTTAAAACTGATTAATGCACTAAGGGCTCTAATAGACAAAGTAGACTTCATGGAGGAACAGATGGGCAATGTAAGCAGAGACCTGGAAATTCTAAGAACCAAAAAAATGCTAGAGATCAAAAATACTTAAGAGAAATGGAGAATGCCCTTTGGGCTTCGGGTCCCTGGGTGGCACAGTTGGTTGAACGTCTGACTCTTGGTCTGGCTCAGGTTCATGATCTCAGGATTGTGATATTGAGCTTTGTGTCAGTTTGTATGCTCAGTGTGGAGTCTGCTTAGGACTTTCTCCCTCTGCCTCTCCCTGCCACATGCATGCTCTCTCTCTGAAGTGAATACTAATAAGCCCAAAGGCAATTTTTAAAAAGATTTATTTAGACTGGACACAGCTGAGGAAAGAATATCTGACCTTGATGATAATGAAGTAGAAACCTCCAAAACTGTGAAAAGCAAAGAGAGAAAAGACAAAATAACAGAGCTGTGGGACAACTACAAAAGGTATAACATACCTGTAATGGGAACACCAGAAGGAGAGGGAAGAGAAGAAACATTTGAAACAATAATTACTGAGAATTTCCCCTAAATTGATGTCAGATACTGAGCCACAGGTTGAGGAAGTTCGGAGAATACCAGGTAGGATAAATGCCAAAACCACCACCACCAGCAAGGACTACATCTACCTATCTCATTTTCAAACTAAAGAAAATCAAAGAAAGAAAATCTTAAGCAGCCAAAAGGAAAAAAAAAAAAAAAAAGAGAAGCAAAGATAAGCATTATATCCAACTTCTCCTTAGAAACTGTGCAAACAAGAGTGTGGAATAAAATATTTAAAATGTTGTGGGGAAATAAAAACCCCAACCTAGAATTCTGTACCCTATGAAATTATCATTCACAAGTGAAGGAACAGTACTTCCTCAGACAAAAATTGAGATTTGTTGCCAGTAGACCTGACTTATAATACAGGTTAAAACAACTTCTTTAGAGATGAGTGTGATAACAGGTCCAAACTTGGATCTGCATCTCAATAGATGCAGAAAAAGCACTCGACAAAATTCAACCTCCTTTCATAATAAAATCTATCAATAAATTGAATATAGAAGGAATATCCTTTAACATAAGAAAGGCCATATTTGACAAGCTCACTTTGACCTCATACTCAGTGGTGAAAGTTTGAAAGCTTTGCCATTGAGATCAGGAACTAGACAAGGGTGCTCTCTCTCAACATTTCTATTCAGCACATACTGGAAGTCTTTCCCAGAGCAATTAGGCAAGAAAAAGAAAAGGCCTCTGAATCAGAAAAAAAAAAAATTTCCTGTTTGCTGATGAAATGATCTTGTATACAGAAAATCCTGAAGTCTCCAAAAAATTTCAACTTCATAAATGAATTACTAATCAGGATACAAAATCAACATACATATTTCTTTATACTAACAATGAGCTATCTGAAAAAGAAATAAAGGATATTATCCCATTTACAATAATATCAAAAAGAATAAAATAGGAATAAATTTAACCAAGAAAGTTGGATTTATACACTGGAAACTATGACATTTATGAAAGAAATTTAAGAAAACCTAAATAAATAAAAAGATAACCTTTGTTCATGGATACTACCCCAAGCCATCTGTAGATTGAATGTAATTCCAATGGCAATTGTCACAGAAATAGAAAAGATAATCCTGTTATGGAACAGATAATTGTTACGGAACCACAAAAACCCTGAATAACCAAAGCAGTCTTTGAGAAAGAACAAAACTGGAGGCATCATACTTCCTGATTTCAAAGTACATTACAAAGTTGTAGTAATCAAGACAATATGGTACTGGCATACCAGTGGAACAGAGTTGAGAGCCCAGAAATAAACCCATATGTCTATGGCTAACTAATATTTGATGAGGGAGCCAAGAATACTCAATGGGGAAAGGATAGGTTTTTCAATAAATTGTTAGGAATACTGGATAGCTTTATGCAAAAGAATGAAATTAAACCCCTTTCTTATACCACTTACAAAAATTAACTGGCAATACAGTAAGGAGTTAAATGTCAGACTTGAAACTATAAAACTCACAGAAGAATATACGCAGAAGAACCTTCCTGACATCGGTCTTGGCAATGATTTTTTGGTTCTGACAACAAAAGCAAAAATCAACAAGTGGAACTACGTGAAACTAAAAAGCTTCTATACAGCAAAAGAAACCATGGACAAAATGAAAAGGCAACCTACAGAATTGGAAAAATAATTGCAAACCATATATTTGATAAGGGGTTAATACCCAAAGTGTAAGGAATGTAACTCAATAGTAAAACTATAGTAAAACTCAATAGTAAAAAATAAAAAAACAAAAAAAAACCCCAAAACCCAAATAATCCAATTAAGTGGGCAGAGGATTTGAATAGAAATTTTTACAAAGTAAGACTTGCAAATGGCCAACAGGTACCTGAAAAGGTATGCAACATCACTAATCATCAGGGAAATGGAAATCAAAACTACAATGAGCTATCACCTCACACCTGTTAGAATGGCTATTGCCAAACCAAACAAAAAACCCCCACAGATGCTGGTGAGGATGTGGAGAAAAGGGAACCCTGGTGCACTGTTAATGGGAATGAAAATTGGTACAGCCACTATGTAAAAACCGTATGGAGGGTCCTCAAAAAATTAAAAATAGAACTCCTCTGTGATCCTATGATCGAGCAATCCCATTTTTGGGTGTAATTTTGAAAGAGATGAAATTGTTACCTTGAAGGGATGTCTGTACTCCCATGTTCATTGAAGCATTACTCACAATAGCCAGGACATGAAAACAATTTGAGTCCATTGATGGAGGGGCGCCTCAGTGGCTCAGTCAGTTAAGTGTTCAACTCTTGATTTTGGCTCAGGTCACAATCTCAGGGTCATGAGATTGAGCCCCATGTTGGCCTCTGTGCTGGGCATGGATCCTGCTTAAGATTCTGTCTCTCCCTCTCCCTGTGCCCCTTTGCCCCCTAAAAATGTCCATTGATGGATTAATGGGTAACTGTGATAAATATACACACAGTGAAATAATAGCCATTAAAAAAGGCACTCCTGGGGCGCCTGGGTGGCTCAGTTGTTAAGCATCTGCCTTCAGCTTGGGTCATGATCCCAGGGTCCTGGGATCGAGCCCCGTGTTGGGCTCCTGCTCAGTAGGAAGCCTGCTTCTCCCTCTCCCACTCCTCCTGCTTGTGTTCCCTCTCTCGCTGTGTCTCTCTCTGTCAAATAAATAAATAAAATCTTTCAAAAAAAATTCCTATCATTTGTGACAACATGAATGGACTTTGGGGGCATTATGCTAACTAAAATGAGTCAGATAGAAAAAGACAAATACTGTATGATCTTACTTATACAAAAACCCATCAAATTCAGAGAAACAGTAGATCGGTAGTTTCCAGGGGCTGAAGGATGGGGGAAATTGGGAGATGTTGGTTGAAGGGTACAAACTTTCAGATAAAAGGTGAATAGGTTCAGGGGATCTAATGTATAGCATGGTGACTATAGTTAAAAATACTGTATTGTGTACTTTTAAAGTTGATGTGAGAGTAGAGCACTAATGTTCTCAACATAACAAAATGGTAATTATGTGAGGTGAAGGATGTGTTAACTTTGTTGTGGGTAACAGTTCCCAATATATGTGTGTCAAGTTATCACATTATACTCGTTACACTTACACAGTGGTAGAAGTCAATTATATCTCAGTAAAGCTGGAGAAGGAATCAGATCTAAATAAAGGAAGAGCGTGAAGAAGGAATAAGTAAAGGCAAAGTGAAAAGTTTTTTCTTACTCTTGTTCGAGACTTAACAGTTTGGCCAAAATAGCAACACTGCGGGTGCCTGGGTGGCTCAGTCAGTTAAGCATCCAACTCTTGATTTTGGCTCGGGTCATGATCTCACGGTTGTGGGATTGAGCCCCATGTCGGGCTCTGTGCTCAGCGTGGAGTCTGCTTGTCATTCTTCCTCTGCTCCCCCCACCTTTCTCTAATAAATCTTAAACCAAACAAAATAGCGACACTGATTAGACTAGGTATACTTGTGTATAAATAAAGTAAATGACAGCAATGGTAGGACAGAAGGGAGGAATTCGGATTATTTTGTTACTCTAACCTACCTGAGCTACCTGAGAAGTAGTATAGTGTTATGTTGTTTAAAAGTAGACTTGGATTAGTGATAAATGTATCCTGCAAACTCTAGAGTAACCACTAAAAAAATGTTAAAAAAAAAAAATAGACTAAGAATGGAGAGCAAATGGAATCCTAGAAATAATCAATTAAAACTAGAAATGGCAGAAAAAAAAAACAGGAACAAAGAACAATAACAACAAATAGAAAACAGTAGCAAATATGGTAGATATTAATCCAACTACACCAGTAATTGCTTTGAATGTCAGTGGTCTAAATGCACTGATAAAAAGACACAGTGGATCAAAAATCAAGACCTCATTACATGTTGTCTACAATCAACTCATTTTAAACATAAACACACATAGATTAAAAGTAAATGGAGAAAGCTGTACCAAGCCAACACTTGTCAAAAGAAAGCAGAAGTGGCTATGTTAATTTCAGACAGAGCAGACTTCAGATAAAATTTTCATGGATAAAGAAGGGCATTACATGATGATAAAGGGATCAATTTTCCAAGAAGACATAATTTGAAAAGGCTACATAATGAATCAAAAAACTGATAGAACTACAAGGACAAATAGATGAATCCACTGTTTAAGATTTCAGTACTATCAGGAATGGACATATCTAGCATGCAGATAATGAGTAAGGACATAGTTGAACTCAACACCAGGAATCAACTGAAAATAAATAGGTATAATGGATGTACTTGATCCACAGCTGCAGAATCCACATTCTTCTCAAGTTCACAAAGAACATTGACCAAGATAACATTCTGGGCCATAAACCACATCTTAACAAATTTAGAAGACTAGAAATCATACAGTGTGTGCACTTAGACCATGATGGAATTAAACAACATACTCTAAAAAAAAATTATTAGAGAGCATGTGGTGGGGAAGGGGCAGAAGGAGAGAGAATCCCAGGCTGACTATGTGCTGAGTGTGGAGCCCAACATGGGGCTCAAATCCCAAGGCCCTGAGATTGTGACCTGAGCCAAAACCTAGTTGGATGCCCAACCGATTATGCCACCCAGGTGCCCCTAAACAACACACTTCTAAGTGACACATGGGTCAAAGAAAAAAATCTTGAGAAATATTTTTAACTAAATAAAAATACAGCTTATGAAAATTTGTGGGATGCAGCAAAAACAGTGTTTCGAGGGAAACTTCTAGCCATGAATGCGTTTATTAGAAAAAGATAAAAAAAAATCTTTGTGAGGAAATTAGAAGAGTACATTAAGTCCAGAGTAAAAGAAAAATTATAAAAATTGGAGCAGAAATTAATGAAATTGAAAATAGAAAACCAATAGAGGAAATCAATGAAGCCAGAACTTCATTCTTAGGGAAAGACTATATGCCTTCAGTGAGGCTTAAAAAAAACAAAAACAAAAACCCACACAAATTACTAATAGCTCTAGTGAAAGAGCAGACATTTTATAGATCCCATGTACTTTAAAAGGATAATAAAAGAGTACTATTAAATCTGTGACCACAAATTTGATAACCTATGTGAAATGGAGCAATTCCTTGAAAGACACAATGTGACAAAAGTCAAAGAGATAATCTAATAAGCCTATATCTATTAAACCACTAATAACCTCTTTCAAATAGCACCAAGCCCAATGGAACACTGGTGAAGTCTACCAAACATGTAAAGGAGAAATACCAATTCTCTACAGTCTTTCAAAAGAGAGAGATTCTGTGAGACCTACATTATCCTAATACCAAAATCAAAGACCTAAGAAAAGGAGACTACAGACCAGTGTCTCCCATGAACACAGATATATTAAAAAACCTCAACAAAGTATTAGTAAGTTGAACCTAACAATGTATTAAGTTACACACCACACCAAGTAGAATTTATCCCAGTTAGGCAAGGCTAATTCAGCATTAGAAAAATCAATGGAATTTATCACATCAATAGGCTAAAGAAGAAAAATCATACCAATAGATGTGGAAAAAGCATTTGACAAAATGGGACACCCATTGATAAAAATGGTCAGTAAACTAGGAATAAGGAACTTCCTCAATTTGATAAAGAATATTCATAAAGAAGACCTAGCTAACATCATGCTTAATAGTAAAAAATACTTTATTTTTTTTTTAACTAAGATCAGGAATAAGGCAAGGCTATTCCCTCTTCTGTTTTTCTTTTTTAAATGATTTTATTTATTTGACAGAGAGCTCAAGTAGGCAGAGTGGCAGGGAGAGGGAGAGGGAGAAGCAGGCTTCCTGCTGAGCAGGAAGTCTGATGCAGGGCTTGATCCCAGGCCCCTGGGATCAGGACCTGAGCCGAAGGCAGACGCTTAACCGACTGAGCCACCCAGGCGCCCCCCCTTCTGTTTTTCAACATCCTACTGGAAATCCTAATTAATGCAGTAAGAGAAGATAAGGAAATAAAAGGTATACAGATTGGGAAGGAAGAACTAAAACTCTTTGCAGATAGACACAATATAGAAAATCTGGCAATTGACAAAAATCTCTTGGAAGCAATACATGATTATAGCATGATTGCACGGTATAAGGTTAATGTTCAAAAGACAATTGTTTTATATATCAATGAACAAGTGCACTTCGAAATTGAAAACATTATGCTATTTACATTAGCCACTCTCCCTGCCCCGACCAAAGTGAAATAATCTAGGTATAAAATGTAACAAAATAGTATAAGATGTATATGTAGAAAACTAGAAAACTGATGAGTATCAAAGAAGCACTGAATAAATGGAGAGATACTCCATGTTCATGGATATGAAGACTCGGTGTTGTCAAGACAGCAGTTCTTCTCAACTTGATTTGTAGATTCAGGACAATCCAAATAAAAATTCCAGCAAGCTATTTTGTAGGTGTTGGCAAACTGATGAAGTTTGTATGGAGAGGCAAAAGATACAGAATAACCAACACAGTATTGAAGAAGAACATATTTGGAACACTGACACTACCCAATTCGAGCATCAGATACACTTATCGTATCAAGACAGTGTGATATTGGTGGAAGAAGGATCAGTGGAACAGAATAGAGAGCCCAGAAAAAGACTGATGCAAATATATGGACCGTTGACAAAGTTGCAAAGAGAATATAGTAGAGCGAAGAACAGTGAACAAATGGTGCTGAAATGACTGGACATACACATGCAAGAAAAGGAAAGTAGATGCAGACCTTATACTCTTCACAAAATTAATTCAAAATGGATCATAGATCTAAGTGAAAAATGCAAAACTATAACACTCCTGTAAAACTATAAAAACTCTATCTCCTAGAGGATAATATAGTGGAAAACCTAGATAATCTTGGATATGGGGGTGATTTTTCAGACATCTATGAAAGAGAGGCTGGACTTGATTAAAATGAAAACTGCAAAAGACAAAGTCAAGAACCATGAGAGACTATGGACTCTGAGAAACAAACTGAGGGTTCTAGAGGGGAGGGGGGTGGGGGGATGGGTTAGCCTGGTGATGGGTATTAAAGAGGGCACATTCTGCATGGAGCACTGGGTGTTATACGCAAACAATGAATCATGGAACACTACATCAAAAACTAATGATGTATGGTGACTAACATAACAAAGACAAAGTCAAGAAAAAGACATGACAAGCCACAGACTTGGGAGAAAATATTTGCAAAAGACACATCTGATAGGACTTACCTGAAATATACAAAGAACTCTTTAAAACTCAATGAGAAAACAATTTTAAAAACACGTCAAGAACCTTAGTAGACACTTCACCCAAGATCTACAGATGGCACATAGCACATGAAAAGATGCTCCACATCGTAGGTCATCAAGGAAATGCAAATTAAAATGAGATACTACAACACGCCTATTAGAATGGACCAAATGTAGAACCCTGACAGTACCAAATGCTGGCAAGGATTTGGAACAATAGGAACTCTCATTTATTGCTGGTGAGAAAGCAAGCTATTACAGCCACTTTGGAAGACAATCTGGCAGTTTCTTATAAAACTAAATGTACTCTTACCATATGATCTAGCAGTCACACTCCTTGGTATTTACTGAAGGGAGTTAAAAAACTATGTCCATGCAGAAATATGCACATAGATGTTTATAGCAGTTTTCATCATAATTGCCAAATATCTTGGCAACCAATAGGTGAAGGGATAAACTGTGGTGTATCTGGACAATGGAATATTATTTGGTGCTATAAAGATATGAGCTATGAAGCCATGAAAAGACTTGGAGGAACCTCAAATATGCATCACTAAGTGAAAGAAGCCAATCTCAAAAGGCTGCAGATCCTATGAAGTAGGTACTATGATTATCCTCAGCCGAGTGGGTACTTTGGGATGGAAGCTAATAATTTAGTTGAGGTCATATAGCTAGTAAGTTGCAGCCTGGCTCCAGAGTCTGAGTTGCTGCCAACTCCCAAACCCAGAATGTTCATTTGGGAGGGCCTTTGAGGTTATCTGGGTTAGGGGTTGCAAATGTAAAAGCCTCCATGCAGAGAACATGAAAGAGCAAAAACAGTTTTGTGTGGGTTTAGGAATGGCAGGGCAATGTAGGAAGATTTTAAGAAATGATATGAAAATGCTGTGTAGGCCAATTCTAGGTATCTGGGGAAAGTGGGTGCAGCCCCCTGGCCACCAGATTACAACTCTAATTGAGTTCATGCTCATTCTAAAGAGAAAGAAACTGAAACACAAAGGGGTGAGCCAAATTGTCCAAATCATCCAATCTCTCAGTGTCAGAGGAGACCTGGGTGCCCAGAGCTTCAAGTGCCAGACCCCCCTCCTTTCTCCTACGTCATTGGATTGTGAGCTCTGGGGGGGCTGAGGCCAAGCCTTAAATCCCTTGGGGCTGAACCTGGATGAGTCACTTAACAAACCCTAACTGAACTGAAATGACACCTAAACAGGTATGTGGAGGGGTAGAAAGAAGGCTGAAACTCTGGGTCAGGTGGACACAGAGGTGGCTGAGTGAGTGACCTCCGGCCTTGGAAGTGTGGGGAGTAGGGGTTTTCCGTCTGTCCTCTGCACAGCAGAAGCTAGCTCTGAGCTGAACACTGCTGCTTGGGTACGTGTGGCGCAGAGGGCATCTGAGCATCATTCTTGTCCCAGCTTTGTCTCCTTCCAGCAGTGTGACCTGGGGCAGTCATTTCTCCTTCTTTGAACCTCAGTTTTATCCCTTGTAAACTGGAGCTTCGACCGCTTGTCCCCTTGCATCATGAGGGTGTCGGAGAACAAATGGGATAATGTGGGTGAGAGAGCTTCGTAAACGGTCAAGTGCTGTCCGCGTACAAGCTGTTACTGCTGTTAACTGGCTCTCTCTGGGTGGAGAGCCTGTGAGGACAGGCGCACGGACGTGTGTGTGCATGTGTCCTCCTGGAAAAGGCCGTGTCATTTTCAGGGAGTCCTTCTTTCAAGCCTTCCCGTAATTACATGGTGGCTTATGCGAGTGTTGGTGCTAAGCTTGCTGAGCAACCAGTAATTACCAAAGGAGAAAAAGCGCTTGTACAACTGGATGGAGTCCAGTTCCGCTGCCCAGGGGCCTCTCTGAACTGTTATAATCCTTTTTTTTGTTTTGTTTTTTTTTTTTTTTAAATATCTCATCTGAGGTGGGAAGCAAAATGATTCAGTTGCACTGCCTTGAAACACACACAGCTGGGAGCTGTGCAGGGACGGTGGTGTGGGGACCTCCCCTCCAATCTCTACCTGTGGTGTTTAGTAACTGCAGGGACCATATAATTTATTGTGCAAACTGGGATGCTTTTGAAAAGAAAAGAGGGAGCTATTAGTAATTATGCTGGGGAAACAGGCCTAACCCAGGGCTGTCCCAGGCTGGGATGCGTAGTGACTCTACTGGTAACACCCGGGCATCTTGGTCCAATTTCAAGCCCAGGGCAGACTGTGTGATGGGCAGTTAGCCCCCCCACTCTGTTCTTACCTCCTCCTCCTCCTCCTGAGGCACCGGTCCCCTTCGTGTCTGAGGCAGTATCAGCCCTTAGCCCCCTTGTCAGTTTGCCTGTAAGCGAAGCATCTGAAAACAGGGAGTTAAAAGACTGAGGAAACCAGCGATTGATGGCTTTGCTTTGGACACGTCTCTTCTCTGACCTTTGTTTTCTCATCTGCAGTATGGGGATAACATACCAGCTTCATGGGGTTGCTTGAAGATCAAACAAAAGAATTTATATGAAAGTGATTTGTAACTAATGAAGCATTAATATAAATGAAAGTTATTTTTAAGATTGTAACATAGCAACCTAAAGAATGAGTTTTTGGTAGAATTTCTAGCCTCGGGAAGGGACGTTTTTGAGGAGTTAGTCTTTTGGGGGGACCCTCGACTCATATCATCTAGGCATTTACCCAATAAACTGATCTTGTGGTGCAGTACGTTGTGGAGACAGGAATATGCAAGTCTGAATCTGTTGTCTGTGTAATTGTATGACTTTGGGCAAGATTTTCGGCTTCTCTTTGGGCTCCTCATTGGTATAAAGCTTCTCTTTGGGTTCCTCAAGTACCTATAATTGAAGAGCCTGGTGACAGCTGAGAGAGAAAATTTACAAGGCACTTAGTAAGGTGCCTCACCTTGTATGGAGACTCTCAAAACACGAACCATCCTTTTTCCTTTGTTCCTATCTCAGGTTCACTGGGATGGGATTTGGGAAGTTGGCAGAGGTTACCCTCATGGAATTCTCTGTGTAGATGGTTTCCTCCCTTAAAACTATGGCCTCTGTTGTCATCAGTTGAAGACCTACTAGAAATCTTACTTGGTGGGATTCGGAGCAGAGAATTGGAGTTGGAAGAAAGAAGATGAATAAACAAATTAGGTAGAAACTTCAGTATTTTCTCCATTTCTTTGTTAATTTTTTTGGCTTAATTTCATTCTATCCATTCATGGTTAAATACTTGAGATGTACAAGTTGATGAAGAGATAGACATCCAGGGAGTTTACAGCTTAGCTCATTTAATGAGAACTAGAGTTTGATTTAATGAGAACTTGTTTAAGTGCGATGATTGAGCTCAGTGATACTGGGGCTTACTGGGGGTGTGTGTTTATCAGAATCCTTTTAAGTGCGAATGACTGAAACTCAACAATCGCAAAAGTCATAGAGTTTATGTAGCCGGGAAGCCCAGCACTGGATAGAGATTGAGGTGATGATTTTACCTTCCCTCCCAGTCCACTGACAAATCACCAGACCACCCATGGCTTTTCAGTAGCCACACCCCCAATTCTCTGGTCTCTCCAATTGAACTGGAAGGAGTGAATATTTTGGCCTTCAGAGGCCATTTGCTTACCAGTCAGTGTTATTTGCTCTTACCTCCAGGGCTGAGTCAGAGTGTGGTTCATGAATGCCTTTTGTGTGGAACTTTGGACAGTAATATAAGCCCAGGCCTGTCACTGCCAAGGGTGCTAAAATTCAGCAGATTGGAATATGCAGTTTATGACAATCGGTGCCATTTATCTTCTTTCAAAGCTGAAAATGGAAATGCCCAGGATTAAATCCAGTATGAAGGATTGTGAATGGTTTGGCTAAAGCAAACAGTTTAGCCTGACTTGGAGAGCCCAAGTTTGAGATAATTTTGTTTGGAGACTTACATATATATATTTTTGGAAAGCGTCAAATTAGCAAATAAGCTCTTCATAATATGACCCCAGACCACTTTTTTCTAGGATATCATTTATTACAAACTGGCCTAGTTGGTCTCCAGACCATGCATACCATAAATACATTTGTTTTCCCGTGTTTATTGTGTTTCTGACACAACTTACTGGGGTAATCTCTGAGGTTATTTCTTACACAGGTCCAAGTCACTGCTTATTTGGGAAGCCTTTTGCTGTACCCACAGCTAGAGCCTTTCCTTTTGATCTCCAGGACACAGACCAAACTATTCTGGCCACGGTAATTTACTGTAGAGCGTGCTTTTCTTTCTTTTCTCTTTCTTATTTTCTCCTTTTCTTTTCTCTTCTTTCTTTCTTTCTTTCTTTTTCTTTCTTTTTCTTTCTCTTTCTTTCTTTCTTTCTTTCTTTCTTTCTTTCTTTCTTTCTTTCTTTCTCTCTCTCTCTCTCTCTCTCTCTTTCTCTCTTTCTCTCTTTCTCTTTCTCTCTTTCTTTCTCTCTCTCTTTCTCTCTCTCTTTCTTTCTCTTTCTTTCTCCCTCTCTCTCTCTCTCCTGTCTTTCCGTCTGTCTGTCTTGTTTTGTCTTTCTGTCTGTCTCTCTTTCGTTGTTATTTTAAAAATATTATCTTGTTAGTAAGCTCCTTGAAGGTAGGATTCAGCTTTACAATGCCTTTTTTGAAATTGAAGTATGGTTAACATACAATGTTTAGTTGCAGGTGTGTAGCACAGTGATTCAACCATTGTATATTACTCAGTGCTCATCATGTTGAGTGTAGCTAACTACCACCATACAAAGTTAGGACAATGTTATTGGTTAGATTCCCTATGCTGTACTTTGCCTCCCTGTGATTTAGTTTATAACTGGAAGTTTGTATCTCTTGCTCCCCTTTGCCTATTTCCTCCATCCTACCACTTCCATTCCCTCTGGCAACCACTAGTTTGTCCCCTACCCCCAGCCCCTAATCTGCTTTGTCTCTGTGAATTTGCCTATTCTGGATATTTCATATAACTGGAGTCAATGTGTGGCCTTCTGTGTTTGGCTTCTTTCACTCAGGATAGTGTTTTTAAGGTTCATTCATGTTGCGGCATGTGTGAATACTTCATGCATTTCTGTGGTTGATTAATATTTTATTGTATGGGTATACCACATTTTGTTTATCCATTTATTGGGTGGTGGATATTTGGGTAGTCTTCACATTTGGTTATTGTGAATAATACTGCTATGAATATTCTTGTATATATTTTTGTTTGAATACCTGTTTTCAGTTTTTTGGATGTGCACCTAAGGGTGGAATTGATGGGTCATATGGTAATTCTACATTTAGTTTTTTGAGGAACTGCCAAACTGTTTTCCATAGCAGCTGCACCATTTTACATTCCTACCAACAATGTGTAAGGATTCTAATTTCCCCATATCACATATATACATACATAAATATACATGTATCTGTGCATATGTATATATATACACATATATACACATATATATATATACATACATACACACACATAACATTATAACCATTCTAGTACATATGAGGTGGTATTTCATTATGGTTTTGATTTGCATTTCCCTAATATCAGTGGTGTTGATCATATTTTCATGTGAGCAATAGATTTTTGCAAGCTGCAAAATAGATGAGGAAGACTGAATCCTAAGCCAGGAGGAAGAGAAGCTGAAAACCAATTTCATTTATACTATATAAATTCTCTCCAAACCTAGAAGTTGGTAGCACAAGTCCCAGTAAGCTTTAAGACCCCAGATGTCCTCCCTAACTCCATATAGCATGGTAACTACTTTTTCCTCACTCTGGAAAAAGGCTGGAGATTTTTTCTGTGGCAAGAATAAACCCCAGGCACTTTTGAGGGTAGGAATTCACTACAGACAACGGGTAAATGAGTGTATTAATTGAACATACACATACTGGATTTTGAGACATACCTGTCCCCCTGCCCCCGAATGCTCACTACTTATTTGGCTCTTAAGTCTGGTCTTTACCCAGAAGCAAGGGTTGGGGAGACAGTGACTTTCAGAGAGCTAAAAGAACTTCCTCTGCAAGTTCCTCAGTAAATGACCAGATCACTGTATAATGAATCTCCAGATGAGAAGTCCTTATTTTCAGAGATTCCAGTCAGTTTTTAGCTCTCCATTCTTAAAAATGGGCAGAAATCTAAGGATTTCCTGATAGTTGTGAGAAGCCTCTAACATCAAAGGTAGAGGTTAGAACAAACAAGAAAGAAACTTGGAGCAATCAGGGACTATGCTGAGAAAAGAAAGCATAAAAGTAAAATTCTGCTATTAATATCCTTAGATAAAAAGAGATAATATAGTCCTGAAGTAAGAATAGGATATTCTAAAAACAACATGTGTAGAATAGGAAAACGCTCTCGAACATTAAGAACATAGAGCAGAAATGAGAAGTCTATAGAAGATAACTTTCTTAGAAAGTAGAGTAAGAAAAGGCAAAGGGGCCCCTGGGTGGCTCAGTCGTTGGGTGTCTGCCTTCAGCTCAGGTCATGGTCCCAGGGTCCTGGGATCGAACCCTGCATTGGGCTCCCTGCTTGGCGGGAAGCCTGCTTCTCCCTCCCCCACTCTCCCTGCTTGTGTTCCCTCTCTTACTGTGTCTCCCTCTGTCAAATAAAATAAAAAAAAAAAGGCAAAGAGATGAAAATGGGGGGGGGGAATGAAAAAGCTCAAGAGGTCCAATGTTCACATAATTGGGGATACAGAAAAGAAAGAAAAGAATTTCAAGAGAATTTTCCAGAACTGAAGACAGATTCTAGATTGAAGGATTCCACCAACGGCCCACCATGAAAATAGACTTAAACCACTACACATACATTTGAGATTTCAGAATACTAGGCACTGGAAAAACATGTCACGCATAAAGAATCAGGACACAGAAGGCTCTGAGAGTTCCAAACAGCAATACTGGGAGCTGGGAGGTAATGGAGCAATTCAAAATTCCAAAAGGAAATGATATTTAATTAGGAAGTCTGTCAGCCAAACAAGATTGAGGGTAGGATGAAGACAAGATGAAGGGTCACTGAATCAGGTATGGAAAGTCTCAAAAATTTTACCATCTTAGGAAACAGCTGGAGAAGGTGTTTGATCACAACGAAGGAGTACACAAGAAAGAGGAAGACATTGCTGGGAGAGGGGAAGGGCATCTCCAGAGTGATAAGGAAGATTTGCACCAGGTCTGGAGGGCCATTAGCTTAGAGAGGTTAGGAGAGAAAACTTCATGAGAGACCTCCCCAGGATGACAAATATTCACCAATACCTGATGCATCTGGACATTTTGAGAGGGAGCTTTAAAAATTGGCAAGAATTTGGTATTGAATTATTGGTAGACAATTGTTAACTCCTGGGAAAACAAAAAAATGTGCAGGAAAGAAAAATCTGTTTAGATCTTACACAGTTATAGCATAAAGAATATACTTATGAACAAAAAATATCTCACTCAAATTATAATATGACCACATTGGGAAAATGAAGGCAGATAGGAAGGGTCGGCATTTGTAGCATA
Source organism: Eumetopias jubatus (assembly GCF_037043125.1). NCBI lineage: Eukaryota > Metazoa > Chordata > Mammalia > Carnivora > Otariidae > Eumetopias > Eumetopias jubatus. Next base: position 53,154,236 of record NW_028274823.1, on the reverse strand, counting down.
GGATGAGTGAGCCATAGTGGGAAATTGACAATAATGCCAAAAACCAAAAAAATCAAGAAGTGACAAGATTTGTTTGTAAATTAGAAACATGGAGGAAAATACCAAAGTATCAGCCCAAAGAGATGGTGGAAGGAGAGATGAAGAAAAAGAAAGGGAGACTATGCAGTTTTTTCTTGTAACAAACCATGGGGAATCTTTTAGATTCTTGAAATTATATGTGTAGAACTTTGAAAAAGCAAAACTTAAAAAAACAAAACCTTGAAGGAAACATGCCAGTGTTATTATGGGTATTTACTTCTGCCTCTTCATACACTTTGTATTTCCCCAATTCTCTCTGATGACCATATATACTTCTTACACAATTTGAAAAAAAAAATTGATGAGAATGATGGATGGGAATTCTTGGTGAATCTCCATGGAGATCACGGAAGAGGTGGTGCTGTGTTTGTGACTCTCTCAAGGGAGGAGTGGTTAAATGTACCACAAAACTGCAGGAATTCAAAGATAGAAATGCGCAGAGTACCTTGGGTCAGTTGACAAGTGACAGGATGCCTGTGAGTTCTTCCTAGAATGAAGGAACCTGTGTTCTTCCCCCTTCTCTCTGTTGACCTCAGTGTTGACTCACCCCTGATGTTTCCTGGCTGTGAAAGGTGTGCCCCCATTCTTCACCCCGGTTGCTGTGCCAAGCTGTGTGTATTTTGATCCTTTAGAATCTTGCCTCATAAATCAGCTTCCCTCATTCCTTTACTGTGGGAACAGCTTTTCTCTGCATTCCCTTCCATTAGATCCTTGGTTTCAGGTAATGGCTCACTGAGACTGGGAAACAACAGGGGGCTACTTGGAGCAAAGACCAAATGTTCCTCTCCTCCATATTCCCAAGTGGTTTTATTAGAAACAGAACCTAAAGACAGGCTTTGGGGATGGATCCTTCAGAAAGTCTCAAACCATTGATTTTGGCGCTCAGGCCCCCTGTATTAATTTGGTTGTCTGAATTTCATCACTATCAGTTTTTGGTAGTAAATAGTTCACTATTCACAGCCTCAATGAGAATATCTGCAACTTGTTGGATGGCAATTGTACTAGGCTGTGTTACATATATCATCATTAATTCTCACAGTCCTATAAATGAAACACTCTCTATTCCACTTTTGAGAAGATTGAGGCTTAGCAAGATCCCTTCTTGCATTTGGTCACATCTTTGTTGAGTGCTTGTGTGTGCCAGGCACTGTGCTTGTCCCTGGGACTGCAGTGAAGGACAGGTTGGCCATGAGCCCTGTCCTCATGGATCTCATCACCAGGGTGAACAGACAAATCAGGCAGGTTTAGCAGTGTAAGTGCTGTGGGGGATGTGGTCTAGGGGCCTGTGCATGCATCAAGGGGGGCACTGAACATTGGGGATCAGGAAAAATTTGTTGGACTGTGGGGTTTGTCCTGAAACTCGAGTTATCCGCCCCCCCCCCCCCAAAAAGGGGGAAGGACAGTTGGGCAGGGGAAACCATGTGAGCAGAACCCCTGGAGGAGAATATAGGACCAAAGTTTTTCTTCTTTTATAGTTGTAATGAGCATGGCCTTTGGGAGGGTCAGCAAAGGGTGTGTGTGCGAACACACCTGAGGGCCCTAACAGCCAGACCTGGCCTAACTTTCAGACTCCCACCCTTTTTTGTTCTGCAGTGGAAGCTGAGAGACTGGCCCAACAATACAGGATAATTACTGGTTTTATACTAAGCCTTGTTATAAGCACTGCAGGGATTAAAGAAGAGATGGTGTTAGAACTCCATTGTCTCTGGCTCTAAAGCCAGCATTCTTCATTGACTGTTACGTACGTACACTGCCTTGTTCTCTCACAGATCTCCCCCCGCCATCTTTTAAGTAGCTAGCATGTGCCCAACTTTTCTTTTTTGATACATTGTTATCTCCTTATTTTCTTTTGATCTTTTGACTCGCTTGACTCATTTCTCCCACCCCCACCTCTGGCAATTATCAATCTGTTCTCTGTAATAAGGTGGTGTGGTTCTTTTTTCTTCTTATTTGATTCCACATATAAGAGAGATCATATGGTATTTGTCTTTTTCTGTCTGACTTATTTCACTTACCATAATGCCCTTAAGGTCCATCCATGTTGTAACAAATGGCAGGATTTCATTCTTTTTTTATATTGAATAATCCAGAGTGTTTATGCACACACACAATTTCCTTTTTAAAATTTATTTAAATTCAATTAACATATAGTGTATTATTAGTTTCAGAGGAAGAGGTCAGCGATTCATCAGTCTTATATAATACCCAGTGCTTATTATATCACATGCCTGCCTTAATGTCCGTCACCCAGTTACCCCATCTCCACACCCCCTCTCCTCCAGCAACCCTGTTTGTTTCCTATGATCAAGAGTCTTTTATGGTTTGTCTCCCTCTCTGATTTCATCTTGTTTTATTTTTCCCTGCCTTCCCCTATGCTCCTGTTTTGTTTCTTTAACTCCATATATGAATGAAATGATAAGGTATTTGTCTTTCTCTGAATGACTTTTTTCGCTTAGCATAATACCCTCTAGTTCCATCCACATCGTTGCATATGGCAAGATTTCGATTTTTGATGGCTGCGTAATATTCCATTGTATTTATATATACCACATCTTCTTTATTCATTTATCTGTCGATGGACATCTGGGCTCTTTCCATAGTTTGGCTGTTGTGGACATTGCTGCTATAAACATTGGGGTACAGGTGCCTCTTTGGATCACTACATTATACACACAGTTTCTTTATTCCTCCATCCATTGAACGGACACTTAGGCTGTTTCCATATTTTGGCTACTGTAAATAATGCAAATGAACATGGGGGTGCATACATCTTTTTCAGTTAGTGTTTTCTTTTTCAGATAAATACCTAGAAGTGGAATTGCTGGATCATATGGTAGTTCCAGTTTTAATTAAAAATTTTAAGTAATCTCTACATCCCACATGGGGCTTGAACTCAGTGTTCCACTTACTGAGCCAGCCAGGCACCCCCTCCAGTTTTAGTTTTTTGAGAAACCTCCATACTATTTTCTGTAGTGACTATACCAATTTACCTTGCTACCAACAGTGCATGAGGGTACCCTTTTCTCCACATCCTCACCAATACTTACTCTTTCTTGTCTTTTCGATAATAGTCACTCTGACAGATGTGAAATGATACCTCATTGTGGTTTTGATGTGCATTTTCCAGATGGTTAGTGATGGTTAAAGATAAGCATCTTTTCATGAACCTTTTGGCCGATCTGTATGTTCTTTGGAATATGTCTATTCAGATCCTCTGCCCATTTTTAAAAATTGGATTCTTTTTTTTTTTTTTTTTGGTATTGAGTCGTATAAATTCTTTATATATTTGGATAGTAGCTTCTTTTTTTAAATTTTTTTTTATTGTTGTGTTAATCACATCATTAGTTTTTGATTTGGATAGTAGCTTCTTATCCAGATATATGACCTGAAAAAATTTTCTCTCCTCAGTAGGTTTGACTTTTCATCTGGTTGGTTTTTCCTTTGCTGTGCAGAAACTTTTTATTTTTATTTATTTAACTTTTAAAAGATTTTATGTATGTATTTGAGAAAGAGATAGTGAGAGCATGAGTGGGGGCTGGGAGAGGGAGAAGCAGGCTCTCCGCTGAGCAGGGAGCCTGATGTGGGACTCGATCCCAGGACCCCCGGGATCATGACCTGAGCCAAAGGCAGATGCTTAACTGACTGAACCCCCCAGGCACCCCCATGGAGGAGCTTTTTAGTTAGATACAGTTCCGCTTGGGTGTTTTTGCTTTCACTTCCTTTGCTTTTGGAGTCAGATTCAAGAAATCATGGCCAAGACCTATGCCAAGGAACTTAACACCTATTTAGTTTTATGGTTTTAGGTCTTAGGTTTAAGCTTTGAATTCATTGTGAGTATATTTTTGTGTATGGTGTAAGATACTGGTCAAGTTGTGTTCTTTTACAAGGGACTGTTCGGTTTCCCCAGCACCATTTACTGAAGAGACTGTCCTATTCCCATTGTATATTCTTGGCTTCCTTGTTGTAAATTAATTGACCATATCATATATGCATAGGTTTATTTCTGGGCACTCTTCTGTTCCATTGATCTGTGTGTCTGTTTTTATGCCAATACCATACCATTTTAATCACTGCACCTTTGTAATATAGTTGGAAATCAGGGAGCATGATGCCTCCAGCTTTGTTTTTAGTATTGTTTTGACTATTCAGGGTCTTTTGTGGTTTCATAAAAACTTCAGGATTATTTTATTTTAATGGAAAATGCCACTGGAATTTTGATAGGGATTGTACTGAATCTGTAGATTCCTTAGGGTAGTATGGACATATTAACAATATTGATTTTTTTAATCCATGAGCATGGGATATCTTTCCATTTATAGCTGTCATCTTCAGTTTCTTTTATTAATGTCTTGTAGTTGACTACATACAGGTTTTTCACTTCCTTGGTTAAATCTAATCTTAGGTATTTTATTCTTTTTGATGCAATTATAATGGAAATATTTTATCAATTTCTCTTTCTGATAGTTCATTAGTAATAGAAATGCAGTCCAGACTTCTGTGTATTGATTTTCTATCATGCAACTTTACTGAATTTATTTATTCTGTTTTTTTTTTTATTTTTATTAGTCGTTAGAGCTTTCTGTATATAATACCATATTGTCCACAGATAGTGGCAGGTTGACTTCTTTCTTGCCAATTTGGTTGCTTTCTTGCCTAATTTCTCTGGCTAGGACTTCCAAAAATATGATAGATGAGAGTGTAAGAGTGGGCATCCTTGTCTTGTCCCTGACCTTAGAGGAAAGCTTTCAGCTTTTCACTATTGAGTATGACATTAGCTTTGGCCTTGTCATATATGGCCTTTATTATGTTGAGGTACATTTCCTCTATAACCACTTTGTTGAGGTTTTTTTTTTTTTTAATCATAAAAGGATGTTGAATTTTGTCAAATGCCTTTTTTCTATCTATTGAATTCATATGATTTTTATCTGTCACTTTGTTAATAAGGTGTGTCGCTTCTGATTTGTAGATGTTGAATCTATTTTTGTATTCCTGGAATAAATCCCATTTGATCATGGTGTATGATCCTTTTAATGTATTGTTGAATTTGGTTTGGTAACATTTTGTTGAGGATTTTTGCATCTATGTTTATCAGGGATATTGGCCTGTGATTTCTTGTGGAATTCTTGTCTCATTTTGGGTCAGGGTAATTCTGGCCTCAAAATGAATTTGGAAGAGCTCCCGCTTCTATTTCTTGCAGAGTTTGAGGAGGACTGGTATTAATTCTTCTTTGAATGCTTGGTAGAATTCATTGGAGAAGCCATCTGGTCCTGAACTTTTATTTGCTGGGAGGCTTTTGATTATTAATTCAATCTACTTACTAGTAATCAGTCCATTCAGATTTTCCATTTCGTCATGGTTCAGTCTTGGTAGGTTGCATACTTCTAGGAATTTATCCATGTCTTTTAAGTTGTCCAATTTGTTGGTGTATAATTGTTCATAGTAGTCTCTCATGATCCTTCACATTTCTGTGGTATTAGTTGTAACATCTCCTTTTTCAATTCTGATATTATGTGAGTCTTTTTTTTTCTTGGTAATTCTAGTTAAAGGCTTGTCAAATTTTTAAAAATCTTTTCAGAGAACCAGTTCTTAGTTGCATTGATCTTCTCCATTGTCTTTTTAGTTTCTATTTTATTTCTGCTCTAATCTTTTTTATTTTCCACCTTCTACAAACTTTGGACTTTTTCTTTTTCTAGTTCCTTGAACTGTAAAGTTAGGTTTTTTAAGATTTTTCCTGTTTCTTGAGGTAGGCATTTATTGCTATAACCTTCTAAGAACTGCTTTTGCTGCATTGTGTTTCATTTTTGTTTTCATGTATGTTTTGATTTCCTCTTTGATGTCTTCCTTGACTACTTGTTTAATAGAATGTTGTCTGGCCTCCATGTGATTGTGTTTTTTCTTTCTTTCCAGTTTTTTTCTTGTAATTGATTTCTAGTTTCATACCATTGTGGTAGGAAAAGATGCTTGATATGATTTCAGTCTTCTTAAATTGAGACTTGTTTTGTGGCTTCATATGTAATCTAACCTAGAGAATGCTCCATGTGTACTTGAAAAGAATGTTTATTCTGTTGTTTCCGGGTGGAATCGTCTGTATATAAGTGTTAAGTCCATTTGGTCTGGTGTGTTGTTCAAAGACAGTATTTCCTTATTGATTTAGAACTCTTGGAATTGTGTATGCTGCAGTCTGCAATTTTGGTGTGTTATATTTGCATTTTGTCTGTCTCAGGCTGTTTTTTTTTTTTTTTCCTTTCTTTAAGTTTTTTATTGTTATGTTAATCACCGTACACTACATCATTAGTTTTTGATGTAGTGTTCCATGGTTCATTGTTTGTGTATAACACCCAGTCAGACTGTTTTTTGATTTCTCTTTTGATTTCTTGTTGGTTGTTCATTAACATGTTTCCAAATGTAATCCATATGTAATCTCTACCTATGTGTAAATTTTCCACTTTCTTTTGTGTTATTTCTAGTTTAATACATTGTGGTTGGAAATGATGCTTGATATGAATTCAGTCCTCTTAAATTTATTAAGACTTGTTTTGTGGCCTGACATATGATCTGTCCTCGAAAATGCTCCATGTGCACTTTAGAAGAATGTATATCTGGTCTAACATGTCATTTAAGGCTGAAGTTTCCTTATTGATTTTCTGTCTGGATGACCTATCCTTTGATGTAAGTGGTATATTAAAGTCCCCTACTATTACTGTATTGCTGTTGATTTCTTCCTTTAGGTCTGTTAATATTTGCTTTATATATTTAGGTGCTCTTATGTTGGGTACATAAATATTTATACATGTTGCGTTCTTCTGTTGCATTGACCTCTTTATCATTATGTAGCTATTATTATAGTCTTTGCTTAAAATTCTGTGTTACCTGATTGAACTATAGCTGCTCCAGCTTTATTATTTATTTATTTTTGGGTTGTACTTGCATGGAAAACCTTTCTCCATTCCTTCATTTTCAGTTTGTGTGCTTACCGCTAAAGTGAATTTCTTGTAGGCAGCGTATAGATGGGTCTTTTGTTTTTTAATCTATTGAGCCATCTGGGGCCTTTTGATTGGAACATTTAGTCCATTTATATTTTAAGTAATTATTGATAAGTATGTGCTTATTGCCATTTTTTCTTTGGCTGTTTTGTAGTTCTCTGTTCCTTCTCTTGCTCTCTTTTGTGGTTTGATGACTTTATTTAGTAGTATGCTCACATTCTTTTTATCCTTTATGTATTTACTGTACATTTTTGCTGTGTGGTCACCATGAGGCTTACATATAATAACTTAAATTTGTAACTATCTATTTTAAGTTGGTAGCAACTTGTTTGATCTCATCCTAAAGCTCAACATTTTTTCTCCCAGTGCCCATCTTTCATGTTTTTAATGTTACATTTTACATCTTTATATCTTGTGTGTTCTTTGATCATTGTAATCATAGTTATTTTTACTGCTTTGGTTTTTCAACCTTCATATTAACTTTGTAAGTTACCTTAGCTATTTATTTACCTTTCTGGTGAGATTTATTCTTTCACATGTTTTCTAGTTCCTAATTAATGGCCTTTTTTTTTTTTTTTCTTCTCCAGCTTAAAGCTCTCCCTTAATGTTTCCTATAAGGCCAGTATAGTGGTGATGAACTCCTTTAGCTTTTGCTTGTCTGGGACACTCTCTAATTCTGAATGATAACTTTGCTGGGTAGAGTATTCTTGGTTGGAAGTTTTTCCTTCCATCACTTTGAATATATCATGCTACTCTCTCTGGCCTGCAAAATTTCTGCTGAAAAATCTGATAGTCTTAAGGGAAGGGTGTTCCCTTGCATGTAACAACTTGTTGTTCTCTTGCTGCTCTTAATATCCTTGTCTTTAACTTTTGACATTTTAATTATAATGTGTCTTGGTTTGGTATCTTTGGTTTTTCTTAATTGGAACTCTCTGGGATTTCTGGATCTGGATGTCTGTATCCTTCTCCAGGTTAGGAGAGTTTTCAGCCATTATTTCTTCACCAAAAATTTTATGCCTCTTTTTCTCTCTTCTTTCTGGGAGCCCTATAATATGAACGTTAGTCTGTTTGATATTGTTCTGTAAATCCTTCAACCTATCTTCACTTTTTTTCATTCTTTTTCCTTTTTTACTTTGGTAGGGGCAGTTCAGTGCCTTGTCTTCAAGTTGACTGATTCTTTCTTCCTCTTCATCTGGTCTCTTGTTTAACCTATCTGGTGTATTTGTCAGTTCACTTATCGTGTTCCTTAGCTCTGTGGTATTTTCTTTGGTATTTTCTGCCTTTTAGTTGAAGTTCTCAGTGTACATTCTTCTCCCCAGTTCAGTGAGGCTGCTGGAACACTCTGGAGACTGACAGGTACCATCTTGATGCTCTCCCTGTGCTGTACTCTGGGGCACCAGTATCTCCTAGAAGAAAACTTTTACATGTGTCTGGTACTCTGGTTTTTGCATCTCCTGCTTCGGTTTTTCTGGCTGCCACCCACTGGACACTCCTTGATTGTCTGGCTCTGGTGGCCAGGGGGCTTCCAGTCCTGGGTTGCACAAAACTGGGGCAGTTGGAGTGACAGTTGTTGCCAGCTTGTCATACCCAGGGTGCTGCACAGACAGCAGACTCTGAAGCACCCCTACTCACCGTAGTCTTTCTGTGAAGGAAGCCTCTTTGCTTGTCCTGGAGCTTTGGCCTGAGGGGCAGGCTTCTGGTTTGGCATACATTTAGTCTCCTATGGAGCTGTGCTCAAGGAACGTAGGCTGTAGATGCCATCTGGTGCTCTCCCTCTCCTTTGCTCCAGCTTACCAGTATCGCCCAGAAAATAGCTTATACTTTTGTCTGTAACCTTGATCTTTTTGACTGCTGCCCAGGGGATACAACCAGATTGCCTGGCTCTGGTGGCCAGTGGGGTTTATGCTTGAGGTCCCACAGGACTACATATATTTTTATATTTTTAAAAGCTGCTGCTCATGGGTCTGGCTTCTGATCAGCCTTAATCTAGGTGCTGAGATCCTCCCTGAAGGGACAGTGACAGGTCTTGGCACACCTTCAACTACTGGGACCTATTAAGAATATAATAGACTTCTTGGACAAGCATAAAGGTTTGAAAGATAACAAAGAGCTGAAGCAGGGTTGAACAACAAATCATTTCCTACATGATTCTACTTCTTCAAGATGGAGAGGTGTTTGTTTCATCTGCTATATGGAAGCCAACATAGAGAGTCAAATAAAGAGAAGAAATGGAAGATGATGTCCCAAATGAAAGAACAAGATGATATCTCAGAAAAAAAACCTTAATGAAATGGAGACAAGTACTTTACCTTAATGAAATGGAGACAAGTACTTTACCTGATAGAGTTTGAAGTAATAGGAATGTGCCCAACTTTAATGTTGGCACAAGAAAAATGGGACATGCATTCCCTGCCTTCAAGGAACTTACGGTCCAGCTTGGTCAATAGGAATTGACCTTACAAAAGAATTTGATACAACACAAGCCAGTGTTTAAAAAAAAATTTTTTTTAAGGAAGTGAATGTCCCTTCTCATGACCTTTTATTTGCCCCATTGCTGTCTTCATTATTGTTACCATCTCCTTTTTGACCTCCTACTAGAATTTTGGCTTTTGAGTAGAACCCAAAGACCCTGAAGAAATGGGACAAAGGCAGTCCTAGTTGCCTGATTTCATAATGGCTCCAGGCCCTCAGTTTCCACTTTTTTTCCTGTGCCAAATACTGGAATTTTTGTCCTGGGCTTGCTGTCTTTGAGCTTTTGGGGCTCTGAGTCCTCAGATAAAATTTATGAGCTTTGGTGTTGACATATTAAGGGCAGAGGAAGATGTTTGGGGAAGGTACACTTTCTGCTATGAAAAGAGGCTCATTTGCCAGAGCCAGGCTCTGTAGGTGGCGATTCAAGAAATGTCCTCACATGTGTATACTAGGGAGGGGACTGGTAGTGGCATTAATGAATCAGTCTGTATTCATTTGTTACAAAAAATTCTTATTGAGGGCCTACTTTAGTAGTTCTCAGGATGTTTGATAACCTATAGTAATCAGATTCACTTTATTAGAAATGCAGATTCCCAGACTCTGTCCCAACCCAGTGGCTCAGAGTCCCTACATTTACAGTCAAAATCTGTATTTTTAATGAGCTCTGTGCTTGAACCTGAGATAAACTTAAGTTTGGAATTTGCTGGTTTATTTTGTAGGATGCCCACTTCTAAGCACTGCAGGGTTTAAAGAACAGATTTTTGTCCTTGTCTTCAAGATACTGACTGATGAGAGAGACAAACCTCAGATACTTGACGTTAATATAAGACAGAACACAGGCTATGTTTGTTCAGGGTGCCTTATTTATTTATTTTTTTTGGATTTTATTTATTTGACAGAGAGAGAGACAGTGAGAGAGGGAACACAAGTAGGGGGTGTGGGAGAGGGAGAAGCAGGCTTCCCGCAGAGCAGGGAGCCCGATGTGGGGCTCGATCCCAGGACCCTGGGATCATCACCTGAGCTGAAGGCAGACACTTAATGACTGAGCCACCTAGGCGCCCCTCAGGGTGCCTTATTGATCAGAGGGAGAATCTATTTTATAGCAAGTAGAAAAGAATGCGCTTGGTTGGTAAATTTCAAAAGTATATCCCACTCTGAGATTTTCTGGAAGGAGAAGCCACCTGCAGAACTGTAGAATATTCTGTATCCTTTCAACTGCACATGGAGGGGGATAACAACATAGTGCAGGTTTAACTACATAAGTTAGTTTTAGGAAAGGCTGAGATGTCCATGTACCACTCTCCATTGACTCTTCCAATGGGCTCTTCATTTTATAACATATTTTATTTTTATTTTTTAAAAAGATTTTATTTATTTGATGGAGAGAGACACAGCGAGAGATGGAACACAAGCAGGGGGAGTGGGAGAGGGAGAAGCAGGCTTCCCGCCGAGCAGGGAGCCCGATGTGGGGCTCGATCCCAGGACCCCGGGATCATGACTTGAGCTGAAGGCGGACGCTTAATGACTGAGCCACCTAGGTGCCGCTATAACATATTTTAATGTGGAGAAACACACACAAATGAAATTGATAGACCATGGGTTGCTCCACCTGCAATTACTATCTGAATCTACCTCAAGGAAAGGCCACCAACAGAGTCTGGAAAGGTTTTGTGCAGCAGACAAAACATTGATATCGTGGGTGGAAAATTTTGAGTTACTTATAAATGAGTTCCCTTGGGTCTGATTAAGAGAGACTTCTGGGTATACTCACACTTACTGTTTCTCCCAGTGACTCGGTTACAATTAGTGTAAATAATAAACTATGACATTACATGTCTATATTTTCTTGGCTATTGTATATGAGGACATCACTTTCTGGAAAATCTTGGAGTGGGAAATTTGGGAAGCTTATTCTGTGGTGTCTTGGGTAAGTAGGGTTGGGATCAGGGCAGTGTTAGTGGTCGGCTGCTGAGCAAGCTCTCCCTGCCTGTGCCATCGCTAGGTGAGCTGGGTCTGCTTATCCTGAGTGGAAAAGAGCGGCAACAATTAATTGAACTGGAAGAGTTAGCTTCTTGGAGGAGGTGATATTTGCAGTGGACAGAAAGGATCCTCATGGAATAAGAAACCATGTATTATAAAACATACATGCAATATGTGCATTACAGTAGGACTCTTTATACAGCACTTGACAGGAAACTCAAATTGGCTTCAGCAATAAAGGAAATTTATTGGTCAGATGTCTGGGTAGTTTTCAGGGCAGGTTGATGTGCCATTCAGCTGATGTCCTCAAGAACCCATTTTCAGTGTTGGACATTGCTAGCTTCACCAGGCTGATGATCTCTTAATCACCAGCTCCACATGTGGCTTAATGAATCATTCACAGAGAACATGGTCTGTGAAGGTGAACATTTGAAGTGATTCTGGTGCTCACTTGTGAGGTGCTTGTATTACAAACCTGTGACGGCTTTGTGCATCTGGGCACAAAGTGTGGTGCAAGACAGGTGCACATCACACTGAGTGGACATTGACCCTCTGACTTAACTTAAAATTGAAGTTAACAAAAAAAGAATGAAAAAAGTTGTACTATTAAACTGGGTGGCACTTAAGACTATTTCCAGCCACCTGGACTCTGGAAATATTTATTTGCTTTCTCTGCAATGTTGTGAGGGTGTTTTTGGCAGGGGGTGTTCTGGGCTCATGAGTCAACTTCGGGAGTAAGTATGGAAGATGATGGTAGTCTCTGATCTTTAGCTTTTAAGTCAATGAATGCTTTCCAAAATGTATGTTAGTTCTTGGCGGGTGAGCTGACTTTGAGTATTGTGTTGGGCCATGTACACGGACCCGGAATAGCATCTGAATTACGATGTCTCTTTTTCCCCCAACCCACGATTGCTGATGGACAGAAAATGCCCATAAAACCTTGACTCAAACCACAGAATGGCTGAATAATTTAAGCTTCACTTTTTTGAAGAATTTTGAATCTCAAAATAGGACTCTTAAGGAAATGGACATGATGTTTTATTTTTTCCTCCCCTTTTAAGCTTAATTAGGTTTACACTTAGGTAATGGGGGTCAGATTTAGGGAAGCTTTTGTTGGTAAGAGCTTAAACCATGCACCGGGGTTTCTCTTTCATCCACAACCTTCATTAAAAACAAAACACAAGCAAACCCAAAACCTAAAATACGTTTATTTGCATATCTTTGTTTACCATGAAGGGACTAGGTTAGACCTAAAGGAGAAAAACATTTTGTGAATGTGTCTCAGAATCTTTTACTATCTTTGATAAAAGTCTTCCAGATTGGGAATTCATTGTTAATTTGTTGTTGTTGTTGTTGTTGCTTTCTTTGGCCTGTTGTTCTTCAATGCCTTTTCCTTAGCAGGATTCCACCATGATGGGGAACATTCTCATGAAGATTTCACTTGAGCTTTTCTTGTAGCATTGACACCCACCAACCTCAAATAAGCAATAAGCCTCCTTTGTTGTCTGATTTCTTCTCCAGAATCTAAACTAGAATTCCAGTTTAGATCTGTCTTTCCTTTAGTTTCTTTTATTCTTTTTCACTCTGGTCCTCTTTTCACGAAGTGTAACGTCAACCATAGTTGAGAGATTTCTTATTCAAGTCAGGGGTCCCTCTGTGAAAGGCAAAAACTCAAATTCAAGTACTTTCTTTAATTTTCCCCTCTCAATCTCTCTTGTGCTCCAAGTGCATTTTGGGAAGAAGATGAGCTAACTAATGCCATGCCCAGGCCAAAGAACCCTGAAGTGATTTTATAGGAACCTGAAATGATTCTTGAAGAGAACTTGGTCATTCAAGGGATTTCAAAATGAAACCCTAGGAAAAATTAGATGTGGCTATTAAAAAAAAGTCCAGTGAGCATTTTGGATGAAGTTGGGTTCTTTGTTACCATTGGAACTAACCTCCCTTAGGTTCCTGGTGTCCTTGTTGTTGGAGAGACAAACACTGGTTATGCTTCTAGGAGGAAGTAGTGTGGTAGGATGGAAAGTGCCTAGTTTAGGAGGCAGAGATTAGGGCTGTTCGGATTTACTTCTGTTACTAACTTGACTTGATGACTTTGAACAAGACCTTGAATTACTCTGTGCATCATGTAAAATGAGGGGTTGGGTTGGATAATGGATTGTGTGATGCAAGGAAAAGCCACCTCCATGCTGTCTGACTTGATGGCTTGTCACTGGTTCAGCTGTGCTGGACTCACTGCCCCTCTCCCTCACCTGGCTTTGCTCTTGTCAGCTTACCCATCTGGTGATGATGCACCTCATGGAGATGCCAGCCCTTCTTCCTCTACATTGCCTTCTTTTAGTCTATACAATTCTTAACTGTTCTCACAGGGCCGGTTGAAATTACTTCAGGCCTTTCCTAGCTACTTGGGTACTTAATGTGCTATTCCTCCTCAGAATTTTTATTATACTTGTCCATCCCATACTGCTCAACATAAGTACATACTGGACGACTTGCCATTCTTTTTGTAGTATTTTTTGGTCTGGAAGGGACTGTGTTCAAGCCTTGCTTGACATTTAACTACAAGAACCTTGGGGAAAAAAGGTGTCCTCATTATGTCACGCATAGCACCCAGCATAAGCTGGATAAATAATGGGTGTCCCACTGATTGTTGATGATTGAAGCTTAGAATTTCTAGGGAGCATGAAAGCTCTGCTCTTTTAGCTACTCACTTAAATCAGGTTCATGTTGGGAGCAAAAGCAAGGAAAGAAATTTTAAACCCAAACTATGCAGGAGGCTATTTTTCACCATTGCTCTAGGTGCTTGATGGGCTTTCTCTTTCCTCTGTGTTACTTAGTTTTTGGGTGGGGTTTTTTCCCATTTAGTTCAAAGCCTTGTCAGTCCATTTTTTTCTAACGTGTAGCCCGCAGGAAATGTCCTCTCCATCATCTGGAGACCTTCTACTTGCCGCTGTTGTTGCTGCTTTTGACCCAGCCTCTGGGAATCATCATGAGGGTGGCAGTGTGGCCAGGAGTCTGGGTTTGGGCCAGGTACATCAGGGTGTGAGTCCTGGTCTCTTTCTAGCTTTGTGAATTCCTAAGCCTTAACTTCCTCTCCCATGAAATGGTGATAGACCTACCTCCCAGGCTGTCAGGATGAAATGAGACCCTGCCTGTGCAGCTCTTCGCATGATGCCTCCCAGAATCTATCATCATTATTCTTGTTATCAAAGCCTGTATGGACTACCAAATGTAAGAAAACCTGAGCCAGGCCCTTAAGGACAGAAATTCAGATCTGGACAAATGTTTATGGGATTTGCAGAGGTGATGAAGAGCATTGAAGTAAGCTAGGGTTGCTCAGTGGGCATTTGTATTCACGACTGGTGGGGATTGTATCTTGGGCTCAGGGAGTCTAGAATCCTCAGCCTGGCATGCGGGGTTCTGCTTTTACTCATCTCAGTTTTTCCTCCCCTGTTTTAGAGGGGCCCCCGTGCTTCCCATGCCTTCTGGCCCTGCCTCTGTGCTATTCGACTGTATATGAGTTTAAAAAATGTTCCATTTCCCAGTGCTCATCTGGTTTGCAGCCCCTGTAGAATGCCCTTTTCCAACCTCCCTCAAGTCCCAGTCTCTGTCTTCTGGAAATCCTGACAATGCTTGTGCCCTGGTGCTCCACACACAGCTCATGTGAACCTTACCGAGCCACACTCTTCTCTCCATCCTCTTAACCCAGTGTCTGGTGTGTGTCACATGGGAGGCGAGGTGTACCTCTGTGTTTCTGTGCTGCCACAGTAAAGGTCACAGAATAGTAGAGCTGGAAAGGACACTGCAGTCTAAGGATGTGGTTACAAATGAAGCCTTCAGCTTTCCTAGCCCATTAGAAACAAAGTAGATAATGATGAGGCTGCTGTGTCAAAGGGAGGCCAAGAACCTGTTTGCTCAGTCTTCCTCTCCTCCAAAAGGCCCTTGAGGCTTTTTGCGGAATAGCACACATTGCAGAACACACTTTGAAGACCACTGGTCTCGCCAGGCTCTCTCATTTCATAGGTGAAGAAATTAAGTTTCAGAGATTCAGAGGACAGTGATTTGGCCAAGGCTCCCACAGTGCTACTTGAAATAGTCTCTGGCCACCTTGCCCAGCCCTACGCCATGCATTTCACATATTGGGTGCGCAGACATGCTGGGTAGTGACAACAAGGAATAATTCGGAAGGGTTGAGTGATTTTCTAACGGATCTTACATTTGCGATTAAAGAAATGTATGTGGCATTGTTGTTTCTTGGGTAATCCTCAACCCTAGACGGCTCAAGTCCTAGGGGTAGGATGAAGAATGGCAAAAAGGGTCACTGGGCGTGAAGTTCAATGTCTCTGTTGGGCACTGAGTAGTTTGTCTTGGCTTTGACCTGAAATTTCTTAGCTTTCTCTTCTAGGCCCTCGCCAGCTTGGGTCAGATGAAAGGGTCTGTATGTTTTCAACAACCAAGTATTAGAAAAAGACTGCTGGAAAGTCTTTCTGTTTTGTTACCTAAGCTGGGATTTGATCTTCAGACCTTCAAGGTGAAAGGCTAATACCTTAATTTGTGTGTTTTATAAACATCCCCAGGCGATGACCTTCTTGTAGCCTCATGTGATACTCACATTCTGCAGGACTTAAAGCTAAAAATCCTGGCTTGGAATAGAGTGGTACAGGTTGCATACTCAAATTCAGAGTCGGCAGGGTGCCATCTCTCCATTAGCTGTTGGTAAGCATTGCTTGCATATAGTTGAATGAAAGCTTTCTTGGGGGGATTTCCTGGCAAAATGGAATTTTTTAGTTTAAGAGAAAATATATCTTAGGGTTAAAAAATTTTTTTTTTCCAATGGGACCTGTGTCCAACAAAGTAAGGTGTTTCCCCTTGAAGCTTTTCCCTTCCTAAAAGCTTTCCTTTAAGGGTCATCTTTATTTTTGTGGTGTCAAATTATTTTTCAGCAGCATGGAAGCTGGAGACAGAGACGCTCCTCGGCTATGTGTTAGAACCACACTGCAAGTTTCTTCTTTTATGTAAATAGAGATTGATGGAACATTTTACACAGAGTACGGGCTTTTGACAAAAAGTATTGATGGTTGCTTTCAGTAAGTGTTACTTGAGATGACAGAACATTGCATTTTAAGATGAATTACACGAGAAACTCCCTCTTTGGGAATGTCATACATTTTATTTCATCTGTTGTTTTATGAGAGAATGACTGAAGTCATGAATACCTTAGACTGAACTGTTTCCTTTGCACATTATAAGTCCCGGTTTGGTGCACTCCTATTTTAAATATAAAGTTATGGGGAAAATATTTATACTGGCAAATAATATTGATAAAAATGCTTAAATGTTCAGAAGCAGAACATAACTTCTCACATGGTTTCCCCTTGTGTGGTGGTGATTTGTGGGAAGCCTGGGAACCTGGTTAAAGTTAAATGTATATTTTTTCAGAAGGATCTCAGAGATTTCTGATAAATGGCTCTTTTTCTTTTCTTTTTTGGTGTGTTGATAATTTCTCTCTCCTGACTGTATATAAGTTTAAAAAATGTTCCATTTCCATGTTGTTATTTCTTCTTGATGCAAGGACCTAGACGTCAGGGTCTGTGGTGACTGTGGTTTGGGGCCTTAATTTTCTTTATGGCATGAATTCAGGGATATTAGCTTAATGGCACCAGAGAGTTAATGGGTATTAACGTATTTACTATATATTTACTGTACTGTTATACCAGGAACTGGGGATATAGTCCTGATCCTCATGTTGCTTACAACCCAGTAAAAGAGAGTGAGAGAGGGGGGAACATAATATAATTTCAGGTAGTGATACATGCAATGAAGAAAATAAAGCAGAGTGTAAGGAGTTAGTGTCTCAGAGGAGTAGGTGTGGGAGTGATTTTAGACAGAGGTGTTAAAGAAAATTGCTCTGAGAAGTGATATCTAAGCAAAGAGCTGAATGATCTTCAGCTGAATGGTTTGAGCTCTAAAGATACCTGGCAGAGGGAGCAGCATGTGCAAAGGCCTTGGGGCCTGAACAAGCTTGGCATATTTGAGGAACAGCAAAAAGGCCAGTGCATTTCAGAGAAAGCAATGGTGGGAGTGCTCCAAGTGTAGGGGTAGACATGGTAGGCCATGGGGTAGACAGGGAGGCCAGTTACAAGTGGATTGTGGTTTTGCATGCTTTTCCAGCATGTATAGCTGTAGTCTTCTTGTTCATACGATCTTCATCGACCTAAAGTCTGACCAAGGAGGCTTTCCCATTTCTCCATTGCTCATTCCCATAGAAATATCTCATTTTCCCATTGGCACTCTTGTTCTACCATTCACTGGATGCCAATATAGATAAAGTTTGTCACTAGGGGAATTTTAAACTTTCACTCCCTCAGAATGAATCCTTCTTTTAAATCTGATCTCATACTTTGAATATTACTCTTTGACAATGCTTATCCCACACTATTATAATTAGTTGTATATGGGATTGTCTTTCCGAGCCATAAGCGACTATTACTCATGTTTGGGCCCCTTGTGCTTAGCACAGTACTTGGCACCTGGTGAATGCCCCATATATTTGTTGGCTAAATAAGCAAGACCTTTCCCTCCACATTATCTGGTTGCCCAATATGAGTACTAGAAATTGCAGTGAATGCAATGTCAATACACTCCTTGATTTTGTAGGTTAAAACCAACTTAGGGAAATAAGACTTAAAAAAAAAAAAAGGAAAACAACAGTCTTGGAACTGCTTTGGGGCACTTATTAGAGTTTAAACAGTTGTTGGTTTAAAAAATTGTTGCAGAAATGAAAACTCATGGAGGATTAAGTGGCCCAGGAGACTGTAGTGTTCTAACTTGAGGGGGATGGAATCCCCAGAGGCCAGCTGGATCATTAGACTGGGTCTTTCCTGCATTTGAGTCTTCATCCCAAGGCCTTATGAGATACTTCGTCCTCCATAAATTTGGAGCTGATTTGGAACTAGCTAGCTGTTTTTCTCCCTGCTGAATTAATGTGCTGTTCAGCTGAAGCTCAAATATGAAATATATTAAAAGCAAACTAAAAACAGGTCAATGTTTTGCCTCTAATGCTATGGGAATATTTGTTTTTAAATCGTCTTTTAGTACTCCACAAATCTTCCCCGCAAAGTTTTTTTTTTTTCTCTCTCTCTCTTTTTTTTTTTTTTTAGGCCAAGACTATTTTTTCCCAGTGTGTAAAAGGCCATTTCTTAAGTCCTGATTTACTCAGAAATTTACATGGAGAAAATGGCTCCAGATCCCACACAAGTGAAACTTTATTTTTTAATCTGGGGCACAGTAGGGAGTCCTGAGAAATGCATTTTCCTCTAGGATTGTAGGAGGAATACATAGTGTTTGTTTAAAGCATCAGGTATTGAGAAATGTAATGGCAGGGTGAAAAGTTTGACCTCAGCTGCCAGATCCGATCTGCTAGGGGGTAATTGAGTTGCCATGTTTTTTTCCTCTTCAGTTTAAATCAAGTTTTGCTATAGCCCATTTAAGTGTCAAATTGGTAGCAAAACTTGACAACTTCAGGGTGCAGACTTGCTTTTGATCAGAATTTACATGCAAATCATTTTTGCCTTGAACTGTCAACTCCTGTTCCTGATACTCTTGAGAGGGACATGTCTCTCCCCACCCCCTTTCTCCCCAAGCCAAAAGGGATGTTGGCTAATGTTATTAATCAGTGTGGAAGAAAAATTATCTTGATAAATATGGTGGTTAAACTATATTTTCCCTTTTGTGTGTCGGCTGTTGCAGCTGGGCATTTAATCTCCTTTTACCTAGAAGGAAATCAAACAATTATCGAGCGCTTGATGTCAAAAAGAAACTAGTGAATGAGGGGTGGAGGGTCACCAGTGTATTGGGAAATGGACTTAAGCCACCAAAACCTGACAAAGGGTGCTGACAGTCTGCATTTTCTTGGGCATTAAACAAAGTCTTTGGTAACTTTAAAGAATCTTTCCTTGCATGACTAAACTCATTGAGAGGGTTAGAGAGAAAGCTGCCTCAGAAGTCTTAAGCCTGAAACTTTTTTTTTTTTTTGGTTCTGCCCTAAACCCTTGGGACGCTTAAAAGCACGTGAGCATACGTAGCTCCATCATTCAGTGGGACAAAGGAGTGTTTGCACTTTCACAGAGTTAATAATGACAGTAGTGAGTCTTTCTTGTTTCCAGCCATCCCATCTTAGCATTCCCAGTCACCCACCTTCCAAAAGAATTTGTGATTTACACTCTGCCTCTAAATTCTTTGAAATGCCTCACTCTGAAAAGCAAGAAAATGGGGAGACCCCAACGAAGAAAAAACAAATGGAGAAAATGTTCATTGTGGATTAATAGAGCTGATTATGAATATTTATAATTATCCATTATGGAGCCAAAACTTTTAGTAAAATAATGTGTGAGATTTTGTTTCTAGCCAGCCTGAAATTCCTTTCCATCACTACACCCCCAGCGGGGTGAGAACATCAAACATGTCATCTTGCCAAGATGACAGCCAGCATCACGTCAGATGGGAGACACATGCAAGCTGGACTTGTGAAGTCCAAGAAATGTCAAGATTGGATTCACTTCATCCGACGTGGCCACGTTGCAGGTTCTTTGGAAATCTCCACTACTGGCCCCTTCCCACCACTGTTTGGTGCTGCCTGCCTGTGTGCTGTGAAATTTTAATTGAATTGTTAATGACACCAAGGAGTGACACAACACATGCGAAACTTCCAAGAATCAGTCAGGAGGAGCCCTTTTTCTTACTGTTACAAAACAGAAGACACTGGGAAATTGACAAGTCCAAGCAGCGAGGCCAGGGCAGTAATTGATAGCAGGCTGCCTAGAGCCAAGGTCCTTCCCTGGTAATTGCAAGCAGAGGCTGCCTCTGTGATCTCGCCAGTGGTGCTGGCCATGCCAGAGCGACCCGGCTTTGACGGATTGCTTTCCCGAGGTAATGACTTAGGCATGTTCCCTCTCTTGCATGAGGCCATGTGTCCCTCCCACTGGAGAAAATGAGCTGAACATTTTGCTTCTTCTTTAACAGGGCGCTGTTAAAATAACTCTATTCTATTATATAAGCCCTGTAGTGCCAGGGGCTAAATTTATATGGTTATAAACAAGAGATATTACTTTGGAATACCACAATACTGTGTTTGGCTATTTCTTTAGGATTTCAAATGGTGTTTTCAAAATAATGGATTTTACTTCAAGAAAAAAAATATTGGGGTTGGGGGGAGGAAGGATCCCATTTCTGAACAAAATCCTCATCCTATTTTTAAATTCCTCTGTGACCCTTTCCTAATTCACCAGCCCAGTATTTATTTGTATTTGTGTTTTGCTGGCTGGATTTGACTCTCTATGGGGGCATCAGAAATATTATTTACTCCAGGATTCTGAAATAAGATAGATATTTTATTTCATGGTTTTAAAAATTCTCTGAAGGTTTCTTTTATTTTTTTATTTTTTTCCTTTCCCATTTCTGGACATTGATATATTTCAGAACTTTTATGTGGCTTTTCCTCCCTCCCTACACCTATTCTCCCTTCGCCCCTCTTCTCCTTCCTGGAATGTAATTTTGTCTGTAAAATATGATGGTGAGCTGAAATGTCCCTGATGATCTATAGCACTTCTGGATTTTTCACTCCCGTTGGTGACAGAAACTTACTAATACTGATATAGGGGTCCCTGAGTGTGTTTCCACACTGTAGCTTGTGCTTTCTAGCATATTTAAAGTTTGGGTCCCTCACCCCACCTCAGTCCAAACACAGTTTCACATGAAGAACCAACTTCAAAACAAAACAAAAAAACCTGTAAAATCCCTAAAACTCAACTATACATTCATTTACGAAATGAAAAGAAAGTACGTACATGGGTTCTCATATTCACGTGATGAGTTTTGATGGAGAACCTAAGAGGAAGGAGATGGATTAATAGTAATGGGAACTTCTGGGTGAAGAACAGTGGAGAAAAGTCTTGGTGGTGGCTATTTCTCTTACGTTTAGTCTCTAACTCCCCAAATTCATAACTAATTGGTAGCACGTATTTAGAACTAATATTTGTAATGGGAGTTTTAAGTGAGGGCAGGTTTCTAGGCTATTTTCATAGAATTCACTTCCATAAAACAACAGGTAAAATATACACTTGGGGGCTAGCTTGAGAACCTCACCATTATAGCATTGACTTTACTGGAAAATAACTTCAGAGTCCTAACGTGGGTATAGGATGCTAGGAAAACAGTTATTCTTTCCTTCTTCCTCATTGTCTAAAACTTGTATAGAGAGAAACTCCCTCTTCTGCTATGATCCCAGCAGCAAAAGGATTGGTCCTAACCCTACTTTAGATACTGGATCAAGAGTATAAATCCTTCCTGCTGCCCTCGCTGTAGTCATTATGTAGGGCATGCTTGTAAGTTAGGTGTTTATAAATAGGGATGTGTAGTTAATCTCATTATTTGACTACTTTTCTTTGCTTACTGTTTATATAGACATCAGTCTAATGCTCTATTCTTTTGTCTGTCTTTCCTGTGTTTTCAGTGTGGTTTATAGGGGGAAGTTTTGACACATGACATGACTGCTATTATAAGAGAAAGCCTGTGGACTGGTGTCTAGTTTAAACTAGACTTTAGTAAGTAAATGAGTACTCATGTATAAACTGGTCCCTGCCCTAAAGGTGGTGACAGTGAATCTGGAGATTATTTTATGGAAGTCTTTCATTTTACAGGTGAGAAAGTGGAGACCCAGAAAGGGAGGTTATGTACCCAAAATGGTAGCAGGTGGCAAAATTGGGACTAGAAGTCCTATCTCTTGACCCCAAGTCCTGTATTCTTTACACCATTAAGTTCCTTTTGTAGTTTAGAACTGAAGTCTCTTTGGGAAGGAAGGTCTGAAATAGAGAAACATTTAGTGACACTTTCTAGTCTGAGACTTCTGGAAGGACACAGGAGTAGGTAAGGAAGATTATCATTTATAATGACCATGAAAATCATGTGGAATCTCTTAAGATCCAGAATCTTGTCTGGAACTAAAGGAAAAGAGTAGAAGCCTTATGGGTATGGTCTTAGGCTTTAGTTCTTTTAGTGTTGAGAAACATTGTCTCATGGTGGAAGTGGGAATCTTTGATGACATTTCTTTGCAGACATCAGACACCCAGAGGAAGATGAGAACATTTATTGTCGACCAGTATTAGGCACAGTTGCCAGATAATTCCATACATGTTTTCTGGTTTCAGTGGTCTAAATGAGCTTTAGTATCAGGTATTCTCCATTCGGAAGATGGTAGATGAGAACAGTGGGGGATAGAGCCACAAGATGGCATATCTTGCTGCTTTCAAAGGTCATGCTTTTGAATAATTAATGGTAGGGGAAAGTATCCATGAACTATTCTTAAATTAAAAAAGGTAGGTTAAGAAACTGGGTATATACTCAGGATCCCAACCATAACTATTCATCAGAGTACTAACTGGTTATTTCTAGTGTTGGGATCAAGGATGATTTTATTTTTCCTTTTTATCTGTATTTTTACTGGTTTCTTTTTTATAAGTAATTAAAGAGGTTTTTTTTTGGATATGGTAGAATTGATCAGCAAGTGTTAATAAATTGCTTGTGCCTGGGAACTATAAGCAAAGCAAAGGAAGAGTAAATATGGAGTTTCAGGGAACCTATATTGTAGTTCTGGAAGAAGACATACACATATGGAAAGTTTATTAATAATAAAAGCTGGAGTGCCTGGGCGACTCAGTTGGTTTAAGCATCCAACTCTTGATTTCAGCTCAGATCATGATCTCAGGGTTGTAAGTTCAAGCCCTGTGTTGGGCTTCATGCTGGGTGTGGAGCCTACTTAAAAAAAATAAAGCTATCAGTAAAACTATCATTAACTATTGAACGGTTATGTGGCTAATTAGGTTATGATAGAAAATCTCTAAATTTTTAATGTGTTATGGCTGTTAGTGAATTGCATGAATTATTTCACTGAACCTTCCCAACAGACACATGGGGTACTTACTAATAGTCCTATTTTGCAGATGGAAA
The DNA here is from genome assembly GCF_037043125.1 of Eumetopias jubatus. Taxonomy (NCBI): domain Eukaryota; kingdom Metazoa; phylum Chordata; class Mammalia; order Carnivora; family Otariidae; genus Eumetopias; species Eumetopias jubatus. Next base: position 53,130,720 of record NW_028274823.1, on the reverse strand, counting down.
AACTGAAGTTGGGTGAATTGGGAAGCGGGGGAGCTAGGATTGACTCCAGAGTTCATGTCCTTAACCACAAATTAATACTACTTCCCAGGAAACCCTGTTTAGTTGGTAAATCACCTAGTGCTTATTGCTAATGGGGAACTATAAGAGTGGCCCAGAGAGGAACAGATCGTTTTAGCTTGGTCAAGAGAAAGGAGAAGGATTAGGAGAGTCTCATCCTAGCCTTGGCATGATGGCAATTAGGTTCCTAACCCATCTTCCACTAAGATTTCATCTACTTATCAGTGAACCCAGCCTATTGTCTCAGGATGATTCTGTGCAGCACTACTGAGTGTCTCTGCACCAAAACACATGAACCTGTTGCAGGGTTTATGTCAGGAGCAGGTGAAACAGGTGAGACCAGGCCAAGGTTAGAGAAGTGTCTTGGGAAGCTGCCTGTCTTCGCTTATGTCTAAAACTTCTACCTGCCCTTGTGAAGATTTTAGCACTGATTTGGGTGAATGTGGCCTGAAAGAGCACTTTTCCCTGACCTAACGGAATTAGCTTTCGGTTCACAGCCTGCACTGAGTCCATGGTGCCCCCACAATGGGCAAAACCACAGTGGCCATAGTAAGTGCTGTGGAATGTGTGTGTGTTTCATCTTTATCAAGAACGTCACATGGCATTTCCTGATTGCACGAGAGGCCTACTGCCCCATCTGAGTTTCCAGACTAACTACCATTGCTCAAGCCGCATGTGTTTATGGTATATAATAAATCTCCATTTGTCATAATGGTTTAAATTTAAAAGAAAAAGGTGAGCTGTGATGTAAAAAAAAAAAAAAAGTTTGGCTGTTATAAATTAACTTTCTTGGCGTTTCAGGTCAAGCCCAATTTATTAAGGGGGATACAAAAAGATAGAAACCTAGTCTGTGATCACAACTGTGATTTATCCACACCTTGAGTGGGTCCTCCTTTGGACCTTTTCTTGAACTGCAGCTGGCTTGGTTTATGTAGGACCTGCTGGGAGCTGAGGTTATAATGAAAAGCAGTTATTCTTTGAAATTACTCATAAGAAGTGGGCTCATTTTATCAAGTGCCCTCCTTAATTTGATTGTTAGGCTTTTCATATTTATTTTTCCTGCATTAATCACACTGTATCTTCGTGGCAAGTATAAACACAGTGGTGAAAGATAGCATTTAAAAGAAAAAACATTCAGAGGACAAATGTTTCTCTAGAGGTGGCCTGTCGGGACCCCTTAACGGGTAATTAAGAAAGTTATTTTGGATTTGGTAGTAATGTTGTGAACTTTTCCAGAGACTCCTCTTCAGAGCAGGATGGCATTTAATATTTTCGCAGATTAACCTTTAACTATAAAGAGTGTCCAGTATTGGGGCGCCTGGGTGGCTCAGTCGTTAAGCGACTGCCTTTGGCTCAGGTCATGATCTCAGGGTCCTGGGATCAAGCCCCACATTGGGCTCCCTGCTCAGCCGGCAGCCTGCTTCTCCCTTTCCCTCTCCCCCTGCTTGTGTTCCCTCTCTTGCTGTCTCTCTCTCTGTCAAATAAATAAAATCTTAAAAAAAAAATGTCCAGTATGCCCCTGGCAAGAACCAGCAAAGCTCTGGGAGCTTTCACGAGCATCTTCATTTTCTGCAGAATGGTGACCTCTGTTCCCTGGCTTTGCCCTAAGAAGAGATATGGGAGTGCCTTCCAGTCCCAGACTGAGGAACTCTTATTTTTATTTTAATACCCTGGGTTGCACCCAGGAGTTAAGGACCCACTCTAGGTCTTATTCCCTGCTAACTAGATGCCTTCTGACCTAGACAGCCCATAATATCTTAACAATATAATTTCAAGGATATCAATGCAAGGTGATGAAGGACAATTTCTCTTCTCAACAAAAGCTCCCCAGATGGTCTTCTGCTTCCCAGAACTCCCTATTGAATTCTCACTGTCACTAAAGAGGACAACTCAGAACCAGATGCTGATGATCCATTACAAATATGAAAATAAATTTCCATCTGCCTTCATGTTATTGAAATCTGTAATATTTCTTATCTCTTTGGTCTCTGGGCATAAAAGAGATCTAAGTATGTGTTGGAAATATGTGTACCTTGTGCAGGTTTCTTTGTGATGTAGCCTTAATGAAGTTCTTTGTGAGGTAATAGGATGAGATAGTCCCTCACAAAGTCTTTTCCAGGAAGGTCAGTCAAGGCCTGTGCTGATCTGACCATATTAAGAGTTTATTCTTATCAGCTCATTTTATTACTATTATTTTCTGTCTTGGGTGATGATATTTAAGTTTATTTTTTATTTTAAAAGTCAGATTAGTGGGGCGCCTGGGTGGCCCAGTTGTTAAGCGTCTGCCTTTGGCTCAGGTCATGATCTCAGCATCCTGGGATCGAGCCCCGCATCCGGCTCCCTGCTCAGCGGGGAGCCTGCTGCTCCCTCTCCAGCTCCCCGATGCTTGTGTTCCTTCTCTTGCTATCTCTCTCCATCAAATAAATAAATGTTTTAAAAAAACAGATTAGTGAGAAATAATTTACATTAAGTTCCCTAATTCCCTTTCTAAATGAATAGATGATTTGTGACAAATGTATGCGGTCATGTAATCACACAATCAAGATAGAATACTTTCATCACCACAGAAATTTCCCTTGTGCCCCTTTTCAGTTAGTCTCCTTTCCCTATACCCAGCTCCTGGCCTGTACTGGTGTAATTTTTCTGTTTGTAGCTTTGCCTTTTCCTAGAATATCATAACAGTAGAATCCTACAATATGTAGCCTTTGTGCCTGACTTCTTGCACTTAGCATAATGCTTTTGAGATTGATCCCATGTTGTAGCATCTATCAGTAGTTCATTTCTTTTTATTGCTGAATAGTATTCCATTGTGTGGTTGTACCATGATATGTTGACATGTTCACCATTTGTTTGGCGTTTGGGTTGTTTAAAGTTTTTGGCTACTGTACTTAAAGCAACTATAAACATTTGCTCAGAAAATAGTCTATCTTGGTGAATGTTCCATGGGTTTTTGAAGAGAATGTGGAAGTGGGTCTTGTTGGTTGGAGTCTTCTGTGAAAGTCAGTTAAATCAAGTTGGTTCAAAGTGTTGTTCAAGTCTTCTATAACCTTATTGACTTTTTGGTTTTACTTTTTATACAAATTGCTGAGAGGGGTATGGAAGTTTCCACTAAAACTGTGCTTTCCTGTTTTTTTTTTTTTTCTTATTTCAGTTATATCAGGTTTTTATGGTTTTTGGAACTGTTTTTAGATGCATATGTATTTGTTATAGATTCCTGATGAATTGATTCATTTGTCCCAGAAAATATTCCTTGTTCTGACACCTACTTTGTATTACCTTACAGAGCTTTCAAGTTCCATGTGGTACATCTTCCTATTTTTTTTTACTTTTAATGTATCTCTGTATTTATATTTGTAGTGAATTTCTTTCCTATCCAATCTGATGATTTCTGCTTTTTACTTGGAATGTTCAGGTCCTTTACATTTAATATAATTTATTGACAGTTTTAAAATTAAATTTTGTAAGTCGTTTTGTATCTATCCCATTTGTTTCCTTCTTTTCCTACCTTTTAAATTATTTGTTTATATTTATGATTTTATATATTTATCATTCTATTTTATCTCCAGAAAAACTTAGATCTTTTTCTCTTAAAAATTTTTTAATATCATATGACCTCACTGATATGAGGAATTCTTAATCTCAGGAAACAAACTGAGGGCTGCTGGAGTGGTGGGGGGTGGGAGGGATGGGGTGGCTGGGTGATAGACACTGGGGAGGGTATGTGCTATGGTGAGCGCTGTGAATTGTGCAAGACTGTTGAATCACAGATCTGTACATCTGAAACAAATAATGCAAGATATGTTAAGAAAAAAAAGATAGCAGGAGGGGAAGAATGAAGGGGGGGAAATCGGAGGGGGAGACGAACCATGAGAGATGAGGGACTCTGAAAAACAAACTGAGGGTTCTAGAGCGGAGGGGGTGGGGGGATGGGTTAGCCTGGTGATGGGTATTAAAGAGGGCACATTCTGCGTGGAGCACTGGGTGTTATGCACAAACAACGAATCATGGAACACTACATCAAGAACTAATGATGTAATGCATGGTGATTAACATAACAATAAAAAATTAAAAAAAATTTTTAGTGGTTTTATTAGTGTGTATGGTATATCTCTTATCACAGTTTACTTTCAAATAATACATCATTTTATGTATAGTTTACGACTCTTACAGTGGTGTACTTCTATTTCCTTCTTCCTATCCTTGGTTTAATGGTTGTCTTATGTGTTACTTCTACCTATGTTATAAACTCCCAGATAATTTTTTCTTCAGATACCCCCCCTTTCTTTAAAAACCAGGGAAAATGTTTCTCTATTTGCTTACTTTAATAGGAAAATTAAAATATTCTGTTTAAATTTTTTTTAGTTTATTTGCAAACTAAATATATTTTGCAGAGCTAGTTATCTTTTAAGGTGATATAAATTAAGAAAATGTCATATTACCCATATTTTTACCATTTCTGAAGCACTTTATTTCTTTATGTAGATCCAGATTTCTTCTGGTATTTGACTCTTGCCTGAAGAACTTTAACATCTTTTTAGTGTGGGTAATGGATATTGGCAGTGAATTCTCTGTTTTTCTTTGTCTGAAACATTCTTATCTTACTGTTATTTTTAGAAGATATTTTCAGTGTGTACAAGATTGCGGTTAGTTTTTTCTTTCAGTACTTAAATGATGTCATCCCATTTTCTTCTGCCTGGCATTCTTTCTGTTGACAAGTCTGATGTCCTTCTCAGCTTTGTTCTTCTATATATTTTTTCCCTCTGACTGCCTTCAAGATTTTTTTGTTTTTTAGTAGTTTTGTTATGATGTGCCTATGTTCTTCTCTCCCCACATCCCACTTGAGGATTTCTTAGGTTCTTTGAACTGTGGTTTGATGTTTTCAGTAGTTTTGGAAAATTCTTGGTTATTTTAAAACATTTTTTCCCACTCCCTTTCTGCTTGCATTACTTCTGGAATCCCAAATATATGTCACACTATTTGATTATCTCATAGCTCTTGGATGCTCTTTTCTTTTTCTGCTTTTTTCTTCAATGTTAGTTTGGTTAATTTCTTTTTCTTCAAGTTCATAAATCTTTTACTCTGCTGTGTCTAGTCTGCTGATAAGCCTATTGAAAGAATTCTTCTTTTGTATCATGCTTTTTATTTCTAGCATTTTCATTTGATTTTTTTTAAAGTTTTCTTTTTTTTTCTGCAAATTACCCATCTGTTCATGCATGATGTTCACCTTTTAGATTAAAAAAAAGAAATTTAGTAATAGTTATATTAAACCACTCTTAGTTCTAACATCTTTATCATCTCTTGCTCTGGTAATGTTGACTACTTCATCTTTTGACCAAGAGCATTTTATTTTTTTCTTGCTTTTTTGTGTGTCATATAATTTTTGATTAAATGCTGGACAATGTATGTAAAAGAACAGAAACTGAGGTAAGAAGTATTGACATCTGGAAATGGAGACACTTCTGTTGGGATGTTAGTGTGGGGAGTTGAGTCCATATAGTCAGTAATTGAACTGGATCTAAATTTTTGTTGTAGGGAAGACTTCAAATTCCTCCAGTGGTGGCTTGCTGCTACCTGTGCTTCTCAGGGAACTGGAAAACAGGGTTTTCCTCATGTTCTCCCTCTAGCCATAACTCTCAACTGGTCCATGTGCCTACACTAAAAATGGATCTCTGTTCCCTTCCCCCTCCTTGAGGGCTAGCCTGCTGTTGCTTGTTACTTACTGTGAAGCTTGTGGTGGTGGGTAGGGTTTGCTTTCTTCCCATGCTCCAGGCTCAGGCTTCGACAGGTCCTGTGGGCCTAGGTCCCAGGCATGAATATTGTTCTGTCTCATATTGGTAAGGACTCCTGGGTAGAAGAGCATTTCCTATCCCTTTTCCAGTGGTAGTAGGCCCCTGCTTTCTGTATATGCAAGATGCTGTACCTGAACATGTTTTTCTACTCCTTCCCCTCCCGAAGGACAGACATGTTTTGCATCTAGCTCTCCTTTAGTGGCAGTGACCTTTACTTGGGACTGTTCTTCCTCAGAGGCTTATGAGTTCTGCATTCTTTCTTTCTGTTTCTTAACAAGAGAAGGGGCTGGGAATTAGGCAAGATTTCCTGCCTGTACACAATGTAGGGGAATCTCCTATGTCTCTTTCTTGGTATTAGTCTCTCTTGTGAGCAGCACGGAAAAAAGCTGATGAGTGACTAAAGACTCTCCTTGTGTCTGGGACTCTCAGGAATTCTGAGGTCTTTGGTTAGCCCACGTTTAACATTTACAAGTTTGTTAAAATTCCAGCTGATTTCTTTTTATTTGCTTTTATGGTGGCTGCCCCTTCAACCTGTGCTTTGCCAAACATGAAATAGTTCATGTGTCCTGTCTTCCCTTGGAGAGGGACAAGTCACACTTTGGAATTCCATTTACTTGTTTGCCTTGTAACATCAGCTCTCTGATGGAGTGGAGAAAAGTTAGGATTTTGTAGGTTATCTGGCTTTTTCTTTTTAGTGTTCTTTTGTGGTTATTTATATCTTAGAAGGAATGAATTCCTGAGAAGTTTTAAGTGACATTGGTCAGTGGTAGGTAGTGTGTCTAAGAGGTCAGAGGATTCTAGAAATCCTACCACATGGGAAGTAATTAAATGACCAAAGGTCATTTAGACTGGAGAAGAGAAACTTTGTTGGACAGAAGAATGTAGTAAATGATAACCCCTAAAAGTAGGTGTAAAATTGCTATGATGAAGTAGGTGTAGACTTCTATCTGCTGTTGTTTTTAATGATGTTAATTAATTAACTGATCAGTTCTCTTAGTCTCTACTTTGTGCTAGGCACTGGAGATGCAAATACAAGTAAGATAGAGTTCCTGCTCTCGGGGCTCACAATTTGGAATTAGGAATTATGGCCAGGGATGATAATTATAGGGTAGCAGACTTCAGTGAAATATAAGGAAGAATTTGCCAATATTTAAAGCCACAGAGAATGAGGTGGACAATGTCGAAGGATGGAAGCTTTTAGAGTCTGTGTAGGAGGGGATTCCTACCATAATAAGAGATAGGATGATCTGATGGTCCCTTCCAGTAAATCCCAAGGGGCTGGGTTGTCAGCATCCATATATATCTAATGCAGAAGGACAGTTTCTGATCCTGCTGAGAGGAGTCCATTGGGTCCATAGCTTTCTGCTCTGTTGTCCCGTAAGGAAGTTTTAAAGAAAACTAGATATCAACTACAAGATCCCACCTAGGGGAGGAAGAAGCAGGCAGATCCTAGAGAAGCTGTTGATCTTTGAAGGAAGGGAAAGGCATAGGATGGTTTTCTCATTTTCTACAGGTTATATCTTGAAGACAGGCTTCAGTTGATGCCATGATGGAAGGATACAACTTGATAGAAAGCATGATTTTTATGGGCTTGAATAATCAGAGACCAAAGTTCAGAGCAACCTTAGCCTCCGGAAAGAGGGGAATAATGCCTGAGAGGGGTGAGTCATTTGTTGTGTGCATGTATAAAACTGTATATATAAAATCTCCAAATTGTATGGATAAAATCTGTTCTTTAGTTGGACCTTGAGCCATCTCTAGGTTAGATTGACTGCTAGTCTAGTAAGGCTAAAACAATTGAACTGAAATTGGAATTGCTGCCTGCTTCAAGGGGGGACAGTGTTTTGCGCTTTTCTTTCAGCCAGGTTAACTGCATGCTTAAAAAAATGATATTCAGTGAAACTTTACACAATTCAGAATTTATACAACATATCATTCAAGACATCCAAGACAAAAATCTAAAATTACCCACTGCATTATGAAAAGTAACAGGGACCAACTCCAAGATGACCCAGGTGATGGAATAGCAAGTGAAGATTTTAAGGTAGCGGTTATAAATATGCTCAAAGACATAAAAAGAAATATACTCACAATGTAGAAAAGGATATGAAATCTCAACAGAGGAATAGTATTTGATTATTCTATTCTAATAATAGTATAATAATAATCTAGGCCTAAAAATTATAATACCAAAGAATTCACTGGATGAGCTTAATGGTAGAATGAAGATGTCATAGAAAGAAATGAAAAATCCATAGAAATTACTGTCTGAAGGAGAGAAAAAGAAGGGAAAACAAAAGGCAAAAGAGACACAAGGGCCTGTGAGACGGTATCTCACAGAAGGAGTCCCAGAAGGAGAAATGAAAGAATGGGGCAAAAAAAAAAAAAATTGAAGAAATAATGGCTGAAAATACCTGAAATTTGGTGAATGACACAAATTTACAGATTCAGAAAGCTCAGTGATCACCAGGCAGGATAAATTTAAAGCAAACCACACCTAGGCATATCTTAAACTACTCCCTACCTCATCTCCCCCCCCCTATAAAAAGATAAAGAAAAAATCTTGAATAGAGAAAAGAACACATTGCTTAGAGGAGAACAACAATGTGAATCACCTTAGTGTCTTATCCGAAACAACGGAGGCCAGAAGACAGTAGGACATCTTTAAAGGGCTTATAAGGGTTCGTGGGGGGGACCCAAAACCTTTGTAAATTGAGAATTCTCTATTCAGCAAAAATAACCCTTGAAGAATGAAGGTGAAATAAAGATATTTTCACTAAGAAGAAAACTAAGATCATCACTAGCAGATCAGCATGCCAAGAAATGACAAAGGGTGTTCACTAGGCTGAAGAATAGAAACTCTTCTTGAGGAAGCAAGAAGAGCATCAGATGTGACAAATAGGTGGTAAGCAGAAAAAGACTTTTTCCTCTGAATTTTTTTAAAAAAAAATGCATGTTATCCTTTAATCTCCAAACTCTAGTAGTCTTTTAGCGTTGATAGGGTATGTAGATAAAGTGTGTGTGTGACAAGTGTGGCATTAAGTCTGGGGCTGGGGTAACATTCCTGCGGTTGTATGATTTCTTCCTTTTACATGATGTGGTATAATAGGATTGTAAGCAACTTGTGACAAATGGAAGATGTATATTGTAATTTTAGAGCAACTTTTAAAAAAATGCAAGGGATGCAACCAAAAAGCCAACAGATCGATTTGTAAAATATTCTAAAAAAAAAAAAAAATTCTATAAGAAGGCAGGAAAGGAGAAACAAAGGAACAGAAAATAGACAAAACAGAGGTAACATGGTTGACTCAAACCATATCAATAATTACATGAAATGGTAATGGACTAAACACATGGTTGGAATGGGACCAATAATGCCTGACTTTTTAGTTCTCAGGTATGTTTGAAATGGCTGTGGAAGTGTGTTGGGATTTCAGGAGACAGTGTGGCTATGGAAACCCATGTTCTAGCTTTGCAAGATGGCTATCAGTGGACCAGATAACTGTTTAAAGCCAATAGGAGGCATGGATTCTGTTTTGTCCAGCTCTTCTGGCCCTGGTGCAACATAGCACAGTTTAGGTCAGAGCTGACACCAGCTCTACTTCAATGCTAAGAACCAGCTGGAGCTGGGAACGAAGCATGGGGCGAGATGCCTTTCTTCCTGCTTTGCCTGACTGCATCCTGTCCATCTTTAAGCAAGTTGTTCCTATTTTCACTAAGCTCTTCTTTTTTCCCCTCTTTAAAGCCATATAATGTATGGAGCTGCGTGTTGATTTGTTAAGTCCAACTGTCTTTCATTTGGGCCCCCAAGAGGTTTTAAGGACAAGGTGTTTTGATGTGTCCTTTCAGACTGATAAGCAGGAGGTCTGGTGTGAGTGAGTTTATTAAGTGGTGTCTGAATCCTCCAAGAAACCCCTGGCATGGAGGATACAGTCAGCACAATGGCATGATTTTAGTTTTGTGATAAAGGAAGGGGTATGAAGTGTACTGCTTCATTGGGCATATAGCACTGATACCTGCATATTCTTGCTCCAACACTCCTGTCTCCCTACTCATCCAGCTTGGGGGAAAAGAGTGATTAGGTGATGGTCGGTGGTATGATGTCTTGTTTCTCCCCGCCCCCTGCTGCTTGTCTGATTTTCCTAGTGTCTGCTAAAAACTTTTAAAACACCTGACTGAAAATTTGGCTCTGTAAAGCAGTTTGGGGCTTAAGTGTGACCAAGAGAGTGTTGGCACAGTGGAATTCTATTTCCCTTGTGGGAGGAATGCTATTTTCGGGCACCTGGATCAGAGAGCAAAACTCTCTGTGTTTCAGTAAGACTTTGAACTAGATAACATAACATTAGTCCTCAAAGTATTCATTGACCCAAATCCTTTTTAAGGGCCTATGTTCAGTCCTTGATAGCATTATCAGCCCTATGATTTCTGCCTTGGATCTCTTTTGAAATGAGGTGGAGTGTACTTTGAAATAAACACTGAGGATCTTAGGAAAGTCACTTCTCTGGATCTTATAAATATATGTGCTGCTGAAGCAAGCACACTCTGGATCTTATAAATAAAGTGAGTTAATTGGACACCCCTGGAGAGTTTGGGTCAGTAAGCCCGTGGAAGGGGATGAGGCCTGGGAATCTGTTTTTTAACAAGCTTCAGAGGTGGTCCTTTTACTGATCTATAAGGGCCTCTCCAGATTGTAACCTTCTGTGATTCTGTGATTTTTGCATGAATGGCAGGAACAGTGTATTTTGCCTATAAACTCTCCCTTTTGAAACAGTCCATTTAGGATCATATGATATTTTTATTTAATATTCTTTGGGTCCCCTCCTACAGCAGTTTCTCCCAACAATTAATAATCCATCCCAGAGAATGGAAATGGTTCACAAAGATTTTCTAGTCAACTGTAGAAGCAAAAGTTCTGGCACCGCCTAAATGGGGGAGATTCTCTGTGCAGTTAGGACTTGCCTCAGGACAATCACTTGACCATGGCAAGTCAGATACTGTTTGTGGGTTGAGGGGGATGTTTTGTTTTCTTGGGTGTATCAAGGTAATATGAAAGTTCTTTCAAGAATAGAGTTTGTATTTAAAAGCACACAGGCATTTGTCAGAGGACAGGGGCTAAATTCTTTCACTGGGGGATTAATGGGGCATTTTGGCAGCCATTCGAGGGTGCTTACCTGAAATAGTTTTCTGTCTCTTAACTGGGTGCTGGTTTGACTCCATCAGTGAGAGTGTGTTAGTTAATCCTTTGCTTAACTTGGTCTTTTTGGCATAGCCAGGGGCATTTCCAAAGATAAAACTCTGTCAACAGAGACTAAGTCCTAATCAAACAGGTGTGGATGAGTTGGGGAGGCTTAGGGCTGAAGTATGAGAGAACTGCATTGTGGGAGCCGCCCTCTAGTCGGGAAGTATCTTGGAAGAAGAATGGGGCAGCTAATGTGATGTTTCATCAGCCAGTGAGTAGGATCATTGAGGCGTATGTTAATTTTTTGCTGACCAACATGGTCATCGAACTCTCTAGTTCCTACATAGCTTTAAACTTTAAATCACTCAGGTCAAATCAGGTTAAAAGACAGAAGAACTGAATCATATACTGAATTTCTTTAGCACATTTATCAAAGCTCTCATGATGAGCTTCTAAGACAGAGGATGCTTTAAAAACAGTGTTTTGATTTTTTTTACCCTCAGATTATTAATCCCTATAGTGCTCACAGCCTATATTCCCTATCCCATCCCTTATTTCTTCTCCTTGACCAAACTTACTGAAAGTGTTTTTGCTTGTGGCCTTCACATGCTCACTACTTGTTCACCTCTCACTTTTGGTCTTCTCCATGTGGTTTGTGGACCAGTAGCACTGGCATCCCTTGGGAGATTGTTAGACATGCCCAACTGTGGGGGTCCCACCCCAGAACTAATGGGTCAGAATCTTCATTTTAACAAGATCCTCAAGTGATTTGTGTCCCATTAAAGTCTGAGAAGCACTTCCAAGTTTAAAATTCTTGAAGATCTCAGATGGTTTTCTAGGCATAAAATCTAATGGCCAGTTCTCACTCTTGCTTCTCCTTGACCACTCTATCATTTGACCTGGTTTTCTTTTTTCAAAGGTGCTCTCTCTTTGACTTCTCTAACATAACTCTATCCAGATCTTCATGCTTTTCTGGCCCTTCTTTCTGTGGGTCATTTTCTGGCTCATTTTCTCCTCTCAGTTACAAAATATAGATATTTCCAGTTTGTCTTCAGCTCCACTTTATCTTTCTCCCAAGATCCATTTTTACTAGTTGACTTTGGCGCAGGTCCACACTGAATGTCCCTTTGGAACTTCATGATTACTCTTTTGAAACTATTGAACTTTTTCCTTTACTTGGACAGGCAGTTTCTCCTTTGGCCTTCCTTACTTAGTGACATTCTTGGAGGGCCTCAGAGTCATCGTTGATTTCTTCCCTTCCTTTCTTCCTCACCTAATCTGCCACCAGATTGTACCTCTATCATTGTCATGTGTTCTGATGTTCCCATCTAGTCAAGTTATTTAAACTTCTTTCTGAAACCATTATAAAGGCCTGATCTCTATAATTCTAGCCTTTGCCTAGAATCCTAGCTCTCTTGCCTTCCATTGTCAGATTGTTCTTTCTAGGTGTTCTAATCATGCCCCTCCTGTGCACCAAAGCACTCACTGTTTCTGCACTACCTTCAGAGTTAAGTCTAATCTCTCTCTCTCTCTCTCTCTCTTTTTTTTTTTTTTTGACACATTTACTATTTAATAAAGCTTTACTGGTCATTCGATCATTTCTTAGTTGGTTTTAGGAATATGAGATTCTCTTTAATGGAAGCTTCAAGATTTTCTGTACTAAGATCCCAGTACCTTCCTTTACTATTTCCTACAAGTGCCCTGTGCTTAGCCAAACTGAAGTTCTATTTCCTCTCTTTGGTATTGCTCCACCAACCCAAGATGACCTTTGCAATTTGGAATGAGATTTTAATACAGATTATTACAAGGATGGATAGTAAACCAGCAATTGTTGCTGAGTCAGTCTGGATTCACTGTGAATAGATCAGGTCATATGATTCCCCACCTCCCAGGCCCCCCGCCCCTTTCCCTGACTTAATAAATAAGGGAAATGTGTTAAGTATCAGGCATTTGAAGTTAAGGAAAGTCTTTTAATACTGAATTTGTGCCAAATAGCTTTACCAAAAGAGGGCATCTAAATGGAGCATTACTCCAGAATGTTCCTTGTGTGTCTCCACAGAGCTTAATTTTATAGCTGATACTTGGGAAAAGTATTTACCAGAGACTTAGGTAAAAAATAAAAAAGCACATGTGTCATATTTGTAGGAGATAGAACTAGAGACAGTAGAATAAAATCATAGAATCATGATGGCCTAATACTTGATCAGCTAGAATATGGCCAAATCAGAAGAGACTAAAGAAGATTATACTTGGACTTGGGCTCCCAAATCAACTGTTAAAGTGAAATACCAGAATAGGAGTGATAAGTGGGAAAAATCAAGTCTTATTTGGCATCTTCAAATAATCTGAATGTGAGTGTTTAAGCTTATGAGATTGTAGGTTCAATGAGAGAACTGTATTATTTTGAAAAAGGAGGAAAACCACACCTAGCATACTGTGTTCGGTTCTAGGCCCTACATTTTAAGTTAGGAGTAGACGAATTGGAATCTTTTTAGGCAGAGTACAACCAGAGTTGCTCGGCCAGGGTGTGGTTGAGTGTCAGGAGCTCACTGGGTGGTCTTTGCCTTCCTTGGCAAGCCCAGCTTTACTCAGTTATTGTCTCCTTGGTGGAGGGTAATTGCTATCTTATTGTAGTTTCTCCAAAGGCATTCAGCACAATGCTTTGCTCATAGCATTTGTTAATATTGGTGAATGAATTTTGTGTGATGGATTTTGCCTCCAGACCCGGAACATAACTTTCTTGAGGGCACATTACACATGTTATGTTTCTTTTTAGTATATTGTCCCCAGCATCTTGCTTGGGGTTGGATTTTTCGGGAGGTACTTAAGAGGGTGAGTTCATGAAATTAAATGTTGGGAGAATTCCATTAAACAGCTCATAGTTCTTCCCCAATTTCCTCTTTGCTGTTACATAAAGACAAGGGAACAATATGGTGAGGCAGTGGGGAACACTGGAATCAGAATCCTTGGTTTCTAGGCATGCCTTTTCCCCAAACTAGTTTGCATCAGGCAGTTAGAATGTGCAGACAGGATCTGATGATGAGGGAGAAGTGGAATGGAAAGTGTCATGGCTGCTAAAATTTAGGGTAGAGCCTCTGAATGCCACAGCTGGGCTTCTCCCAGCCTTTTGGTGTTGGTTATGGTAATGAAATGCTTTAAGATGACACAATTAAGACACTTAATCATTTGCAAATTTAAGTTCCTTTCAGTTGGCCTGGAAGCAGCAGAAATTGCATAGTTTGCTTCCTGGGAGATTGTAGCCTACAACCAATAACTCACTTGTGTCTATACAGCTGTTGTTTGCTATTCACTGGCAGGTGTGACTAATTCCACCACTGACACCACCTCTTGGATGAATGTGAGCTTCTAAAGCAAGTCGTTCATGAGTGTGAGAGAGAGCATTGTTGGGAGGGTTTGGGCTCCTCTTTGTTGTTACTGGTGGGGCTGAACCCACTTTTGAGAGACTCGGATTAATGTTGGCACTCTTTCCCGAGGGCATGTCTGCTCTCAGTAGAGCCTTTCCTGGCATATGCCCGCAATTCTTGATAGTCTTTTTCTACTCTCTCTTTCCCTGTATTGTCATAGCTTTCTGGAACGGGTAGGAATGTTTCTGAGGGCTCTGAAAGGACATTTATTTGAAGAGGGACATTAGTGATGGTGTGAGAGCAAACCTGCAAACACAAGACTGGGTTTGCACATGCCACTGTGTCAGAAGGAAGTTTTCTAGGCAAGGGGAAGTGGCTAAGAAAGCATGTAAAAACAATCTGATAGCTCCTGTACAATCTTTAAAGAGTTAAAAGTTAGAGTGGCTTTTTACCATTTAATTGTGTTGAGCTTTGTTCTTAAAAAAAAAAAAGTCACTTAGAAAAAAATCATGTTTCATTAATGTGCCAGCTTGGATTATTTTCCCATGTCAGTTTAGCAATCAACAGTAATAAAAACCCGGATATAAAATTTTCATACATTTATAGTAGTATGAAGACATTAAGTGAAAACCCTTTAAAACATTTTCCATTTTCATTTCACTTAGCAGGTGCTACATATCGAGCTATTATTTACCCAGCTAAAATGAGCTGGAAAGTGATCCAAGTTGGTGAAGTGTCAGCAGACAAATCACACAACTGTTTTCTCTGTACTGTGCCCAAGTTGAAGGGATTAGTTTTAGCACAAATCAGATCAAGGTGATGCAGAAGTTACTCAGGATTACTTGGAGACTGTTGAGGTTAGCTGTGGTCAGCTAGCCAACGGAAAAACTAATTTTTATGCCTTTGCTGCCTGGATAGCTCATGCGTATGGAGGCAGTTTTATTTAAGGCATGGCCAGTGCTATTCTTCAGGCTAGTGGAGTGAAGCAGCATGGATAATTCAAAGTGAGCAGATAATCCACAAGAAAGTTCTGTTTTTGGCTTGAGAGGAACATAGTATCTTAACAATATATTTGGGTAGCTATTTCTAATTGAAGTGCTGTTGTGTACCACTGATTTAATAACTGGAAACACCAATGAAGAAACCCAGGTATTACCCCTAATTTTGCTTTTAATTTGAGACATGATTTTAGCTAAGTCATTGAGTCTCTTTGTATTTCTTCATCTATAAAGTGGGAATAATCAAACTGGTCCTTCCTAGATGGTAAGGGATTTGAGATGATAATTTTGTCAGTATCTTGAAAGGTTGAAAGTATGAGGTTGATCTAGTTAAAGACCATTATCATCATCATTATTATTAAGGCTTACTTTCTGTAAGAGTTTTGATAGACCTAGGGATGCAGTGATAGACTGGAAAGAGGGCAGAGACTTCCACTTACCTCACATTATGGAACCACTCTCTTTTCTTGGAGTGTTTTAAAATGGATAGAATTTCTTGAATTTATACTAACTGGGTAAAATATAATAGGATTGAGCAAGGCATAGAAAAAATTAGCATGTAATTATTTCCTACATCTAAATAATGGTAAAGAAAATCATAACCTCAGTTTATCTCTCAGAACTGATTATGTTAACTATCTAATGGAGGGGGACTTTTAATCCTAGGATCCCTAGGTGAACCTCAGAGGTCGCAGGAAGAGTCTGAAATTAGATGTAAACTTTGGGTATGTGACTCGCCACAAAAGTGGTAAAGAACTGCTGAATTAATGTATCCTCTCTTGCTCCCAGGACAGTGTGATAACCAATACATTTAAAAGGTTTCTCTTGGATGAAATCTTTGTCAAATTGCCAGTCTCGATGCCACCGAGTTGCACAAAGTCTCATCTGTAAAATGTGGGAGTCCTATTAAATACCCCGAGAAGTCCCTTTTGGCTGTAAAATTCCATTATCATAACTTCAATTTCTCATAGAAATGAAAGCATTTAATCCACTTTAGCCAGTCATTTGCACAATCTCTTTCCAACCTGATAATGTTGAAATAATTTGTAAATGGTCTTTAGTGAAAGGCACATTTCTTTGACATTTCTGCTAATCTGGAACTGGCTCTATAGCCTGAAGAGAGAATTTTTATAGGGGCATCTGGGAACCTTTAAATATCTGCATAGATTGACTGTGGTTTGGCTTAATGCATGGGAGGTATTCGGCTCCGCCATCTTCAAGGGTTGATTTGGATGGCCCTGTTGTCCCTACAGTTTGGTTACTAAATTAGCACAGTAGAGATCCAGTTTGGTTAACGTGCATGTGGCTCCTGAACACATGCTTGGGTTAAAGCAGTTGGACTTGTAGAGAGAATTAGATTAACATAAAATTCTTTTCAAGTTCCAGAGTTATATTCTGCCATGTTGTG
The DNA here is from genome assembly GCF_037043125.1 of Eumetopias jubatus. NCBI lineage: Eukaryota > Metazoa > Chordata > Mammalia > Carnivora > Otariidae > Eumetopias > Eumetopias jubatus. Next base: position 53,113,924 of record NW_028274823.1, on the reverse strand, counting down.
TGGGGGTTAATTATAGTGTCACATAGTCACTACTCTGTAGTGAATTTTTTTTTTTTTTGAAGAATTTGTTCATTTGAGAGCAAAAGCGAGAGCACGAGTGAGGGGGATGGGCAGAGGGAGAGAGGAGAGCAGACTCCCCGCTGAGCAGGGAGCCCAACCATCCCAGGACCCTGAGATCATGACCCCAGCTGAAGGCAGATGCTGAGCCACCCAGGTGCCCCACTGTGTGGTGAGTTTTGAGGCAGATGGGAGGTAGGGCAAATGCTGTATGTGTTTTTCTTAGTAGGCATTGCTTTTTTCCTTGATGGAAAAAGTGGAGTTTTGTCTGGGTGTCTCTCCTTCCTCATGTTACTTAAACCCGTCACTAGGAGTTAAATCTGGATTATTTTAAGACCAATATTGTGATTTTTATTTCCCTTGCCTGTGATTGGTGTAGATAGGGGCAGGTGACACTGTCTTGGCCAATTAGCACAGGGGAAAATCTACCAAGGGGCTTCAGAGAAAGGTTTCTTTTTTTTTTTAAGAAGAGCTACAAGTAAGAGATGGTTCTGTTTCTTCCATTAGAGTCTCTTGAGTTTATATGAGAACTTTTGTGACTCCAGTCATCTTACACTGTGGGGTCTGATAGTCTGAGGAAAATTTGGCATTCTGAGGGGTGCCAGAGGGGAAATGAAGAATCTAGAAACTTGGCTTGGATTTTCCAGTGTGAATTCTTTTTTTTCCTCATTTTTAAGCTTTTATTTAAATTCTAGTTAGTTAACATATAGTGTAATTTTAGTTTCAGAACTAAATATAGTACCATATAGTAGAATATAGTAGTTTACTTCCTACAACACCTGGTGCTCATCACAAGGAATCACCATCACCTATTTCCCCCATTTCCCCCATTCCCCTCAGCCACCTCCCCTTGGTAACCATCACTTTGTTTTCTATAGTTAACAGTCTGTTTCTTGGTTTCTCTCTCTCTTTTTGCCCTCTGCTTATTTGTTTTATTTCTTCCACATAAGAGTGAAATCATAAGGTATTTGTCTGACTTATTTCACTTGGCATAATATTCTCTAGCTTCATCCATGGTGTTGCAAATGGCAAGATTTCAGTCTTTTTTATGGCTGAGTAATATTCCTGTGTGTGTGTGTGTGTGTGTGTGTGTGTGTGTGTCACACAAACTACATCTTTATCCATCAGTTGATGAACACTTGGGCTGCTTCCATAATTTGACTATTGTAGATAATGCTGCTATAAATATTCAGGTGCATGAATATTATTTTTCTATTCTTTTCTCCAGCATGATTTCTGAGTCTCTTAAACCTCTCTCTAAAGTCTGATGCAAATGATTCTTGTTGCCTTTACCTTCCTATCTGGAACCCCTTATTTTTAAGCCCTGAAAATTCACCACTATTCCTACTTTTCAATACTCAATGCACATTTGGATTTAGCAGCACAGAATAAAACTTCTGTCTTTACTTGTTGCTGCCTTTTCCTGCTTTATTTTCATTGAGTGCAGTTATCACCATTTACCAGATTATATGCAACAAATCAGAGGATTTGTTGTATTGTAGCATCTCCAGCAAATAGAAGTGTGTCTGGCACCTATGAGACTGCTCAGTAGATATTTCTTGAGAGACTGTCTTACCAATTTAGTTGATTTATTGCTGCTTCTGTTTACTCTTCTAGTTTCAATTAGTGTACTGCTAAGTAGGACACTATTTAGTAGATATTTCAGTGATGGTTTAAATGTAGGAATTTTCTTACTTGGTCTGAAAATATCTTTACTTTGGCTTTATTTCTGAAGGGTAAGTATACTTTATCTGGGTATAGAATTCTAGCTGATAGTTGTTTTTCTTCAGACACTTTGAAGATATTCTGTTGGGGGCTGAATTGTGTCTGACCCCCACCCCCACCACTCCCACCCAATTCATATATTGAAGCCCTAACTATCAATGTGACTGTATTTGGAAATAGGGCCTTTAGGGAGAAAATTAAGGTTAAATGAGGTCATAAGGGTGGGCCTTCAATCAGATAGAACCGATGTACTAATAAGAGGAACGGGTATCCAAGATATCTCTCTCTCTCTCTCTGCATGAATGAGTACAGAAGAAAGGTTCATGTGAGCACCCAGTGAGAAGGCAGCTGTCTACAAGGCAGGAAGAGAATTCTCACTAGAAACCAAATTTGCCAGCACCTTGACCATGGTCTTCCAGCCTCCAGGACAGTGAGAAAATCAATGTCTGTTGTAAAAACCACCTCAGTCTGTTGTGTTTTGTTACAACAGCCTGAGCAGACTAACGGATTTCATTGTCTTCTGGAATTTACTGTTGATGGTGAGGAGTCTGCTCTAAGTTTTTAATTCATTTGAGAATAACCTTTTCTCTTGCTTTAAAGATTTTTGTCCTTGCTTTTAGGTTTTTCATTACAATACTATGTATCAATGCGTGGATTTATTTTATTTTAAATCCTTAGGACTCAATGACTTATACAATCTAAGAATTTATGTATTTATTTTTTTTTCACTTTTGGAAAATACACAGCGATTCTTCTTGATTATTACCTTTCCTACCATTCTTGGTTTTCTTTTGGAACTATGACTAGATTCTATCATGGAGCTTATTCTGTCCCCTTTGCCATATATCTTAGTTCATATATGCTATGTCTTTTATCTCTCTCTGCTGATTTCTGGGTAGTTTTTTCAGATTTACCCTATGGTTCATAAATTCTTTTTTCTTAGTATAGGATATTCTGTTGAACTTATTTATCAAATTTTTAATTTCGACTGTTAAGATATTCTATGTAATTCTATGTATTCTTTTTCCAAATCTGTCCATAATGGTTTCTATACATTTTATTTTATTTTTTATTATGTTAATCACCATACATTACACCATTAATTTTTGATATAGTGTTCCATGATTCATTGTTTGTGCATAACACCCAGTGCTCCATGCAGAACATGCCCTCTTTAATACCCATCACCAGGCTAACCCATCCTCCCATACGCCTCCCCTCTAGAACCCTCAGTTTGTTTTTCAGAGTCCATAGTCTCTCAAGGTTCGTCTGCCCCTCTGATTTCCCCCCCTTCATTTTTCCCCTCCTGCTATCTTCTTCTTCTTCTTTTTTTTTTTTTAACATATAATGTTTGTTTCAGAGGTACAGGTCTGTGATTCAACAGTCTTACACAATTCACAGTGCTCACCATAGCACATACCCTCCCCAATGTCTATCACCCAGCTACCCCATCCCTCCCACCCCCCACCACATTTTAAATTCTTGTTTTATGGCTTTTCAGGATTTTCTGTAACTGCTTGTTCTCCTATTTGTGATTGACTTATTCTCCCTCATAGTTTTTTTTTTTTTTGTTTCCTTGTGTTATAATTTTTATTTCACACTATGAGTTTCTCTTTGTCAAGGGTTATATCTTAGGTTGTAGAAGGGTTACTATTTTTGAAAAGGTTTCATAGGTCTAACCCCAGTTTTATGTTATTTTTCAGCTTGGATTTGAAATACTGTGACTCTATTCAGGGGTAGTGCAGGCTTAGAGTTTTAGTTTCTTGAAGGAGGCCTTTTTTCTGCTCAAACCCCTGAAAAATATCATGCTTTCCTATTGCTTTTCTGGGCTTGTAGTTTCCCTTCTCCCCTTTTTATATGTTGGGCAGCCCACAGATGTTCAGCTTTATGTAGAACTATTAGTTCCATTTCCCCATCTTGTGTGGGCCCAAAGCAACATGTCCTATCCCTTTGAGGGTATTAAACACCAGGATTGTATGGTTTATATCAAGGTCTGATACTGTCATGGTCTCCTGTGATATAGGCTTGGATTTTAGTCTTGGTTTCTTTTGCTTGTCAGTTTCTCTCTCTTGCCCCCCACCCCTACCCCAAGCTCTGCTATGTACCAAGATTTTAAGGGAGGGTATATTTTATCCAGATTTCTTTAAAAGTATTGTGATGTGGGTTTATCAGCTTAGTCTGCTATATTGCCAGAAGTGAACTGAAGTCTGAAATTTCTAACTAAAGTCATCAGTGACTTGGTTATTGCCAAATCCAGTGGAATTGTTCCTGTTCTAACCTTCCTGGACCTCTGACTACTGCATTTGGGAGTACTGATCAGGGACTCAGGTTTTAAAACTTCCCACTGCATTGGCATTGATGATATCATATTTCCTGATTACTGAGTACGTCTCTGCCCATTTCCCTCTGCCTTCTTTATAGACCCTTCTCCCTCCACTTCTTCCTTAATGTTGGTGGGACCAAGAGTCCTTGGGTCTCTAATTGCTCACCACATGCAATCTGTGATTTCATAGACCCCAGGGTTTCAGTTTCTAGGATGTGCTGATGAATCCATCTCTACCTTAAGTCAGAGTTGCTTCCTGTCAAACTCAGATGGTAACTCCTGAACATACTCCCTGAAGTCCCCCTATTTAATGCCTCCAGTGCTGACTTCATCACCTTCCCCCTTGTCCACCCCAACCTTCTCCTTCTCTTGTGTATTTTTCCTTTGCTGTCAAACATCTGCGAGTTTTCATCAACTTACCTTTCGCCTTCCCCACTCTCACAGCACACCAAATCAGTCACCAAGTTCTTCTACTTTTACCACCTATACATTGCTTGAGTTTTTCTCCTTTCCAACCTCACTCCAAGTATTTAGGCTTAAGCAGATCTGTGTTGAAATCTACTTGCCTCTTTCTCTCCAGTTCCATGTCCCATGCAGTTTCTTTTTTTTTTTTTTAAGATTTATTTATTTATTTATTTATTTGAGAGAGAGAATGAGAGCACGAGAGGGAAGAGGGTCAGAGGGAGAAGCAGACTCCCCGCTGAGCAGGGAGCCCGATGTGGGACTCGATCCCGGGACTCCAGGATCATGACCTGAGCCGAAGGCAGTCGCTTAACCAACTGAGCCACCCAGGCGCCCCATCCCATGCAGTTTCTTGATGACAAACTTAACCCTGCTGTTCCCATGCTCACTACCCTTACTGACTGCCCTTCCTCTCTGGCTTGAAGTCTCAGCTGTTTCACATGGTTTGCAAAGACCTTGTGCTCTGTTCTCTGCCTGCTGGCCTCTGTCCTCACTCAGATTTTACTCCCTCTAGTTCCCACATGCCAGAAACCACATCCCCACACCAGCCCCTCCCCACCTTTTTTTGCATCCTTGACGATCTTTTGGTGAACATACATACCCATTTCTGTTGAATATGTACCTAGGGATAGCATTCCTGGGTCATAGTGTATACGTGTTGTTCAATGTGTCTCTACTCCTGGGATTCCCCTCTGCTAGGAGCTGCCTTTATCTTACTTGACTGGCCAAATGCCATTCATCCTTTAAGGCATATTTTATGTGAAAACTCCTCTAGGAATCATTTTCTTTTCTCCTACCCTCAAAGCTGGCTTACATATTCCTTTCCTATTTTCTTGCTTTTGTGTGTGTGTGTGTGTGTGTGTGTGTGTGTGTGTGTGTGTGTGTGTGTATGTGTCTATCATAATCCTATTTTTGTCTCTGCTTTTCATAGAATACTGGGAAGGAATTTTGCTTTACTCAGTATCTTGAGCACAGAGCCTGGCACATGGTGGGTGCTCAATACATGTTTGGATGGATGTATGGATGGATGAATGAGTGAAGTAATGTAGCAATTTTTTCAAAGAAAAGTTCTGTGGTTGCTAGAGAACTCTGGGATGGTTTCTTAGAGAAGGCAGCCTGTGGTTTGGGGGGTAGGGGAGGTTCAAGGATTTGGCATGAGGTTGCAGAAAGGTGAGTGGGACAAGAGAAAAATTAAACTGGCGGTATTTTGTGTCTCCTTTTGGGTGCTTTGCAAGTCTCTGACCGATTGCAGCAGCAGGCGACTAATGGCCAACAGCGTTCTGACAGCACCCGCTGACAGGCGATAATGAGATTAGTGCCTTTTGATTCCATTATTAACAAGTAGCCAAAGAATCATTTGGACATGTCAGGAGCTAATGATAGGAATTAAGGGTCCCTCTAACTTTGGGGCAGCAGTTCAGGTACTTGATGCTTTGAAGAGTAATTACAGGCAATTTTTTTTCTAAATATTTTAAAATGTTTTTCTTTTTTTTTTTTTGATGTATAACATACGTACAAAAAAGTGCACAGATTCTAAGTGCCCAGTTTTGCACAGATTCTAAGTGCCCAGTTTGGTTAATTACCATAAAGTGAACATGCCAGTGGAATCAGCATTCAGATCAAGATGTAGAATATCCAGAGCCAGATGCTCCCCAAGTGTCTGTTCCAGGCACTGCTTGTACCACTTCTTCAGCCAAGGGTAACTAACTGTTGTCCTGTGCTCTAACAGCAGATTAGTTTGGCCTGTTTTAAAACCTTTACATAAATGGAATCCTGTAAGATGTCCTCCTCTGGTTTTGGCTTCATTTACTCCACACTGTATCTGTGAAATTCATCCATGTTGACAGAGCAGTGGTTCACGCATTCTCCTAGCTATATAATATTCTGTTGTATGGATATGCCAGAGTTTAAAAAGCTCTTCTGTTGAATGGACATTTGGGTGGTTGTTCAGTAGTTTCTGGCTATTACAAATGACTGCTATGAACATTCTTGTCTGTCTTTTGGTGAACATACATACTCATTTCAGTTGGATACATACCTAGGGACAGAATTGCTGGGTCATGGAGTATACACGGTATTCCTTGTGGGTATGCATTGCCTAAGAGTTCTCCAGAGTGGTTGTGCCAAATTATATTTCCATAAGCAGAGTTGTGTACATACTTGTCAATATTTATTTTTCACCTATAATAAAATCTCATTCATTTGGATTCCATCGATACAGAACTTGAAGTGGTATGCACACAGGCTAAACTGAAATTTACCATTCATAGTAGCTTTTGATAGTGGTTTGCAAAGGATGTTAAAAATAGCCAGGCTTGTGTGTTTTTTTTTTCCTACTTAAGGGAAACCCACTGAGTACTTTAGAGGCCCCTTAAGACAAATAATATGTCGAAATAATGCATTATTATCTTGTAATTCAAGTCTTTAAACCCACACATTTAACAGTACTTTGCTAACCTGTCTTTTACATACATACACCTTTTTAAATACGGTTTTGGTAATTATATGTGTGTTATAAAATGAATAGATCAAATGGCATTTTTGCAGTCAGTAATGGTATGCCACAGTCCTCCGTCTGTAGTTCTGTGAGGGTTGCCATTACTAAGTCAGTTGGTCAGGTCTTATGATAACTTGAAGCAGGGAGGAATCTGGAATCAGTAACTTTGAATGACAGAATTGGGGTCCATGGATGTGGTAGTCTGGACAGATGGCCCCAATCTAACATGATAGGCTGCTGGCCCCAATGGATGGCCACTCTTCAGCTGATTTCAGTCACTTTCAGTCAATTCAGTCAATATCAACTTTTTCGTAGGTAACACACCCATTTGTTTGAAAATTAAAGATATAGAACGATAGGAAAGATTATGAAAAGTTTTTTTCCCGTTCTGTTCTTTATCTTCCCCAGTTCCCACTGCAACCTGCAAAGGTAACTATTTTTGGTTTCTTTATATCTTTTTCAGAGTTTCTAAAGTTTTGTATGTACAAGCAAAACTAAATGTATTATTCCTTTCCCATTTATACAGAATATACCATTCTTTTCACATTCTGTTGCCCCTTGTTTTTCTCACTTAACAAACATACTTTTCTATTATCTATCCATAGAAAGTATTCTCAATTTTTTATAGGTGCATAGTGTTCCATTGTATGAATTCATCATAATTTGCTTATCCAATCCCTTATTGATGGATATAGTGCTTGTTCTCTTCCTTTTACTATTACAGAGCTGCACTCAAAGACCTTAAACTGTCACTTTGGAATGTTTGCAAATAGATCTAGAGGATAAATTCCTAGAAATAGATTTGCTGGATCAAAGGGTATATACATTTGTAATTTTGATAGACAATGCCAAATTGCAATCCTCAGGATTTAAGCTAATTTATGCCCTACCAGCAATGTTAGGTGCATGCCTGCTCTCCACAGACTCACCAACAGACTATATTATTAAATTTTTGGATTCTTGCCAACTTGGTAGGTTAAAAAATGATTTCTCGGCGTTTTAATTGGAAGTTCTCTTACTATGAATGAAGTTAAGCATCCTATTATACATTTAAGAGTCATTGGTATTTCCTTTGCTGTGAACTGTGTGTGTGTATCCTTTGTCCACTTTTCTGTTGGGTTTTTGTCTTTTTTATGATTGTTTTTTGGAGTGCTTTGTGTACATGTGTTTTCATGTGTGTATATAATTGTGCATATGGATGTGTGTGTCCTGTGTGTATGTAATTAGTCCTTTTTCTGGGATAGAGTTGCAGGTTTTTTCCTCATGCTTCTGGTTGCCTTCTTATTTGTTCTTGGTGGCTTTTTATCTGCTTCATTTTCTGTTTTGTCAAGCACAATTTTTGCTTCACGTACAGTTGATTTTTATGCAATTGAATTTATCATCTTTTATGGCTTTGGGAATTTTAGTTACAGTAGAAGGGACTTCACTAGTTTTTCTTCTAGTACTTTTTTGGTTTCCTTTTTAACAAAATGCTTTCTTACTTGGAATTCATTTTGGTTATGACATGACCCACCCAAAGCAGCTGGGGAATCAGGCAGAGATCAGGAGAGATGAACAAAAAGAAATCATGGTGAGGGATATGGATGTGGAGTGAAGAGGGAATTAAAATGCTGGCAGGAGGAGAGAGGTGAGAATTGCTGACACATGCCTTTGGAAGTTGCTAACTATTATAATACGTGGCATTTAATAGTGACTTAAATATTTTTAGGGCTTCAGCCCTAAAATTACCTAATCCTCAAAATGAAAGAGATGGGCCATCATTTCTTTCTGTAATATTTGTTTCTTAAAACATAATCTGATACAAATATGGCTCCACCTGTTAAGATTTGATAAACCTGGGGGGTACACAGGTGTTGTAGATACAGTATTTTTAATTTTTATTTCTTTGTGCCAGTAACTGCACATTGAAAATAGCATTTGAAAACAAATGGGGCAGGCCTTTGTATTCTCTCTTACAATGGTTCAAATGTGCCCCGATGATTGTGAGGCCCTAGTTATATCTGAAGGCAGGTAGATATTGACTCCAGGTTTCCTAACTCCTTTATTGAGGGAAGTCATGGGAAGTTTCCTTCCTTCATTTTGTACTTTAAACAAGTAAGTCCAAAATTTCTGTGGTTCACCCGTAATTCAGGAGCAGTGACTTATTACTATACATTCCTGGAGATGTGAGAATAAAGATTTCCTCTTCTTAAATGTTCTCTACAGGCCCTCCGATGATCAGGACTCATAGTGTCCACTCAGAAACCATCTTTTGAGTCGGACAGAGGTCCCTGATTCATGTTCATAAGGATATTTCCTCAACTTTAAGTGTTTTCTCAACTATTTATTGAGCTTCTACTTACTGGGTGCTGGGCACTATTCTTGGTGCTGGAGATCCTATTCTGAATAAAATTAAGTCTTCCCTTCATGAAGTCTACCTGATCATGGAGGAGACCGGTAACAAACATTTCAATGAATTCATAAACGATATAATTTCAGGTAGAGACAGTGATCTGAAGAAATCAAAAGAAAAGTGGGGGGAGATGGTTGGGGATGAGGTAGGGAGCAGGGGATAGTTTAGGTTGTCTGGTGAGGGAAGGCCTTTCTCTGAGGAAGCGAAGTACCTAAGGAACCAAGCAAAGGGAGAAGAAGCTTTCCAATTGGAGGAAACAGCCCTGAGGTGATTTTAGGCCCTGAGGTGGCAAAGAGGAACAAACTGGGTTGGCATGGCGCTTCCTGTGCGGGTTTGAAGCACAGGAGGAGTGTGGGAGAGCTGGGGACTGACCACCCTCCCAGGAATGAGGCACAGGGTTTGGTGCTGAGCTGCATGTGCCTCCCCTCCACCATCAAGATTGAATGACGGTTGAATGGGGTTGCCTTTCCACTCCACATTTGTTGTGTTTTTCTTTGTTTTTGACTCACTCTGATTTTAGAGCAGTATTGAGAGTCAAACCTCATATGCTGTCCCGAGTTATAATAAAGTCTTCAAAGTCTCATTTCCTTTACTGTTAGGAACGTCCAAAGTATAGGTTTGCCTCTTCCACAGCTGATATCTGGGACCACAAGGCTATCACCAACCTCAAGACAGTGGAGGGGTGGGCTGAGGGGAGAGGGTCTGCCTACTTTGATGTTAATTCATCTTAAATGGGCATGGAAAGACAACAACACGAAAACAAAAACGGGCTGGGGAAGCTCTTCTGTGGTGAGGTATAATGGGTTTCCTCACGGAGCAACGGCTCCTGACAGGGCAGGCCTCCCAGGCTCCATCTGCACAGACCTGTTCCTCAGGCTCAGTAAAATGGCTGTCAATCTATTTTAAGCGGCGGGGGGGCGGGGGGGAGTTGAGGATGGTTTTTCAAAGTGCTATTGCTGGCTGAGTTATGTCAAGTAATTTCTTTGGAGAGTAATAATAGGTGCTGTCTTCAGAAATAGTTTAGTCACAAATGCCTAGTTCTTAAAGTTTGTTTCCCTCCTGTCCCTTTCTTCAGCTCTCTCTCCTGCACCTGCAATAGAGTTTATCCCAGAGACTTCTTCCCATGAAGACTAGCAGGCTGCATTTTACTTCTGGTTTCTTTCCATAATCATCTTCACCCTTCCTCCTCCTCCTCCCGGCACTCCCCCGACCCCAAAGCTTCCATCAAACAGTCTTGCTTTAGTACTTTGAAACACGTTGTCAAAAACCCGAATGACATCACAGAGAAAAAGAGTCAGTCTGGGGACAGTGATGTTAATAAATTCTTCCCTCCCCCACCCCAATGTCAGATAATTTATTTTTTAACCAGTTTTTACCAACCAAATGTTAACACACATGCCTGATTGCTAACCTCCTCTGGGCACCAAACCTGTTTTTTCTTCAGTGCAATAAGTGATTATCCAACTCATGCTGCTCCGAAAAAGAGGTTTTGTTTTAATAAGCAGTTTGCAGTTTGGCACACAATGCTGAGGAAAGCAACATTATCTCCAGCAGTAAACTCTGCAGTCATTGCAAAGCTTGACAAGAAAATGATTGAGTCTGTTTGTTATACCTTTGTGGGGCTGCCACTGCTGCTGTTGATGGAAATGTTGCTGTTTATTCAGCAATGCAATAACACTTTCTGTAATTTATGGATGCACATTCCCCAGATTACTAAAGGTAATATTGTTGACTAAAGGAAAGTATACGAATGGATAGTTTCAGTTGTTGCTGTCCTTATAAAAGTGATTGACTGTTCACTTTGCACAGGAAAGAATTTGCACAGGCTTCATCCCCCTTAACAATTACAGATTTTCCTTCCTCTGACAGTTACAAATAACATGGCTTGTCCTAAGTGGTAAAAATTTACTGATGCCATGGAAGTTCAGGCCAGAGGCTGCGTGGATCCCTCTCTCCCTTATATCCCGGCCAGCTCTGCCATCTTGCCCCTTGGGGGCGCCAGACAAGCCATACCCGGACTCTTGGTGTGGCCCTCAGTGGGGGTGGTGGCACCTGGTTAAGTACCTTATGATCTCAGACACTTGGCTTTTCTTGTTAGCAGAGCTGAAGAGGCCATGATGACTCATACTGTATGCTGCTCACATGATCTCTCACGTGGCAGGAAAATGTTTTTGTGACCGGTTATTCTGTGGGCAAGATTGGGTGAAGTTGGTCCTTTTGTCCCAGCAAATGTAGACAGAGATCCATGGGCAGTAGAAAATCAGCCACTTTTCTAAAAGCGTTTTGGTTAAAGGTCTGAAAATTTAGTCTTTGGTCGCCATCGGCGCACCTGTTGATGGGCTGATGTAGGATGTACTTCAGGAAGCTGTGAGTCAGAGGGCCCGGTGCTGGGGCACAGCGAAGCTGCTCGAAGTCCCGAGGGATTTTCTCAGTGAACGGTAGTTGGTGCTTTCACCTAGGTCACAAGGACAACGACTTTTTGGCTTAAAGCCTGTCAGCTCCCATGGACTGATGGCTTATAGGTGATGGCATTCTGGGATCCCAGGTGTGGCCCTTCTTGAGATGAAGAAATAAGCAGCTCAGTGGGGAAGCAGCTGCTCAGGAAAACAAGAAAAAAATCTTTGTAGGCACTGAAGGCCAATAGGTTTGAAAGCACTGCTTTCTTTTTGGAAAAAAATAAGTAGTTACAACAGATACACAGATAGAAGTATAGAATAGGGCATCATGTGTGTTGCATCTGAAGTTCCCTATTTTTTCCTAAGTAAACTCTCAGTGGGCCAGTATGCAACTTAATTGGCCAGCACTGTGCTTGCTTCTGCTTTTGTCAGCCCTGCAGTTCTCCATTTAATGGTTGGATTATTTAATTGGTCATAGTAGGGGGGAATCCTGGAATATGTGGGAGTGTTTGTTAAATCTTGGTGATTGATGTCAAGAAGATAATAAATAGTATTTATCATTTTGTTAGGCCAAACACATGCTGTTGACAAGAGAAGGGTTAAAATAGGAACATCTCATTTATTTACTCTGGCTTAAAGGTGATGTTTTTCCTATCCCTGCCTTACCTACTCCCCTGATCACTGTATGATTGATGAAAGATGAAAAAGTCTGGTCTAGTTAATGTAAATTACTGTTATTTTTATCAATTTTATAGATATTTTCTCTATCTCATTCTATAAAAATTTGATGTGCAGTTTTGGTTTGTCAGTGTTTTTTTTTATTACATGACAATGTTTTTGATTCAGGCTTCTTAGCATGAAATACAAATCGTTGGGCATTTAAACATGCCTGTGAAATTCAAATGCAATTTTATTTGCTAATGGCAACTAATGGCCCATAATCAAAATACTTGATCTCGATCCTATGAATAATTACAAAATTATGGATTTGCTGATTCTCTGTTGGCATCTGAAGTTCAGTCAGCTCTCGCCAGTCTTGATGTTAATCAAACTGAGAAGGATGATAAGAATGTTACAAAGTGGTTATCAGTTCACATAATTTGGATAATGCTAATCTCAGTTGTATTTTAGGGTTCAGTTGATGTTGACAGTGGGCTTTACCGCAAATGATAATCCAATTCTTTTAATCTCAGCCTCAAGATTAGCCAGCTAATACTGACATCAGCTATATTTTGGGTCTAAAAAATCTGTTTTTCATACATATATATAAGTGTGCACATTTTTATGTGTATATGCTATATGTATATGTTCTTTCCTCTTGTAATCCATATATTCATTGTATTTCTGGGTGGTAAATGGTGTTAAACTGGTGTAAATGATGTGCTTTTAAATTAATATGTTTCCAACACATACTGGATGGTTTGATTAGTCATGAGTGAATGAAGAAGCAAGTTGAAAAGAGTAGAGAAAGACTCTTTATAAAAGGGTAGGAAAAAAATTCAGTCCAGCCACATTGATCGCTTATCTGCATTTTCACCAAATGATTTAAAACATTTTGGGAATTGTATCCTCCTCTTTTTTTTTTTTTCCCCCACCTTGCAAACTTACACTCCATTGGAAGAAAAGTTCTTGAAGGAGAGTACTGATAATACTAATAATGTAATATGGTAATTGGCTTTTTTCCTTACCACTTAATGTTTTCTAAATATGTTCGTGTATCTCTCTATGTGACTGAATAAACAGGTATTGTTTACTATGAACTAAACTTTTTAGAGGCATTTAATTCTCATACTCCGAGGCAGATATGTGCCAATGATGAAACTGAAGCAGAGTGTAAATACAACTTTCCCAAAGTTAGGTGACTCGTAAGTGGCAAAGCCAGCTTTTGAAAGCAGAACGTCCATCCCTGGCACCTGTATTCTTCACCGTGGCTTTGACTCCGTGGAGAGGTGACGCACACTGTGACGGGACACTTTGCCGGCACCTCTGTTGCCTCAGGGTTCGGCTCGCTGGATGGATGGTCACTTTGCGTCTTCCTTGGTCCCATGTCTCTTTCCTAGGCATTGTCTCAGCGTCCCATTCAACATGCATCTGCAACAAACCCTCCAAGGCCAGGACTATGTTCATTTTCCCATCTGTGAGGTCTGAGAGACTCTGCAGGAGTGAATGAGGTACATGCAATACTATGCCAGCCACTTTTCAGTTAGACCTTTCTCTGTATTAAGTGGAGCTGGAAAGGCTTGAGTGGGGGAGAGGAACAGATATTTTAATAAAGTGCTCTTTCCCGTTTTAGTGCTCATGTCCTTAGCCCCGCCCCCCTCAAATCCCTGACTTTGCTAGACTTTTTTCTTCCGTGCGACACATGACTATAAAACCACGCCTAAAAACCAAGTCTAAGTTCTCAACTTGTGATTATTTTGTAATAAAGATGCAGTCATGAAGAACATGCTATGCGTTGATTTGAATAAGATAAGAATTTTGAGAAAAGGTTACCTTGGTATAGTTCGATCATTGTAGTAAGAAAAGTGGTCAAGAGAGGTGGGGCTAACAGACACATGAAGGACCTTTGTCTTGGAGAACTCTTGGGGCCAGTTTTACCTAACCTTAGCCTCTGCCTCCCAGCACGGCTCGTCCCCAGTCAAACCGCTTTGCTCAGGCAGCAGCGGGCTGGCCCCAGGTGAGTGGGGAGGGTCCTAGGAGGCACAGCCCCTGCAATCTGGGATATTGTTTAAATACTGTAAAAAGTCTTGCTCATTGATTCCTCAGCAGCGGAGAGAAAAAAATGGTGTGGTAATCCTGGCATAGCAGGTGGTGCTACTTTCATATCAGTATAAAATGAAATTGTGTGGATGTGTTTTTCCCCCCCCCTCTTTCCCGTTCGCTCTTTTTAATCTTTAAATAAGACGATTGGTAGCCTGTTGGCAAGAAAATGGGCCCTGAATTTTTATTCAAAGTTATACAAGGATGATAGTTGGAATTTTTGGCAGGAGGCACGCCATTGCTTTTCAGAAAGTGCTGTCAAGGGAAGCTTTTTGTGAATTACCTGCTGGGCCTGGGCGCTTTTATGTTGTTGTTGTGACAGGTAGATTTATAAGGCTTGAAATTTGTACAAATCAGTTGTCATTCAGTGCGAGCTGTCAATGTGTCAAGCTGTCAGCCTGCTGCGAGGGGGCGCCTGAGGGGGAGTACAAGGGGGCAACCATGGAGAAAGGAAATGAGTTCAAACAGACCTGAAATGGAGCTCAGTTCTCGGGGTTTGCTGCCCCCGTAGAGCCGGCATTGATTTTTCTTGATGTTGAGCAACAGCAAACCTTAAATGACACGTTGTTAGCAATCTAAAGTTGCTGTTTATTGTCTTTTAAATGGCAGCAAATCATGCAGAAGTGAATACAGTGTGTATTTTCGAACTGTGCATGTTTAGCAGCATCCTGTTCATGTCACTTTTCTGGCCTGGCTGGTTTCAACCAAGGGACCTGCTGCTTCACTGATGAGTCCAACTTGCTGTAGCATTTTGCAGACGCAGCGTGAAAGGAAGTCGTGTGCTCATCTCTCCGTGGGCTGTGGATCACTAATAAACACAGTATTAAAGGAGCGGTGAGTCAACACTGCTGTTGAACCTAAAAAAGAGAGTTGTGTCCCGAGCATGGCTTTAGCTTCCTTTTGAGACAGATCTGGCTTCAGCTCCCTTAAATCAGGAGGCCTCAGCAGAGGGGGCTCTCCTGGACGGTGTTGGACAGAACTCAAATAAGCCTTTACTTTAAACTGATTATTTAAGGAAAAGATTTTTTTTTCACCAATAAAGAGCAGCGGCAACATGCTGTGACTACCTAAAACAATGTGGTGAATTTTCCCGTCTTGTTTAAAAGCATCTTCATTCTCTGCCCCTTACTAAATCCCTGGTGTGGCGTAGATTGTCCTTGGTTGCTCTGTGCGTGGTTCTTGGGACATTTCAAATGCAACCCGGCTTTCATTGCCCTGTGCCCTCCCAGTCCTTTCCCGACACACCAAGGACATAGAGATTTTCGAACATTTCCTTACGTTACCAGGGAGGAAGAAGCATATTTCTAAAAATTAGGCACGAAGCTCCCCACTTTTTCGGTGTGTGGCATTTAGCACGGAGGCCTGGCTTTCATCCAGATGTTTAAACTTTTGTACCTCTGGGTGGAGTGTCCTGGCTTTTATCAGTTGTATGACTTTGGCCTGTGTCACCGGTTCCCTGCCCATCAGGTGGCATAGAAGAGAGGAGGTGTAGGGGTGGGGGACCAGGGGAGAGGGCAAGAAGGGTTGAAGTGGCTGGGGATGGAAGCTGGGAAGGTGACACTTGAGAAGCAGTCAGTACCAAGAGGTAAAAAAAAATTAATCAAAGATTTCCATCTAGCCATTACCGGCTGGCGTTCACGGCCTCTGAGCCTCTGAGCTAAAAAGTCTGCAGAGAGGCTCCTGGCGCTGCAGAGTTTGTCTTGTAAAAGTGCAGCTGTCCAAAACATGACAGCTACAGCATTAGCAGGGCCATTAAGAGGTGTAGAACATTTCCAGGGAAATGATTTGAAAAATGACAATGCTGACTCCTGTGTGGTATTAATTATACCCTGTACTCGTGGCAAATAAGCTAAAATAGTTGGCAAGAAAGACAAAGTGAGGTGTCCTGTTTCTGACCGTCATTCTGATCAAACAGTCACCAAACTGGTGGGGCTTTATGGTCGGCAGGTAATTGTAAAGGTGAGAGGCCCACGCTTGAACCATCAGTCACGGCTGTATATGGAGGATGGTCTTCAATCCATGGAGAGGGTGGGGTGGTGGCAGGGGGACGCTTGGAAAGGCTGTCCTCCATCTAAAACAGGTGGAAGCCACACTACCCCATAGCATTTCCTGCAACGGGAATCTTGCTGACCCTGCACTGCCCACTACGGTAGCCACTGGCCACGGGCAGCTCTTGAGCACTTGGAGCGTGGCTCCCGTGACCGAGGAACTGCTTTTTAAATTTTAGAGAATTTTAAGTTAAAGTGTGGATCTGAAAAGCCACACATGTCCGGGATATTAGGCAGAGCAGGTCTCCAGAGGGATGTTTCCACGAGATTTGGAGGCTGAGGGCAGGATGTAGAAATGAGTGGGGAATAAGAATCAGGACTTTGGTATCAAGTCCTTGCTGGTATAAAATAACACATGGCTTTCTCTGGTACTTATGACTTTGTTTTATCCGTACGTTACGTGCAGAAATAAGTACTGACCTGTTTTACAAATGCAAAAATGGAGACCCAAGAAGGTCAGATAAATCTGCTCAAGGTCACAGAGCATGTCGGGCACTAGGTCTGCCAACTCCATGTCCTGTGCTTCCTGAAGATGTTGTCTCCTTTCCAAGGGCTCTGATGGGTGACCTCTTTCTAGGGAGTTTGGGGTCTGTGGTACCTGTCCACTTGGCATTGGGCTCTTTCCACAGCATTCTTAACATTAATGCTCACTCCCCCATGTGTGAAGGGTATAGCCATGTCTAAGGCAGCCTAGAGGAAACTCCCTTCTTCAACTATGCCTTGGCCGTACTTTCTGGAAGGCAGCCAGCCCATTGGCCTTGCCCTGACGGAGCCCCCTTAAACTATGGGCCCTGCATCTGAATTGGGCCTTCGACCAATGGATCAGATGCATCACCCTTCTCACCTCCCTGCTGATCCTGTAGCTAAATTACCCTATATAAACAAGCCTTTGTTACTCCTGACTGTGAGAGATGTGGGGCTGGCTCTTGTTGAAGAAGAAAATAGACCTGGGAAAGAAGAGGTCATGAACAGGTCAAAGTGCCAGAAGAAAAGGCTTCTGGGGTTAACGTTTCCAGATTTGGGGGCTGCGGGGTCGGTGGTGGTGCACAGGGACCTTGCGTGGGTGTGTGTGCATGCCACATCGGCAGCCACCTATTTCTGTGCAATCTGCTTGGGAGATTTATTAAATAAAACATATAAAAGAAAGCCCTGGCTAAGGTCAGCCTAGACCTTTTGAAGAACTGTTGAAATGTTGCTGGGCTGTTATCTGCTAATCCTCAAAGTGTGCTGAACATGAGAAATAACATTCAGCATTAAACCACCAAGTACAGAGAAAATGTCTTGAAATTATAGTGTTTGGTATATTAGAGATTGCTTCTATTTCTCCCCTTTCAGAGCTGAGGCAAGGCCGCTTTCCCTTTCCTTGTTTACCTTGAGAACGCACTTTACTGCCTGTGGTGTTTCTGTTAACCTCCCTGAACCCTTGCGATTTCATTCATGTGATTTGTTATTGAATGACCTTTTGAGGATTTTACAAAACATGACCTTTTCTTGTCAAACATTCAAGGGTTTGTAAAGTGAAGCTGTCACGAGGACTCTGCGTGTTTGCTAATTATAACTAATATGTTTCACCACATCCTTGGAAATGCAAATCACTTATTTGTTCCATGAATGGCCGCTTTTTCTTGCCTGTTGGTTTGAGATGCCTCTGAGCTGCTCAAAAGGACATCTCTGGCCTGGGAATTCTGACCCCTCTGCTTCAAGTTAGGGCACAGGAACGCTGATCCCTTGTAAGTTAATTTGACCCCTTGAGAACAAGGATGGAAGATGTGAGGAGAGAATGAAAGCATTCAGAACAATCCAGTTGTTCAGAAAGTATTGGACATTCTTAAAGTGTTCTGTGTAGTTCTAGTACTTCCCTTACCCAAGAGAAAGAAGTGGGTATTTTTTTCTTGTGTGTCTGTGCTGGCAACGAAGACAAAAATAAAAGCTTTTATGCACAAGAACAGAATTACAGGCAGAGTTGAGGAAGGAAACATTAGGGCCTTGCTTTCTATTCCTTGATTTTGCTACTTAAAAATGTAGTACTAACAATAGCTAAACTAACATTTATTGAATGCTTACCATATTCTGGGTGCTGTGTTCAGTGATTTACATGCATGGGCTCATTTAATCATCTCAACAACCCTATGAGCTAGGTATTATTATTATCATCATTACAGTTTCTAAATGATGAGGCTGAGTTTCAGATTAACTTGTACAGGTCAATTGGCAAAAGTCGGATTTGGTGTAGGATCTCTCTAACTAGAATATGCTGCACCATCTCCTCTGTGGAGGTGTGAATTTTGACTTGTGTAGTGAAAGTGATGTACTCTACTGCAAAAGCTTATTTTCTTCACGAGACAAATGCTCTCGATGATTTCTTTTCTCTTCCAGAATGCTATCTTGTGTGATTGATAATCACCCTATTGAACTATTGTCAGTTTCCTTAAATCCTGGTTTAAGGAATGCAATGCTAGGTCAAATCACATGCCATGTGTTTGCTGTTAATGGAAGGAGAGTTGAGTGGGGCTCCCGAGACACTTTTAAAACTGCATCCAGTGAGTTTCTTATTAAGAGGAAAAAAATAATCCCCAAACATTCCAAATGACGCACAGTCACTGTCACTAATGATTTGTGGTTACTGGAAGAGGGATTTTGATCCTGAGTAACTAAGAGATGGTTGCTTGTCTCTAAGTTCCATTTGTTAGAAGGGATGAAAATCTGGGATAGCATATGGACTGAATAAACTTCAAATTTTCTGAGCTTGGAGAAATTCCATTTGAGTTGTGTGTAAATTGCTTGAAGATATTGTTTTGCTTTAGTTCCTTTCCACTCAAGGTAGGGCTGTGTCGTAGGAGAGGTTGGCCAGCCATAAAAGAGCTGCGTGTTGGATTCATTCTCCAAAGTCTAATGTGGAGTCTCCTTTATAACATTCAAGTGCTTGGCCCTGTTCTGTTGTTCGTCCCCCTAGTCATTTGGAAATCTCTATTTATCTAGGTAGGGGGATTACTGGACTTTTCCAAGTGTAACTCCTAGGAGATGTTGCCTTTCAAATGACTTTCATGTGTTTTCTTTCCTCATTCAGTTGATAGACATAGATGTGCTGGGTAATTTGTGTCTTTGAAACAATGGAAATTTTTGAAGTGTTGGCTCATATTATTTGGAAAGGGTCATTACAACTTTATCTTTAAAAAAAAAAAGTTCAGATTCAGGATAGAAAAATATATTTCACCTCTTTTATGAGTCTGTTCTCAAGAGCCAAGCAATTTGTTGTAAAAGAATTTAAGAAATATTGAGAATGAGAAAAGTTATTCATTCTATAAAGCCCTCTCCCTCTTCATACTTCTTTTTCCCACTACAGCCTTTGATCGCTTCATAAATGACCCTCAGTGTGAGAGAATCTGTCCACCCTGCTATTTCAAACGTATTGAAGGTGTTTATGATGGATAGTTAGGTTTCAAATATACAGAAACCCAACTTTCTACTGAAAAGAACCCTTATATCTTGGTGCTTAATAGCAATGGCTTATATATTTCAGGATCTTACCATTCTAGATACAGTCAGACTGACCTTAAAGTTTTTTTAAAAGTCAGTATTTCATAAACCAGATTTCAGGTAAAGAAGGAAAATCATGAAAATTTCATTTTTGGAGCTTCTCTTTTATTGAGTCAAGTTTAGGGTCTGTTTCATTATTAAGAATGTACTTTTTAAAAAAATATTCTATTTATTTATTTGACAGAGACATAGTGAGAGCAGGAACACAAGTAGGGGAAGTGGTAGAGGGAGAAGCAGGCTCCCAGCCGAGCAGGGAGCCCGATGCGGGGCTTGATCCCAGGACCCTGGGATCATGACCTGAGCGGGAGGCAGACGCTTAATGACTGAGCCACCCAGGCGCCCCTTAAGAATAAGACTGTTGAATCACAGACCTGTACCTCTGAAACAAATAATACATTATATGTTAAAAAAAAAAAGAAGATAGTAGGAGGGGGAAGAATGAAGGGGGGGAAATCGGAGGGGGAGATGACCCATGAGAGACTATGGACTCTGAGAAACAAACTGAGGGTTCTAGAGGGGAGGGGGGTGGGAAGATGGGTTAGCCTGGTGATGGGTATTAAAGAGGGCACGTTCTGCGTGAAGCACTGGGTGTTATGCACAAACAATGAATCATGGAACCCTACATCAAAAATTAATGATGTAATGTGTGGTGATTAACATAACATAAAAATGAAGTGGAAAAAAAAAGAATGCACTTTTAATAGAATTCTGTTCATCTGGTTAATGGCAGTACCCAGGACCACCAAGATGCTTAGTCAGTAATTACTAGCCAGGACTTGCAGATTTATGGTAAGGGTCTGAGTGTTGTTGTTGTTGTTTTTTAATAAATGTTTATTGAATTAATTCTCCTTGTGACATGTAAAGAAGTTTGGAGGGTTGAAATATTGTGTCCTTTTTCCAGGAGCATGCCTAACCCCCCCCCCCCCCGCTTTTTTTTTTTTTTTTTTTTTGAGAGAGTGAGCATGTGCATTTGCATGAAGGGGAGAAGGGCAGAGGGAGAGAATCTTAAGCAGGTTCTATGTCCAGCATGGAGCCTGACACAGGGCTTGATCTCAGGACCCTGAGATCATGACCTGAGCTGAAATCAAGAGTTGGACACTTAACTGCCTAAGCTAAGGTGCCCCAAGGGTCTGAGTGTTTTTAAAAAAAACTTCAAACATACTTAACTAATTCTAATACCGCATAAAGCACTTATAGGAGAATGAAGGTGAACTGGGGATATTGTGAAATTCATAAGAGGCATAAGGCATTGTGACTTTGGAAAGAGAGGAAGTAATTGCATTAGGACAGTGCTTCCTAATATTTTAAGGTGAAGTACTTGATACTCTGATGAAAACTATGGCCATTTGTCCCAGAAAATGTATGGTAACATAAAATTTTACGTCTTGTTTCAGAGATTTAAGGGTTGCCCTCAACATTGTCTTTGAGAAACCCAGATTAAGCCACTTAGATTGAGTTCCTCCTAGCCCACTTAGAGAATCATGCCTGAGCAAGGAGGCAATTCAGTCACTGATATGTTGATCAAACTTTAAAAAAGAAATTTAGGTATAATTTTGCTTTTTTGATCATAAAATTATTGTCCCATGTGTGTAAACACCACGTCACGGCTACCAAATTGGGGAGGATAGCCAAGGATCTTGATACCTGTCAGCTGGGCTCTTAGAAATCTGGCCATGAATTATTGGAATTGTAAGCAATGTAATGTAATAGAAAAACAGTGGATTTTGAGCCAGGAGACTCAGGTCCTACTCTTTACCCACACATTGTAATGACGAGGAAGTTATTTGACTTTCCTCATCCCTAATTTCATATCCATAAAAATGAACAGTTGGATTGTGACCTACAGTGTGCCTTTCAATCTTAAAATTTAATCAGTAACCATTCCTTTTTTTTTTTTTTTTTGGCTCCTATTTGTATTTTTATAAGATCAAACCCAGTGCCAGGAAGAAGAGGTCAAGACAAATTTTGTTTCTTAGAAAAGGTTTGTATTTAATTTGAGAATCTCAGAGAGTCAAGAAATAACAAAGATTATCTATTGCAGTAGAAATGCTGAGCTTCCTTGGGGTGAAATACAGTGAAAGACAGGAAATTTTGGGAATATTAGTGTGAGGCGACAACTACTTTTCAGACCCATTAGGACCCAGACACTCAAGTTATTTGTCAGTGTCCATGTTGATCATTAGCCCTTCTGCCATCCCCCAGTTATTTTGACTGTCTTCTTGGGCAGAGTTAGAGTTCCCCGCAACCATCCTAAAGTTTATCCTTGGAAATGAGTCCTGGGGAACTGAAATGAGAGATGTTATTTATAGAGACTTGTGACACTGAATAGTATAGGAGAAACTCATGGAGGACAGCTTCCTTAGTGTCAGCTTGGGTCCCTATTTCTTGGAGTAACAAAAACAAACTGGAGATGCTGAACAGTTGACACGTGTGGAAAAGTCCCAAGACTGAGTAGGAAGAGACTTCAATTCTCAGTCCTGATGGTCATTTCCCTGAGTTTGGGTATGAGTGTTCTCTTCACAGAGTCCTTTATTCCTGATGGTGTTCCTGAGGCTGGTCGGAGGTCTAATAGCTCAGTTGATTGTAGCTGTTTGCATGTAGAAGGCAGTGTGTCGCACACTGTAGTTGACAGCAGGCTCCAGTCAAGACTCAGCCAGTTTTCCTTTTGGATGTGTTCCAAAGTTTTCCATGTTTGCCCCAAGCAGAGTAGCACCCAGAAGGTTTTTATACCACAGAATGATTAAATATTTTCTTCCCCAGCAGCTGGGAGGACGAGAAAAGGAGAAACCACTGGTGGGACACTTTGATCTGATTTGAGAGTGACAGCCAGGACCTCGTCCTAAAGCATCCTTTGTGGGCGCATCGCGGCTTCCTCGGCCAGAACGTTGACGATGGGATAGTAATGGCTGGGATTAAAAAAAATGAGCAACATTTTAAAGATGAAGAAACCGAGTCACAGAAATAAGTAAACTTGTTTTAGGTCACCTGAGAGGAGGCAAAGCTGGGACAGAAATCTGAATCCCTCTGGCCTCGAAGTGCAGGTTCTGTGAACAGTTGAAGGAGAACCATGGTGGTGGCTGTCATGTGAATTGAGTGTTCTCTTCCCAGTGACCTTACTTTTCTAACCGAGTGATAGGAAGATTCCATTGCTGGTGACCCCCTCTCTCCAAACAAAACTGAGGCCACACGTCTGTATGCTCATGCATGCATTTGTCTGGGCTAAGTGTGTGAGGAGGTGATGTCAACCCTCTTGCCATGTGGTTTAATTTCCTCTCCATTGATTCAGAAGTGGAAAAAGAAATGTCAGAACTCCTGAAGTGCCTTTAAAACAAAGGTGCAGTGAAAGTATTAAAATCAGAAAAGAAAAAAAATAGCTATTTTTAGAACTGAAGTTCCATTTTCTCACTGACTCCTAGCTTCTTGTTAAGGGCCGAGGGCCGGCCCACCCCAGGCTGCTTCAGTTCTCCCCGTTAGCTCATGATAGTTCAGACTCCCTGTGCCGCACCAAAGGTCCTGGATTGACACTGTTGCTTTGGATTTCCAGTGTTACAGGGACTGGGGATGTTTGGAGAAGGTTCTGAACTCTTCGCACAGATGCTGCTGCTCCCAAAGCTGCAGCAATGTTTTTCTCATTCCTTTCTTCTTCCTTTCTGTTTACCTTTGTCTTGAGTGAGTCAATTGGCATTTCTCTTTGTACTGGGAAAATTCACTATTAGCCACGAGCAAGGGAGAGGGCAGAAAGCAGGGTTACAAATAGATCTGAAAGGTATGTTTGTGTCTGCATCTCTATTTCTGGGGGCAAAGGACAGTGTTGCCATCCATTAAATATTTATTGTATTAGCGACCTCTGGTCATCCCTGCTAATGGAGGGAAGGGATGGTATGATAATCCAAAATAGCACAAAGTTCCAAGTTATTTATATTTGATTTGGCAGTGCTTTACAATAAAACCCCATGAATTCAACCTAATTAGGAAGAAGGCCAGTTTGGATTAGTGAAGCCCAAATTACACTTTATGGAAAATTGATTTTGTAGCTTCCAAATTTATACAGTAATTTGAATTAGGTATCAAAATCTACAGTAGAGATTCTTAGGACAGTTTTTAATGACTAGTAAAAAATATTTGGCTCAGTATTGTAAAATTTTACGGAAATGTGTACCTTCAAAGTGATGAAGACATTTCACAACTTTCCTCGTAAGAGTTTTAACTATTTCTATAGATCTTTCTTACGTTATGAGCAACGGCCTGCTTGACACATGATAGGAAAGTAAATACCTGTTACGATTTCTGCCGATTTCTAATCTGTTGGATATGAATGAACAAAACTGACCTACATGATATTGTTTCCTCAGGAGATTTATTGTCTTAATAATGTATCTTCAAAGCTAATACAGATGGGGAGTCATCTTATGTAATATTGTATTTCTTGGAATGTCTTTATATTGAAATACATTTTTCTGTTGATGCAGGTGATAATTTTGTGATGCTCTAGTTTATTCCTGGTACCTCCAGTTTTAGTTTTTAAAACACTATCTTCCTGGATCTCTAGCCTTCTTTTTCTCCATATTGAGTCATCTGTAAACAACCACTGAAGTATTACGGGTGAACATCTTTTTGTTTTTACAGGACAACTCCGGCTGTGCTTAGGTTCTGTTAACAATAGCACTGGCTTTTAGTCTTCATGTGAAAGCAGGTGAAAAGACTGAGTGGTTTGTTCCTAAATGCCAGTCTGGAGACTGGATGCATGGAAACCGCCCATGGAGCCTTAAAAAAATATAAATTCACAGGCCCCACCCCTGGAGATTCTGATTCAGTGGGTTTTGGTGGAGCCCAGGAATTTCTACTTTTAACCATCTCTCTTGTTTTCTTCTGGTGGGCACCCAAACACAAAGAGGTTGCCTGGAGGGGTTAAAAAGCCAGGAGCTGACAAGGACCCAAATTTGTCTTCCATCTGTGCACAGCAGATTGGAAGCTGCTTGATTTAGGAACTGGGATAGTGGGGGCCAATAACTGCGAAGTGGGAACCTTGTCCTTTGAGGATAAAGCTAATGAGGCAAATCATGTTTGCACTTCATACCAGAGTCTAGTTCTTTCTGTTGATTGTTTCTTTCAAAGAACCCTTCTCTGCCTGGAAAAGGGTTACCGCTTCTACCTGGATTTGCCTTCTTGGTCAAGGGCCACATTCCAAACCTTGGTCTCTATAGACCTTTAACACCAGCAGCTGTTTGTCTGAATGCAGTGACCCTTCACTTTACTCAGTGCTGCCCCTCAAAGAGACACCCCACTTTCATTTTCTCCTTAGCCCGCCCTCATTTGTTCACAGGCCACAGTTAATCTTGCAGAGCACCTAGCAGAACAGGGCTGCCCTCCAGCTCATTAGCAGCTGAGATCATGCTAGTGGCTTGGAGTCAGCCCTCTCCATGCTGGTAGGTGGGGTTAGAATCAAGGAAGAAAGCCCAAAGTACTGGTAAGAGGAAGTTCCAAAGAAACACTCATAGACTTGAATTGCTAGAGACAGTTAATTATTTACTCCACAAAATAGACTTATTGAAAGGCCATCAGAAGAGGTTATATCATTTGCAGATAAATCTATGCTACAAATCCAGTACCAGTGATGTCCATGAGTCCTGGAGAGGCTTGAGTAAAAGGCCACTTTCATAGGGTTGTTCGTGAGTGAAGTGTCAAGGACTCTGGTTCTTGTCAAAGGCAATTAAACGAGACTTTAAGCTCCAGTTTTTGGGGAATGAGATTTAAAAATAATCAGGGAGCTCCATTTGAGATGGCTGTGCCATCCACCTTCTTTGTTGTCCATCTCTGTATCCAGTATCCAGCTCTGGAAGAAGTAAATGTGGTGTCTTAGGGGAATTCAGCAACTTTCTCCTTTGCAAGAAAATTTTTGATGTCAAGTTCATGGAAGCATTTCATTTGCTTAAAAAGTTGCAAAATTGGGATAAGAAGCTTTGACATAGCCTTAAGCATTGTGGATACACATGGTGCATCGGAAGGAGCCCTATGCTGTGCCAGGTGAGAAGACCTGACTGTATGCTGTTACGAGTTCTATAACTGTGAAGCACTTGGTGTGAGCATCAAGCAGAATTGGGCCCCCAATGTGCCCATCCTGTGTGGCTTTCCTCTGGGAACAGGTGTCAGTAGTCATCTTCTCTACCAGGTAAGTCACTGGTAGTCAGGCATGTGTCCTTACTAGTTGGTAGAAGGTGAGGACGTTACACTTTATTGGCCAGAAAGAATGCCCAGTCTCTGGTTCTTGTCCCAAGCATGGCATATTGAGATCTCAGGCCTACATTAAAAGCCCATCAAGATGGAATGGATAGTATATTTCTAGTACTGCAAAGTCCTGTTAACTTGAATGAACTGGACTGAATTATAGGTTAGGAACTTGTGAACATACTTAGTCCTTTAAAAGAAATAAAGCTTTATCTCTTTAAAAATTGTGGCAAAATACACATAACAAAGTTTGCCATTTTAACCATTTCAAGGCATGTGATTGAGTGGCATTTAGTACATTCACAATGTTGTGCCATCATCACCATTATGTAGTTCCAGCCTTACCACTTTTAAGTATAGAAAATATTTAAGTAACTGACAAATTGTTTCTCCCCAGAACAGACCTTGTTACTCCATGCGTGTTCTCTTCCTCCTTCTCTGTCTCTCTCTCTCTCTCATCTGTAAATATACAAAGTATAGTATATGAATTTCATAGTCTAACGGTGCCCAGAATGACCTTGGAAATTCTCCATCCATTTGTATGGATGAGGAGACCGTGACTATACAAAGTATAATATATGAATTTCATAGTCTAATGGTGCCCAGAATGACCTTGGAAGTTCTCCATCCATCTGTATGGATGAGGAGACCGTGACTATGACCAGGCATTTAAAGACTGGCCTATGCTTGCATGGCAGAGGCAGGACCACGGTTCCCAATCCTGACCCAATAGGTTTTCTTTCATGTATTTATAATTGGCAATAAATTTTCCATAAACCATATTACTGAACTAAAGCCTTTAAGAATAATTTCCTTTCTTTGCTTAAATATTTTCTCCTCAAGTCTTGTTTACATTGTGAATTTTCGCAGCAAACCCTTTCTTTGGCCCAGCTTAGGCTAAATTTTACCACAAATTCCAAATTATAGGAGTCGTGAACTTTTCTTCTTCCTGAGTTGGCCTTGTACTGGTGGAAATTTAAAGTGTGTAAAATAATGAGCTGTTTTGTGTTTGGGGTGGGGAGGTTGGGAAGTGGACTTCGGAGAAAGCATGCCTCTGTTCTTACAGGGTTCAGGGTGGGGTGAGGCTGGGGTGGGGAGGCAGCTAGCGCAGGCTGGAGCTGACTGAAGGGATGCAGGCAAAGAGGACAGTGTGAGAAGACTCTGCTACAGTGGAGGCAAGGACCCTTCGAGAGAAGCCCTGGCTCCTTGGTGTCCTTTGGAGGCTGAAGATGGGCATTAGGAGTGGTGGTTTGAACAGGTTGCTTGTGGGTGGGTGTTTGTGGTGGTAAGCACAGCCCTCTCGGTTGTGGGACCGATGCACCAGGCTTGCGGAGAACCTGTCTGAGAGCAGAATCTATATCCGAGAGTCCACAGAGGTGTGTAGCTGGGCAGTGGTGGACTTGGGTTTTCTTTCTTTTCTTTTCTTTTTTGTCTTATTGTGATAAGATAGACATGACACAAAATTGGCCATTTTCCCCATTTTAAGTGTCCAGTTCTAAGGCACTAGGTACGTTCACAATATTATACAACCATTATCACTATCTCCAGAACTTTTTCATCTTCCCAAACTGAAACTCTGTACTTGCTAAGTAACGCCTCCCTGTTCCCCTATCTCCCAGCCCCAGGCAACCTCTGCCCTGCTTTCTGTCTCTATGAATTTGACCACTCTAGGTATCTCCTGTAAGTGGAATCATACAGTATTTGGTCTTTTGTGGCTAGGGTCTTATTCTTTTTTTTTTCTTTTTTAAAATTATTGAAGTACAGTTGACTTACAATGTTAGTTTCACGTGCACAACATAGTGATTCAATTCTACACATTACTCAGTGCTCACCATGAGAAGTGTAGTAGTCATTCCCTATCACCATGTGTTATGACACTATTACTGACTATATTCCCTATGCTGTACATTCATCTCCATGACTTATTTATCTTATAACTGGAAATCTAGATCTCTTCATCTCCTGCACTTAGTGTGCCCATCCCTTCACGTGCCTTCTCTCCAACAACCAGCAGTTCCCTGTATTTAAGAGTTTGTGTTTCTGTTTTTTTTTGTTCATTTGTTTTTTAAATTCCACATATAAGTGAAATCCTAGGGGATTTGTCTCTCTCGGACTTACTTCACTTAGTGTAATACCTTCTAGGACCATCCGTGTTGTCATGAATGGCAGGATTTCATTCATTTTTATGGCTAATATTCAATTGTATGTATATACACCACATCTTTATCCATTCATCTGTGGATAGATACTTGGGTTGCTTCCATATCTTGGCTATTATAAATAATGCTGCAATAAAAACAGGGGTGCATTATCTTTCCAAATTGGTGTTTTCATTCTCGTTGAGTAAACACCCAGTAGTGGAATTGCTGGATCATATGATAGCTCTATTTTTAATTTTTTGAGGAAACTCCATACACTTTTCCAGAGTGGTTGCACCAATTTATATTCTCACCAACAGTGCACAATGATTTCCTTTTCTCCACATCCTCCCCAAGGTTTGTTATTTCTTGTCTTTTTGATACTAACAATTCTGGCTGGTGTGAGGTAATAGCTCGTGGTTTTGATTTGCATTTCCCTGATGATGAGTGATGTTGAACATCTTTCCATGTGCCTCTTGGCCATCTGTATGTCTTCTTTGGCAAAATGTCTATTCAGGTCCTCTGTCCATTTTTTAACTGAAATTTTTTTTGGTGTTGTATAAGTTTTCAAAATACATTTTGGCTGTCAACCCCTTACTGGATGTATCATTTTCAAATATCTTCTCCCATTTGGTAGATTGTCTTTCATTTTGTTATAGCTTCCTTTCCTGTGCATTTACTCTGGTTTTCTTAACATGAGTTTATCAGCTAGCCGATACGGTGTCTTTGAGGGAATTAGAAAAAAAGGCACCCCCTTTCTTTGGGTAGATGCAGCCCCTGGCCAGAACCTGAGCTTGGCAAGTGGAACGTAGTAGAGATTTTAGTCCCCACCTGTCTCTGTGGCCAAACACAATTATGTAGTGAACAGTCTGAACAACTCTTTTATCAGGCCTTCAAAAGGAGATTTCCTCTTGCCCTGGAGCCCCTGGCTGGATGTCTTCCTGTTCTTCCCTGTTCTTCCAGTCCCTTTTTCTCATTCCCTAGTTGCAGTTTAGGGTTTAAGTTTGTTCATTCTCCTCAGAATGGGGCTTCCTCAGAATTGAAAAGCTTTCAGAGGCCACCAGAAAAGGTTGATGGGGCTTCTAGGGAAACACAATTCATTCAAATGTCATTTGGCGTGAACTAAGTGCAAATGACTTATGGTGATCAGATTTCCTTTGGAAATACTCAGGGGGTTAAAAATTAAGAGGAGGATTGTGTAGAAAAATAAGTGGAAGGTTTTACTAATGACGATGCCTCTGAAAACTAGTGGAAATATTTCACAACTGAAAATGCAGCTGGTTGAGTATGCTCTGAACCATGCTGGGCCCTTGCCCCTACCTCTTTTAATAAAGCAGGGGCTGAATTGAAAGCAATCTAGGCAATAATGAATATTCTTGTAAATCTCTCTGGTTGAGAAACTCTAAAAATATGGCCAGAGCTCAAGCGGCACCTATTCCTTCCTAATTCTACTGTAATACTTGAATGATATTTTATAAGGCATTAAACTTTAATTGACGCCATTTTACTGAGGAGATTTTAAAAGCAGGGATGGCAGTAATTGAACTGATGAAGATGACTTCTAATTGTTTATTTTGTGCAACGTGAAAAAGATTTCTCTCTAAAATGATGATTTTTGGTCCGATGTCCAAGGACTTGGCTTATTTATTTACATGGTGGTGGTGGTGGTGGTTTTGAAGTGGTGGATGGCAAGAGGGGCCTTAGCATGGTTGAAAAATGATAAGAACGAATTTTCATGCCCTCTCACTGTGGAAGTATTGGAAGACCTGTTGATGCCAGAACAAGGAAAAAGCTGAATAAAATTAAAAAGTACAAAAAGAAACCTGGGTAAAATCATCTAGTGGAGGAATTTTTCAGGAATTTTCCAGAAATGGAGGCTGGGATTTGCTCAGGTCAAAGCCTTGGCCTGGACTTTCCACTTTGCTTTTGTTGGTTTGCAGCGCTAAGAGCATTACTCAAACGTATGCTATTGTGGTTGAGCTGCTTCTTCACCCTTCCTTCTTTTGACATTCCTGGGCAAGGCTGTGTTCACTCAGGACAGGCATGTTCCACAAGTGGGGAGAACTGTGGACTTGAAAATCTGGCCCAAATATTTGGTTGCTGCAGTTAACTGTGGCTCAGGATTAAACACCAAGAGAGTGCTATCTGGCTTTCCTCCTCCCCTCCTCTGTAATTTTTTTCCCTTCTGAGTTTGGTCGTTCATTTCTGTTGCCTTCAGAGTTTTAAAAAGTTGGATTGTTTCTCTCATAAAAATAACACATACATCAGACTTGCAGATAGCCACTAGCCAAGAAGAGAGGCATTTGGGGGCAGTGAGGGACAGGGGAACCAGGCAATGAGTGAAGAATGCAGATGTTGACTTATGTCATGAGTGGTGCCCTAAGACCCGGAGTGGATATAGGGGAATGATGTTATATGGACTGGGAAATTTAAAATATTTGTGGATTGGACTCTATCTCTAAATCTCTCTGCTCCTCATCTGTACACCACCCTCTCTTTTTTTCATCCCTACCCCTGGGGCAGCTGTCCCATTTTCTGGGTAAAGAATAATGAGAGGATTCCACAGTTGCCTTTAAGTGTGATTGCTAAGGCCATAGCGTTTGCAGAGTTCTTCAGGTTTTGCCTTGTTTTTTCATAAAAACAAGATTTCTTATGCAAAATGGGTCACTTGAAAGCACCAAACAATTTCTCCAGGGCAACAGCCAGTGTTTCTTGCAGGAGAGATGTTAGCAAACCACTGACATATGGATGTGATCTCTGTTACTTTGACCAGATTTGGTTTCTACAGAGTGCGTGAGAAGGGAAGATAAATTTTGTCCTAGTAATACTATAGCGACTCATAAATAAATGGTTACCCTTTGGTGCTTGCAGTTTTCATTAAAGTCGCCTGAGCTTTGTTATTGACACCATAGGTTGCCTATTCAGGGAAATGCAGTAAAATTTATCAGTGTGCTTTCTACACCTAATAAATCATCCAAACAGGGAACCATATGGCAGATAAGACCTTGAAAATGTGGCTTCAGCATGTGAGGAGTCAAGTTGCTGAAATCTTGAATGATTACAGCCTGCACATTTTCCCCTGGAATATCTTATAGTTATTTTACATGCCATTTTCTTGTTCACCCTATCACCTCTTTGTCTCTCTCCCTCTTGCTTTCTCTCTCGCTCTTTCCTCTTTTACCCCCTCTAGTGCCATTCCTTTTTGGCTGTTCTTTCTCACTCTTTGTTTTTCTTCTGGGTGGGGGGATATCTTGGATTTCAGCTTCAGAATAGGCGTCCGGAGCAGATAAGACATTTTTATAATGTCTTGCTGGTAGGAGGAAGAGGGGCAGGGAGGAGCAGAGACTGACGGGAAGGCATGATGTATGTGGCGGCTGTGTCCCTCCTCTCCTGCAGCCCATTGTCATTAATCACGGCCATTAGTTTTCAGAGCTGCCTTGTCTGCACTGTGCCTCAGAAAAGCCATTGTTTTTTCATGCCACAGACTAGGGGGGAGAAAAAGGGAAGAAAGAAACCCTAGTACTTTTTTTCGCCTTCCTCATTCTGCCTCCTAGAATGTCTCTCCTCTCCCATCTCCTCTCTCCCCTGCCCCCACTCCTACCCCAATCCAGCTGCCTTTTCTCTCCCTAGAAGTCGGTGGTGGTGGTGGGGACCTCCCCCCAAACTCTCAGTGCTTCTTCAGTGCCTGTATTTTATTCATTTATCTGACAACCTAGATAGCATGGAGCACAGAATTGGGATGTATTCACTGAGTAATAGCTGTGTTACTCATGATGCACTATTTAATTTACAAGGAGGTTCTGTGGACATTTGTGGGGTTTTTCTTTTCTTTTTTTTTTTTTTAATTTATGGGCTACATTTATCACCTGAGGATACAGCATGATAGGAAAAAATGTGCCTATAGCAGAGAATCTATGCTGGGTGGTTGGGGAAGAGGAGGCTGCTACTTGGGGAGGTGTAGTTAGGTGCTTACCAAGCCTTGACTCTGTCTTGGGAATTCCATCACTGCTTAGCAAGTCCTTCAAGAGCAGCCATGGCTTATGGTCAGTTGATGTGACCCAGTCCACTTGGGTGAATCTCAGTGGTTGACGAGGGGTGCCCATTGCCCTTTCCTTCATCTTTGCAAGCTAAAGACTTAGGCTTGAGGGGAGAGGCCTGCCAGACTATATTGTCTTTCTGACTCTCCGTCACAAATTATAACTGAGTCCTATACATGATGTCTGCTTCATATACTAATCTTTAAAAAGATGTGTAGCATTTTGTAAAACATGAGGGCCAACCTCAAAGAGCACACAAGTGTGATTTTAAGTCTAATTTTATGAAACGTGCTGTAAAAATAGCAAATTATTGGTACAAGGAGAAGCATAAGAATTAATGGAAAATCTGTATGACAAATGTTTTTTAAAAGAAAAAGACCCATTAGTTACTTCGTAAAATAAATAAAATTGTTTGAACCACGAACCTTAAATATTGCTGAATAAAAATACTGCACGTACTTATCCTAATGAAAATATGGCAGTGATTTGCTATAAATGCATTAGCTGAATATTCGTAGTATAGGAAAAAAGCATTTATGAGCTAGGGATCAGGAGACCAGGGTTATGCTTTTTCTACTTAGGAGCTTTCTAACTTTAGTTAGATTACTTGATCTCTGAATGCCAGTTCTTCCTTCTGTCGAATGAGGTGGTTAGTTCTAGATCAGTGTTCTCAAAGTGTTGGATCCTGCGTGGTCAGGAAATCATTGTAGGTGATTCATGGGATGGACTTCTAAAATTTTAATAAGTGTTTATGATTACAATTGACTGGTATTTATGTTGAGTAATATTTGCTATTTGTGACTGTATTATAACTTTCATATTTTAATTTCTGAATTAGGAAAAAATGAGTCAATTAGAAGAAGAAATAAAGTGTGTAATATTTATTGCAGAGGTAGGGCTAAAATTGTAGTATGGTACCCAGATGATCAGAAGTTGTGACCCTCCAGATCTGATGATCAGGATCTCTGAGTTAAATGGTAGTTCATGCATTGTGTGTGTGTGTGTGTGTCCACACACACACAGATTATCTTATTAACATATTCTTATCATTAATATCAATAATATCATAATATTAACATATTCGTTATCATTTTTACTAAGTTTAATTCTTCTCTGATTAATAGAGCAAAGTTAATTTTAGAGCAGTTGTGTCTGATCTCAATTTCTGAATTAATGAGATCTTCATGAAGTAGCTGTATAAGAATCTGATAACTGCACAGCCTGACTTTAGACACTGGGGAAATCTGAATGTCTGAGACATGGTGCTGGGGTTCTGTAGAGCACCTCTTACATGGTTTCATTTGAAGCCATCTAGAAAGGCTAGACTCTACCACCATTTTCTGTCTGCCAGGGTGTCTATACTTCTGTTCTCTGGAGTTTCCAGTGGTTTCACATGTGTCAGAGCATGAGAGTCACCTGATCATTGAAAGGCAGTACTGAAGAGACGCTGGGCGGGGGGGTGCTGGGGATGACCCAGACCTGCCCCAGTATTTGGGAACTGCTGGATTAATGCCCTGACAGTGCCTGAGAGAAGTACATGTGTGTGGAAGACACACTGCTGGCTTCAACAGCCAATGCAGCCTTGGTGTAGGTGCTTTTATCACATTAGTGGTATCACCTCCAAGGCCTTTGCATTCCAGTATTGAGAAGCAGTCAGTTAAGATCCTCATCTTGGACAGTTCTGGATGGACAGCACAGTGGGGAGTAGTCTGGGAAGGCCACAGTGGCAGCATAGGGGCATGTCGGGAAGGCTGTCCTGGTTCTTCCAGTCATAACCGCTAAGTGGAAGGAGCGAGCCTGTAGTGTTCAGCAAGTGGCTCGTTGAGGGTGCCTGAAATCATAGCAAGTTGGCAGCTTGTGTCTCCCTCTTACCGGGAAAATTTGGCCAATTCAGTATGTTTGAGTATCCCCTTCTTTGTTAAGTGGTGACATTACATCTACCGTCTAATGAAGTAATTTCTTCCTTCCCGTACACTGCTTTTATCATGCAAGTCTCAGAGTCCCATTCACTGGCTCCCACTGACTTAGAGAACCAAGTGCAGTCTTTAGCTTGGCATTCACTACTGTATCCTTTCTCTTCTGTCTGGACTTCTCCCCTCCTACTCTTCTGTCTATACCCTGTGCTCCAGCCAAGCTGATCTGACCACCTCACAAGCGTGTCTTGCTCTTTCCCAGCGTCCATTACTCTGTTCCATCTCCCCGAGTCACTGCGTGGATTCCCTTGTCCTCAGTCATGCACAGTTCTTGGGGCCATGCACCGTCTCTGGTTTCCTCCACAAACCCTCGTACCACTTTGTGTCTGTGTCTGAACCTTGGGCTCCCCTGGGAGAGAAGGTAGCAGACCAAAGACTGTGACCTTGGACAAGTCAACTTCACTGGGCCTCCATCTCCTTTGCTAGAAGACAAGAACATCCAGAATAAGCATCTTCCCCCATCTCCTGGGAAGATCTGAGGAGATGACGACTCTTGAGGAGCTTTGTGAATAGCAACACACTGTACTTACCTACGGGATATTCTCTGGGAATTAATTATGGGCTGACTTGTGGCTGCCCTTGTATTGCTGTCATATAATGCAATTCACCTGCCATGTTATTGTTTAACATTTCCTGAGTCTGTCTTGACTCTAAGTTGGCCTTTCCTTTCCTTTGCAAGTAGTTTTTGACTTATGAAAATGCTATTCATTATGAAGTAACACTGTAAAATGATAGAAAAAAATTGCTTGCAAGATCGATTCTCTGCACATGTCCCCTTTCTTCCCCCTCTTTCCACCATAAGCTGCCAACTGTATGTAGTCATTATTACCATGTTATTCATCTACGTTTCTATCTCCCATCCTGTTGTCCTGTTTATGTAGAGCACTCCGTGTGTGTCTCCTGGATACTCTTGGAGGGAAGCTCCCTGCAGGTATTAGGGAAATGTCCTTGGTTTGTGGCTGACAGTGGGTTTGCAGTGCTTGCTGCTGGTTTTAATCAGGACCAACCATTGTAGTTCATTGCCATGTTATGGGATGCATGCTCTGCGGTGGGATGTGAACAAGGTCCCAGAGATTTTCCTGTTCTTTGGCTGGGATTGAGATAAAAATATGCATGTCCTTGTGTTCCTCTCCCAATTTGTATTTCTCCCTCATCTTCTCCTCTTTATTTGTACCTTTCTTCGGTATCCCAGTCTGCCTCTTTGGAAGATGACTGTGTGCACTGGCTCCCTGTCAGACAGCACCTCTCCCTGAGGTAGAAGCTGGGGAAGGCAGCATCTGCTGGGGAGTTAGGTAGATCTGGGTTTACGGTGGTCTCTGCAAACATGATAGCAGTGTGGCCCGTGTGTGCAAGTTGCTTAACCTGACGGCCGGTGTCCTGGTCTGTGCACATAGCAGCATATGTTCCGATGCCCAGCAGAGTGCATTCAATCGTTTTATTTATTTTTCTTCTTTTTTGTTCTATTTGGTTCTAATAATGTCAGCCCCCACCCCCACCTGCCATGTTGTTTTATCTGTGTTCATTGTGGGTGCATGGTCTGCCTCCCACTGTAGCTGGTTCAAGAGTCTTGGACCAGCGCACCCAGAATAGGCCCTCAAGGAGTGCAAAGGCCAAGAGTGCATGTTGCCTGCCCCTTCAAAGGAATTATGTGTTTACATATTGGGCCTGTTCATGTTTTTATCAGGGAGGCCAGTCATTCTTTAGTTCCACCTCAGTTTTTTTTTAAAGATATTTTTTTAAACATTTATTTGAGAGAGAAAGAGGGAGCATGAGTGGGAGGGAGAGGGAGAGAGAATCTCATGCAGACTCCACGCTGAGTGTGGAGCCCGATGTGGGGCTCTATCTCACGACCCTTGAGATCATGACCTGAGCTGAAACCAAGAGTCTGACGCTTAATGGACTGTGCCACCCAGGTGCCCCTCAGTTTTGCTTGTAAGTATCAGGAAAGGGAAATATTGAATGAACTGTACCTGTTCATATACAATTCAGGCACAAATGTAAAAATGAAACTCACTTGCGCTTAAATTCTTAATATAGGCAGAATATGTCATTTAAAAATATCTGCCTTGAGAACCCAGTTGTAAATGGGTCTCACACCGAGGAGTTCGCTGATTTTTTTTTTTTTTTTTCCTACTGTGGATTTTGGCTGGGGGTTGGCCTTCTAAAGCAGTAATGCATGGTGGTCCACTGTCATGTATCTTTGTGCTTGATCTTGGGTGGGCAGAAGTGCTTCTTGGCATCTGGTGCCTTGCAACCCCCTTTTCTAGTCTTAGGTGCACAAAGTCTTGCTCACCTTGAATGCACTTCCATTCCCTTTACTCAAATTTTGAATTGCTTTTTTTAAATTGCTTTTTAAGACCTACTTCAAATCACACCCCTTTGCAGTTCCTTCCTTAAGGACCCCATTTAGTGATTGTGAGTTACTCCTGTAAGAATTGCTGGGTGGGTATTTATTTGGGAGTTAATCCTTACAACCTCATGGTGTTTCTTCTGTTGCTCTTTTGAACTGTAACTTTCAACTTTGCGGATTTTCATTTCTCACATGGGTTTGTCCCATCTTAAACTTCTTTCTCCATGGTGCAACATTCAGTGCAGAGTAGATGTTCAGAAACTTTCTGTTGGTAGGTTGGACTGAATGACTTGTCCCTCCTCTCTTGTACCGCCCCTGTTCTCCCAGGAAGGTGTCCCTTCTTTTTCCTGGATTAGCTGTTCTGCCTGCTCTTGGTTGGTAAGTATGTTGGCAGTCAGTGAGGAAACACCCAGAGACCTGCCCTCTCCCAGTGGTGGAAGCAAACTTGCTGCCCTAGCCAAGGAAGCTGAGTGAAGCACTAATGTTCAGTGTGCTCCCTGGGTACACAGAAGGCCGTTGAGGCATTTCTCGGAGGTGTATAAGCTCTCTGGAACCGTGGTGTGTGGGTGTTAGTGTGTGTCAGTGTTAGAACTTTGGCCATAGTAGATGGAGGGAGAGGCTTTGCTGAGGTTCTGCCAGTGCCTGATTCTGGTGTGGCCTCTGCTGAGGCCCCTGGAAGGAAAAGTCGAGGCGCCTCTGAATAGAAAGAGAGGGAAGGGGGAAGATGAAGAAGGTATGGGCTCCTGTTGTTCTTTGCAGATGGAGAGGCCATTTCCTGCTGCTGGTTGCTGATCTCCACCTCTCTCTGCTTCTCTGCTCCATGATTATAAAGTGGTTTTGGCCATTTACCTAAAACATATAATCCAGGGGACACTGCATCAATCAAATGTTGATTTGATAGTACTGGCAATTGCCTGCAGCTCAGGCAAAATTTGCCTGTTTTGGTTTTGTGCAGTGAATGAATTGATTTTCTGAAAAAAGCTGTGTGTGTGTGTGTGTGTGTGTGTGTTTATGAGAAAGAATGGAGTTTGATTTTGTTAGTGGGTTCGTTTTCTTCGCGGGGGATCGTGTAGGAAGAGGAAGGTTCAT
Organism: Eumetopias jubatus; assembly: GCF_037043125.1. Taxonomy (NCBI): domain Eukaryota; kingdom Metazoa; phylum Chordata; class Mammalia; order Carnivora; family Otariidae; genus Eumetopias; species Eumetopias jubatus. Next base: position 53,075,915 of record NW_028274823.1, on the reverse strand, counting down.
AAAGTGTTTTGTGTGAGCTTGAGAAAGAATAAATGCAGACATGAACCCAGACAAGATAGATATGAAATTAATGATGTTTTACAGTGAATTAGGAAGAATGAAAAGATGCAAGAGATCCCAAAGATAAGAGGGCCAAGACAGATCAAATGCTCCTGCACCCAAAATGGTGTGTGTTGGGTTTAATTATCTTCTTTCCTTCCCCCAAGCTCCCTGTTATAAGCAGGCATGCAGGCCATGGTGCATGTAGTCTTGTCTACAGTTTTTACTTTTTGCAAAGTCATATGTTTTTAGCTCTGATTGCAGCCACTACCGAGTGGCTCACCTTGTCTTGAGTAATGAGAATAAACAACTGGTCACTGCACTGACCACTGAAACTAATAAAGATATATAGTACTGGGCTGGCTTAGGGAGTCACAGATGCATTCTTAAACTCTGTGTGACATTTATACCAAAGGAACATGATTCCAAACTCACTCACTGCTTACCCATTCTGGGAAGGAACAAACTATTTGACTGATGGTTTGCTAAATTTAATATGCTTAGCAAGTAAAATTATTGCCTACTCTAATGCTGTGTAATTATTAAGATACACTGCTTTTAAAAATACCAAGTGAATAATATTGATTTAGTGAACTGCTATTTAGAAAAATGCCAGCAAAGGAGGAATATTTTATTTTAGCTGCCTTAGAGCTGTAATGGGTCTGGGCTGAGATATGCATGTGGAAATAAATTATGTACAAGGTAAACTATTTTGTTATACAGTACCCATAATATTAATTAAGCCGTAATTTTACCAACAATGCTTTAATTTAACAAATAAACAGGAATCATCTGTACCATTCTTTCAAATATATAACTTTGGGACCATGATAAAACATGCAGAAGCACCTGCAGTTAATTGTAAAGCAAACAGTGAGACTAGCAACTTTAAAGGGTAATTGTAATTTATAATTTATTTATTTGACTTATGCTGGGTATAATTACTGTTATAATGCATTATTATTTGCAGTCCAGCATAAGATCTATCTGATTCCAATTGAGCACAGGCAGCCTGGTGGAGCTTTCGGCTTAGGCCCCTTGAAAGTATGCCTTGCTCCCCTCTGTTCCCTGCAATGGGAGCTTGTAAAATAAAGAAGAATGGATGGGCTACTGTCAAAGGCAATCCTTGTTCAAAGCTGTAAGAATATTTCCATTTCCATTTAAGCCAAGAATTTTCCCTGCCCTCACAGTCCTTTAGACAGCAGTACTGGGTAGTGACATTGTCAGGGTCTGCCGGCCGCCAGCACCGTGGGCGACTGGGCCAGGCTGGTGGCTCTGTGGGGAGGGAAGTGATGCGGTGGGAGGGATGGGTGTGCGCAGAGCCAGCTTTTCCCTAAATTCCTGTCTGAGGGTGTTTATTGTTGTGCTTTTGAGCTTTGTTGTTGTTGTTGTTGTTTTCAAGAGCAGCCTGGAAGGAACAGCCCGAGGGGGAAAAATACCACCGTGGAAGAAAAGAAGCAATTATAGCTGGCTGTTTGTTTGTGGCTAACAGAATGCTGAAATGGCAGATTTGCAAATTTGTAAGAGAGGGAAGCTTAGTGTTCATCTTTATCAGCCAAAGTGGTTTCTTGTTAGCTGAGCAGCAAGCTAGAAAGCGACCGATTTTGACAACATAATTTACATCTTTGTATAAAACTATTGCTGGCAGCTGAACTAATTTGTGCTGGATTAGGTTGTTTGTCTCTGCTGCTGACTAACCATGCAATCTATCAGAGGCCGTTTTCAAATATCACTTTTCAACTGTGCCCTTGAGAGGGGGAATTGATCGGGAATATACGGAGCAAAATTACTCCAATAACTTTATAGAAGAAACAATTACGGAATCATACAGATGTGAATAATTCTGAAAAGTAGGAACAAATATGATGAATTTAGCCCTATTCCTATCTTTCACATGTGCATGAAATTTATAAATAATACAATAACACATTATTGGCCCTGTTTCCTCTTTCTTTTTGGATCTCGGTCGATGACGGTAATAGGAGAAGAGGAAAGTGCTTGGTGGAAAACATTCTCGGAGACCATATTTGAGGATTTTGAGATGCAGGTTATATGAAAGTCACTTACAAGGTGCTGGAGACAATAGTTCACATACACATGTCCCGTAGAATGTCTTTTCATCCAGCCTGAGTTTTAGAAGTTTTAAAATAAAACGCTCTGATAGAAGGAGACGTCAGTCAGGCAGATAAATTTGTGCTACCAGCATGGGTGATAAACATACAAATATATTTTATCATGTATTTCCATGTTATATTAATAATTGTACCACGCAGAAGAGGAATGGAGTCTCCCTTCTGCTTTTAAGTGAATATCTTAAATGTTTCTTCCTGTCCTCAAGGGAAGATACGGGATGATAGAATAATATAAGGGGGCAAAAAAGGAGGGGGCGGGGGCAGAATTCACAACTGATAACTGAGCTGGAGTTGTTTATAAGATGCCTGAGATTAGCCAGCAAACAAAAAAACCATTAAGCACCTATTATTTTAAAGCAGTGGGCACATTTTTCATCACTTCCCTCTGATAAATTTTCACTTGTGCATCCTGCTCCAGGTAATTAATTGCTTTCAGTTCAGAGGAGTAATAATGCAATAAATTATGCCAGTATTTCTAGTCAGAGGATCATTTTGCAGCTTCCTAACCAAGGCAGCACTAATAACAATCCAGGAGACCGGTGGGCCCTAAGAAAAAACAGTGCTCCATTATTATAAATTGGTTATGTAAAGTGTCGAAGGACCAAGTCCTCAAAATTGCTTTCAAGTGATCTTATTCATGGAAGTTTGCACATTCATGGGTTTGGTCAGGATAATCCTGTGTGAAGGTTACATAGCTACTCTCAAACCTGGGAGCTTTGCAGACTCTGGGCACTCCAGCTGTGATGGCAGGGTCGTTGCCGAAGGGTAAACCTCTAGTGGGATGGACCTTTCTGAGATGACGGGGATGCTGCTGCTGATGGTATTAGTGGTGTGTTGAGTGCTTGCCATATATAAGCACTGTTCTGAACCTTTACATGTACCAACTGTATTTAATCCTGGTAGCAAACCTCTGAGATAGGATTATTGCTATTCTCATTTCCAAGACTGAGGAAAATGAGGCGCAGAGTTTTTAGGTGACTTGTGCAACTGGTATTGGAGTTCATGTTTATATCCAATGCGCAGCACTGCCTCGCCGGAGGAGGTTTACCCCTGACTCCAGCCTGGACTGCAATGGATCAGGGTAGGGTGGGCTTGGAGGCAGAGTTGGGAAGGCACCAGCTACCTCAAAAAAGTAGTTGTAATCTTCCTTGGTTCCTTACAACTTCGCTCAGCTTCAGAAAACTTCTGACTTGTGGACCTCTTGCTGTAGCTTAATTTTTTTTTTCTAGGCTTATAAAATAACACATATCTGCCCCCTCTCCTCTGTATAAACGACTTCAGTGGTTCCTCTTCTCTCCTCCCATCGTCCCTCATTCTATGCCTTCTCCAGGCAAAGTTCCAACTTTCAGAAGAGCCTCACAGAGGAAATTTAGAGAAATCCTGTGCTTTTCTTTTGTATATGGTGTACTTTTATTTCCTGTAGACAGCTTAAAGAGGAGGTGATGGTCTGTTTTAGCTGCTTCCCACCTGCCTCTGTGTCTGTGTACAGACAAACTCAACCACTCAGAGCAGCGCCAAAGAGGGGAGAACCAGTTGACCTTGACTGTCCCATGTGATAACCACCACCGCTCCTCCTCTCAGGCCTTGGACAAGTGGAAGGTTTTCTTGCTGCTTTTAACCTTGAGTGATTTCTGGTGCTGAGGAGGCCAAAGAAATATTCTTGGGCAGAGAAGGTAGGGCTGAAGACCAGGTAGAGGGAGGACCAGGAGAGAGACTATAGGTGGCGCAAGGAGGGAAGAGCTGTGGTCTTTCACATGAGGTGGGAAGCATCTTGCTAAGCTGCTAGGGAGGAAGGTCCCCTTGGAAAGGGTTTAAGGAATGGGGTCAGTGGGCTCCATGAAGTTTTGGATGTTTTTACCTTACCTCTTGTTCTGAGGCTGTGTCTTAAAACCCAGTGCTTGGCACACTGCAGTGCAAACAGGGAATCAGAGGCAGAGAGCCCTCCACTGACCATGGCTTTCCCTGGGTAACCATAGGTTCCCCGGGTATCCCCAGCCATGGAAGGGGGGGAATCTGGAGTGAAATGGCCTGACCGTTGCTTGATTGTGGGGACCGATGCGGGAGGTAAACAGGCTGGGGTTGGAGGGTTCGCTTTTCTGCATTGTCCACAACAACCCAGCCTGGTTTTCTCCAGTCCCATCTTGGGTGGCTGTCCTAGTTAGTGCACCAGTCATTGAGCTTTGTCCCTAATTTACTGCCACTGATACTATTCCTTGAATTGAGGGAATGGTTTCCTTATTATAGTTGGATGCTTCCCTTACTGGTCTTACCTCCTTGGCAAGTGGGGCTCCATTGGTTCATGACCTCGTGGTTGCAAACACTGTTTCCCATTTGCCACCTACAGTTACCTACCAGGGTGAGCTTGTATTTTGTTATCTATGTGTTTTACCTACCTATGAGGTCTTAACATTCATCCTCAGATATAGCCATATATACGTATTAGTCATCATACAAATATTATTTCCATATTATTCCTGAGCCAGAGGTTGAATTAAAAAAAAAAGGGAGGTGAGTAGACTGGAGGCAGCAACTAAGGATTTTCCTTAGAGCCTTTCTCCACTATAATAGTATTCTGAGTTCTGTATTCTCCAGATATTTGAAGATATGGAAAAAGATGAGTTTTTAATGAAAATCTAATGTATTTAAAGAGGATGATTTATGGCAAATTTGCTCCATGTTTTAGGCTGTTGGAAAGTCAGAAGTGGAGAAGGTTTGGTCCACAGATGGGATTGTTGAGTCTGGCTGTTCCAGGACAGTCAATATAAAAGGGGGGAGGGTGGACTGACGGCCACAGGTGATGTAGAGGGCCTCAGATCTGTTATCTTTGGGTAATAGTCTGTAAAAATCTTGGTGAGCATCAGAATGGAGAGGGTTGAAGGGCCAGCTCAGCTAACCACCAAAGCAGTTTATCTAGATGCTTGGATCTTGGCTATGGATAGAAGTCTTCTACTTCTACCATTAGAAAGTAGATAGTGTAGTGATTTCTCAAGCCTCAGGCACATGCTATAGGCTTGCTTCCCATTTTGGGAAGATACGAACACTCCAAACTGGGAGACTTCAAATTTATTCAAGACCCGGGAATGATGTGTAGAATCTTAATTAAGTAGCAGTAACAGGTTTGTAAATCCTTTTTTCCCCCCCTGTAAATCACACAAATCATCACCTGTGCCATTGATTGATTAATTCTCTGCCTCCCCTATTAGGTTGTTCTCATTGAGAGGGTAGGACCTTGTCTGTCTTGATGGTCGAGTTTCTAGCATCCTATACAGTGCCTGGCCAGTGGCTGGCCCTTGGTAAATATTCTTCATGGGAAGAATGGACATATTAAGATTGGGAAAATAAAGCACAAAGAAGATGATAAAATATCACCCATTAACCAGACTACTCTGAGTAGACTATTGTTAAGTATTTTCTTGTACACCTTCCAGTCTTTTCATTGTGTGTTGCCCCGTGCCCACCACTACTCATACTGATAGGTACGTTTTCCACCTCGCACAGCAGAATCCTGGTGGACAAAGTTTTAACTCTTTACAATTTTTTTTGTTTGTAAAATTCCATGGAAAATGGCAATACAACAATGGATACTGGTCTGTGACTTGAGCTTTAGGAATGTTAAGATGCTAATGAGTTTGGGGGTGGAAGGTGCAGAAAGGATAACAACATTTCATTCTCTTATTTTTATATTCCTTTTGGGTCACAGCAGAACACTGGCACCACATTTTCTGTTGGTATATGTACTATGCATTTTCTGGCTCTGAAATGGATTGCCCTGAAAGTCAAGTCCACTCCTCCCCGTGAAGATAGAAATAGGATTTAGAGAAAAAGGAAGAGTGAGAGGTACTGCCCAGACTGACTTACACTGTAGAAACATTTCCATCCTTTTCATAAAAATGCCCCAAACGTAAGCTCCTGGCAGCAAGCCAAAGCCAAAGTGTTTGGCTGCTCCTTCCTGGGCCTTAAATTTGTCCTTGACCTGACCTTAGAGCCCTGGCCCATCAGAACTCCTGACTGTGGACATGCTAGCTGGTTTCCAGAAGGCCACCTGAGTAGTGGAGGGATCCAGGAAAATCACTGAGTCTTTGCACACTGCTTCTTGGCATCGCTGCCTTCAATCCCCCAAGACAGCGAGCAGCCTTCTCGTTGTCCACAAAGCCAGAGTTGGAGGCTGTTCTGATCCCTCTGGTAGAGTTTTTAGTGCAGCCCATCTTCAGGGGCTCAGCTGCTTTTGCAAATGAGTAACCCAGATCACTAAGTGCCAGATCTCTTGCATCCTGTCTTGCCCTTGTTGGACTCAGAAGCCGAGAACTCTGACTCAATATGACTCTGTAGATAGCTGTCCTGGGTGTGGAGAGAGACCTCTGCTCATCAGATAAGAAAAGCAGGAAAGCATAGTTAGCATTCTGCATGAAAAGAACTCTGTAGTCACCGTCAGCATCATGGTCTAGTTCGGAAGAAATGTTGGGCAATTGAACCTGGTAGTTTTCTATTTTATAAATGACTAGTTGTAGGTTCCTCCCCCCACCCCCGCCAACCCAGCCTTTTTCTCTTTTTTTCTCTCCTCTCCCTCCCTTTCTCCTTTTTGGACTTAAGAAAGGGTTCTCAACTTCGTAATTTTAAAACATATTCTCCTACACATGTCATTGTTCTTTTTAATAGGATCTGCCAGAACCACTCTGTGCAGAGCCCCACGTTTTCACATTATTATCTCATTGTCTATCCGAGTGTTATAGCCTTACTACGACTTCCTAACTAATCAGCTATTTCAACTTTCATTCCATAAGCTTTATGTCTGAGCGTAATTAAATGAGCATTAAGTCCTTTTTTTTTTTTTACTAGCAAAGCCTGAAAGTTCTGATATTACAGTAATAAGTGTGAAGTGAATTTTGAATGGCATTTATATCTGTTCATGGGCTCTAAATGTTTGATTTGCATAACTAGTTAAAATGATATCAGAGCAGCATATTGATTTAATTCCATCTCAGAAAACTGTTAATTAATAATGATAATAAATGTGTCAGTCCTTTATTATCTGCTTTGAATTGGTGATGATAGCTATATTAATACCACTTCAGTAATAGACCTCTGCTGGCTATTGTTGGCAAAGCTTTCAAGGCCTGAATCACCTGCAATCAGAATTTAGAAAATTTATTGCAGATCAGTTTTAAAAAGAACAGCCATTCCATCATATGTGTAATTTTATTAACACCTACATTTTAATTTAACATTTTATTTACATAAATCATCGTGATCAGAAACTTCAGGAGGGTTTTAAACAAAGGCACTTTTTCATTTTTATGTTCCAAGTTAAAAGTTGCCTGATGGAAGGACTGAGCCCAGGATGATCCCTTTTTGTGGGGTTGTCAGACCCATGGCGCCTCCTGCTGCATTTCTTCCTTGCTGGGCTGGCCAGTCTCTGGCTCATTACGAAGGTGGAACCTGCTGGTTCTGTTGCGTTGCACTCGGGCTTGTGTATATGGGAATGGTGGGATTGCTGGTGATGGCGCTGGACGGGGGGTGGGAATCCTTCCCCTTCCCTACTCTTTCAAGGACTATCATAGATTCAGGAGCCAGTCTCACTTCTCTGGCTTTTGGGAGAGATGCAAAAACCAAGATGTCTTCTCTAACTGGGTTTCTGGAAAGCAAGGACAACATGAATAGTTATCTTACAATGGCTAGGCATTTCCCCAAACTGAGATCTCCAGGGCCTGGTAATGTTGAATTTCCAGAAGAGATGTCAGAGTCCCAAGAAATCTTCCAAGTGGCTCTCAGTGGCTTAATCTCTGTCACATCTAGTAGTCATGACTGTTGATGAGTGTGTGTGGAAAATTTTATAATCTCACTTTTCTTTTCAAACTACTTCTTTAAGTAGGCTCCATGCTAGGCCATGCTAGGCTACACACACACACACACACACACACACACACACACACACACACACACACACACACACTCCCCCACCCCCAATGCTTAGCACCCAGAAGACACTTAATGATTGGTAGCCTGTCTTTTCCTTTTCCTCTTAAATTGTGGGCATACACTTACCATTCCTTGTCTGTCCCAGGCTGAATAGAGACCTGAACAGCCTCTGTTCTTGGAATCAAGAATTTAAATAACTATTAGGTCTGCATCAAGAAGCCTGAGGAACTTGCTGCTTTCCCCATTAGAAGTTTACCCCTAGGTTTGACTTGATGGATATCAACACAATTTGTGTAATTGGAGTCTGCTTCCCTCCCAGTCCTCATGTTTGGTTCATATGTATGGATGTATAAGGGATTTTTCTTACTTGGAATCTGCATAGTATCTCCCCCTTTCTTCTCTTACTTCAGAACTAGGTCTGAACTTGCTTTTACCTTTTGATCTTCCTTCTGACCTGTTCTTAGAGAAGAAATTGCTAGCCATGACACCATATAACTGCAGAGTCTTCTCATTGGTTATAACTGAGCTGTGGTCCAGGGAGATTGTGACACGCCCAAGATCTCATAACCTCTTTCTTTCTTTCTTTTTTTTTTTTTTTAAGATTTTATTTATTTGTCAGAGAGAGAGAGAGGGAGAGAGAGACAGAGAGAAAGCACAAGCAGGGGGAGCAGCAGGCAGAGGGAGAAACAGGCTCCCTGATGAGCAGGGAGCCTGATTCGGGACTGGATCCCAGGACTCTGGGATCATGACCTGAGCCAAAGGCAGATGCTTAACGACTGAGCCACTCAGGTGTCCCATGATCTCATAACCTCTTAATCCAAGTCATGCATCCCATCTGTACCACCTACCAGTCCACTCAAGCAGCTCCTGGAACCTCAGTACAACCTGGAGTAAGAACTCCAGTTCTTTCTTTGGGCATCCATCCCTTTCAGTTTCTGCTCATTACTCCCCTTTTTATATTCAGGTTCCACGAGGCAGTGAGCCTTGTGGCTTCCCCCTCCTTCCCACCCCCACATGGGAGCAGGAGTGAAGTCTTGGCCTCAAAAGAGCTTGCTAACACTCCCTTCAGACTGTCCCATCACCAGTCCTTTCCATTTCTTGATGGGAAAAAAACACATCCTTTGTTTGAGCCTGTGATAGATTAGCATGGCTTGGAAGGAGTGCTGGCTTTCCGAACTCCTGTGGGTGTGTCTTCAGCTGAACAGTTCTCTCCTGACTTTGATTTCTCTCTCAGCAAGTGGGGGTGTAATTCGCCTTGACATCGCTGGCCATCAGCACCACACTGAAATGGGCCTTCTTTGACTCAAAGTGACAGCCCTTGGCCCCTGTGACATTGTTTCCATAGATTTGCAATGAAACAGTTTTATATTTTGCAAAATAGAGTGATCTCCTATGACTGGCATTGATGTGGTTTTGCCATGGTCTTCTGGAGGGTAGGGCTGTTTCCACTGACCCACCCTAAACTGGTTCCCCTTATTCTGGAATGTGGGCACATTGCTCTTAGGCTGCTTGGGGTGATGATTTTGTTTGTTTGGTTTTTTAATCATTGTTGAATGCCATAATATGTTCTGTCCTTGTGTAGACCCTACTTCTTGTTATTTTATTGGCTCCTAGTATTCCAAGACCTTTGTTGCCCATCAGAACCTTAACACTTCTGCCCTTCTACATTATAGTAGAAGGTGGTCAGTATCCTAGAGAAAAGTGAACTTGGTACCTACCCCTGGAAGGTGAGTTCTTCTGGTGCCTCTCACACTTAGAGACAATATGATGTATAGTCAGAGGGAGTATCAACCTCTTAAACCTTTGTCCAAGATGTGGAAATCTTTGGGGGAGATTACTAGAGGAAGGAATTGGGCTGTCCACTGATAGTTGGTCCTTTTCAGAGAAGCTGAAGTCACAATCTGGTTGTTCTCAGCATTTTATAAAAATACTTGGAGGCAGACAAGGATGTTTCATCATCCCATCTAAAAAAGGGCTGTTGTGATACGCCCCCCCTTTTTTTCCTAGAAGGCTCTAACCTTTGGACTTTGAAATTTATCATCTTAGCTAGCCAATATCAAATTATTAGGGAAGGCTTTACTAATATACTGTTAGATTTATTAGAATATTAAAATACTTCTAGAAATGTTATACTTTCTAAGCTTGCACCCTTCAGACTCCCACTCAAATGTTAAAATGTGCGGGGGGCGCTTAAAAAAAGATTTTCTTTTTTGCCACCAGGTGTCTTGTGGGGCAGGGACCAAGTTGTCTTTGTATCCAGTATAGGGTAGGCCTGTGTCTTGTTCAGCATACAACTGCTGAGAGGATCCCTAAAGAGTGCATTTTTTTTTTTTTTTCTGCTAAGAATTTTTCCTCCTAGTGTCAGAGGATCAGGCAAGCCATTCCCCCCCCCCACCCCCCGCCAAGATGTCATGTTTGGGCTTTGCCTTGTCATGGCCTCTGCTGGTGAGAATTTTCAGAACAACTCCATGTGCGTATTTCTGACCTTGGCTTCTCCCTGTGGGTTGGGGGAGGAGTCCCAGGAGAGTGGATTCCTGGCAGAAGATGTGGTGAGCGCTTGAGCATGTGTTTGAGGGGAGATGGGATGTCAGGCTCTGGGAGTTCTCTGGAGCAGTCTCCCAAGACATTGTGACTATTTACATATTTTGAAAAAAAAAAAAAGCAAACTTCTCAAAGGGATGGCTTTTCTTTTTACAGCCTCAGTTTGCACATTCTTTTAGATTCTGGCCTAGCTCTTTTTCTCTGATGGTTGTAAACTGTATGGCCCAACTTTCTAAATGGGAGAGGAGAGTTTTAATTGAGAGCCGGGGCTGCACGTAGAAGCCTCGGAATAGGAGTTGGGAGGTTGTCTTGTGAATTTTGGTTGAGGTAGGTGACCCTGCTACATAGGTGTTAGAAGTTGTTACAGTAGAGGAGGTTGAGCTTAAACACCCTCTTTGTTGGCGTTTGCCAGTCTGAATGTGTTTTTTCCCCGCTCCTACCCACTCCCTGTGTGAGTTTGTATTTCTTTAGTCCCAGCTGTTTGCGATATTTCACTGTCAAATACATAATTAACAACTTTGTAAGCCAAGTTTAGTGTGTTTTTACATTCATGCACTGAATGTCTTTTCTGTCTTAAGCCTGTTACATCTTTTTTATTTAAAGCTGCCTCCCCTCCCGCCCCCAACAAAACCTGTTTCTAGAAAATTTGTCATTCTAACATCTTTCCAAAGAGTGAACTGTATCAAAGTGGACTTGGGAAACTGTATCAAAGTGGATTTGGGAATACAGATGTAGATTGTGGTGTGGAATTGCTTTGGAATTTGAAACTGGTTGTGTAGACTGAGCTGATGATGGATCCAGTTGTGAATAATTTTTTGAAACCGATGATGTCAGTGGCAGTTTTATGACTAGGATTTTGACAGATTAGCGTAAGTTGCTGGAATATGGGTGAGAAAGCAAGTCACAACTAAGGGTTGAGCCAATAAAGTAAAATCAAGGAGTTAAAAAAATTAAAGCTCTGTTTACATTTTTTCTTTGAAAGCACATATTATAGTGGATTTTCTCCCACAGTATATTTTAAGCATTTTTTTTCTTTTCCAATCTTAGGAAATTTATTGATATAAATAATCACATAAGGGTCAAAGGAGAAAACCAGATCATCTTAATAGAATTCAAAATTCATTTCTTTTTTTTTTAAAAGATTTTATATATTTATTTGAGAGAGAGAATGAGAGATAGCACATGAGAGGGGGGAGGGTCAGAGGGAGAAGCAGACTCCCTGCCGAGCAGGGAGCCCGATGCGGGACTCGATCCCGGGACTCCAGGATCATGACTTGAGCCGAAGGCAGTCGCTTAACCAACTGAGCCACCCAGGTGCCCTCAAAATTCATTTCTGATGAACTGTTTTTAGTTTATGCTGATAAACTAGCATTATATAGAGATTTAACAGGATGGAAACTCTTTACTTCAAGTCAAAAGCAAACGTCCTGGGCTGTTTTGGCTGCAGGGCTGATGAGAAACTACTAAAGTTCCTGTGGAAGTAAAGTAGAATTTCCTAAGAACATGATGGAGAAGAGAAAACGTATGGTGGCTGTGAAGGCCCTGATGCCTTGTATGTCAAATTGATATCTTCGGATGGTCATGAATTTATTGTAAAAAGAGAACATGCACTAACGTCTGGAACAATAAAAGCCATGTTGAGTGGCCCAGGTCAGTTTGCTGAGAACGAAACTAATGAAGTCAATTTTAGAGAGATTCCTTCACATGTGCTATCAAAAGTATGCATGTATTTTACCTACAGGGTTCACTACACTAACAGCTCCACAGAGATTCCTGAATTCCCAATGGCACCTGAAATTGCACTGGAACTGCTGATGGCTGCGAACTTCCTAGATTGTTAAATAAAATAAATTATAATAAACTGTTAACTTTTTTCAGTATTTAATACCTGTAGTTCAGTTAGTAATTTTTTCATATATAGCATGTTGCCTGTGTGCAGTTGAACTTTAAAGTTCATTGCAAAGCAGATTATCTTCTGTTCTTTTGCATAGCAATCAGTTGAAATTTGTTTGCTACATCAACAAATTAAGGACATTTTCACAAATTGAGAAATAAATATGCCAATTCGTAAAAAAAAGAAAATAAAATCCTTCAGTGGTGCAACATTAGAAAAAGTCAGGGCTGAGATAAGAGTGACCATTTCTAGTATGATTTAAATTCATCATTTTCTTCAATCCTGGAAGATCTCACCTGGAGGTTTTGGTCACTCTGGGGCTGAATCTGACCATCAGGCACTCTGTTCTGGCCTGCCCTATGTTTAACAATTTTTTAAATTAGTTGTGAACCTTTAAAGAAACTGGAGGTTTTACCAGAATATCCTTATCTCTGGCTTCTCTTGAGAAATCTGGCAAGATGAGGTCTGTGCTCCTGAATGTAACACAGGGCCAGAGCAGAGTGGCCACTCCTGCCTTTAGACATAGAGGCTCACTGTCTAGGTCTCAAGGGCCTCCCGAGGCTCAGGTCACTCAGTAATCTCACCTGCTGGCCCTGAGGACTCTTGAATTTGCAGTCACTGCCTTAGTTAATGCAGGAAGATAAGAAATAGAAATAGTCATTATATAAATAACAAAAAGGACGAGGTAAAAAATACCATTTTTGAGGGAAGTGATTGTGAAGCTGGAAAACTCAACAGAATCAGCTGAAAACTCCTAAATGAATGAGAGTTACAGGAAGTCATCAAAGTAGATAGAAAAATCCATATAGCAAAAGGGGAGGAAGAACGGGTCTCATTTAGAATTAATGACAGCAACAATGCCTATGGATTAATTTAGCAAGAAATAATGCAGGACTTCTGTGAAAAGTATAAAACCTTACTGAAGAGGGTAAAAGATGAAGACGAAGGACAAAAATGGCCATGGTCCCAAATAGTTGAAATTTATTAAATTGAAAACCCATCTCCAAAGAGTTGCTAAGACTCCTTGCCACCTTTTTTTGAGAAATGAGAGCAGTTGTGGGCTTGCTTTGCTCTGGGTGCCTGAGGAATTGGGGCTACTCTGGCGTGTTTCCCAAGAAATGGGGAACTGGGGATACAGGCTTTGATGACCCTTTGTGTTTTGGGTTATGAGACTCAGTAGTTGGTTAAATGAGAGGCTGGACCTCCATTCTCTTTCTGGAGCTTTTTTCCAGCAGTTAGGGTTATTTAACTTTCTTAAGAGCCAGCAGCCTCAGGCTAGGGTAGACTGGAGTCCTGGGGTACTGTGCCCCAGTGTCTGAGGACTGGATCTGGCCTCTCATGTTGGATTATGGCCTTGTTTCCCCACTTCCTCTCTATTTAATGCCTTTTGAGTCTGTCAATTGCTGGACGTTTTGTTTTCAAAGTTTTTCAGTTCAGTTTTCAGGGGGATTTGAGTCTGTCTATACGCTCTCCCTGCAGGAACAGATTTCAAGGTTCTGGGCTTAAAAAAAATGCCCAGTGGGCCTACTTTTTGTCCATAATGAAGGCCACAACCAGCACCCACAAGGAGAGATGAAGAATGGGTCCCAAGTGGAACATTTCTGGTTCTGCAGTTAAAGGAATGGATGAAACAAGAGGCATTTGATTTGAAGGATTAAAAGAATTGGCCCTTCTTGACATTTAATAGGTTGCCCCAAGCTGTTCTTTCTGATTAAAATATTTGTGCAGACACTACTGCCCCTGTGTATTGTCAAGTTCATGCCCCCCCCCCCCATTTCTCTTTAAAGTTTGGTCTGCATTGCTTTCTTACTTTCTGGGAAACCCATGGGTTGTGGTTGTGGGTTTGTGTTGCACTGTGTTTACTCATTTTTTGAGAGGCCATGTGGAAAGTCCTTGTGTGTGAGATTGGTTAAACTTGCCCATACTGAAACTATTATTAGAGAAATTCAAGGCTCAGAGGATTGAAGATTTTGTACCTGAACCAAATACGTTTTAGGTATAAGTATTTATATTGATTAATCCTTTGTAAAACTTAATTCAGTGGGAGTTTCTTGGGTCTGCCCATCTACCTAGCTACCTACCTGTCTACCTTTTTCTAGGCTTAGAATTCCTGGAGGGAATCTTAGGTGGAGTTGAGCATAGAAGCTTAGGATTCAGACTTGGGTTCAAATCCTGATGCTGTTGCTTGGGAACAGTGTGATCATGTTACCTTGAGCTAATGACCTAGCTACTTTTAAGACTTATGATCTATATCAAAGAGTTGTAAGAATTAAATAGGTGATATAATAAAAAACTTCACACCATGCTGGCATACTGTAAGCTCTTAGTAAAATACTAGCTATATTAGCATAATGTGGGCAGCAGGATTATGGGTGATTTTAATGGCCTTGTGTTCATTTTTTCATGGATTGTATTAAGCTTTGCTCTGATAAAAATGATATGTATAATTTTCAAAAAGATAAGTATAATTTTTAAAATTGATAGTCTTTTTTTTTTTTTTTTTTAAAGCTGTTGAAGTGATAAATAATCCAGTAAGAGCCCTCAGCCCTCGTGGGTCTCTGGGTGATAACCCAGCAGCACAATCTTTATCATCTGTGGTTTAGCAGCTCCAAGATTTAACCCCTTTCCCCCCTACCCCCCCACAACCCACCCAGGGTCTGGAGAGCTCCCTGTCTTCGAAGACCAGAATCTGCAAGGCTTTTATGTTGTTCTGCTTGTTGATTGGGGACCCATAAAACATTCAGGCCATCCAAATGACAAATAGGAAAACAGCCAACAAACTAAGGACGGAAAGGGAAGAAATAACTATCTCACATCTATGGAGTGCTGATGCTACATTTTCATTTTACTTGCATTGACTCATTTCCTGCTCACAGGTAGGATGCCCATTTTACAGAGGAGATGGGTTCTGAGTTAAATCAGGTAAAGTTGTACAGGACGAAGCTGGTAGAGGGGAGATTTGAACTCTGTGAAGCTGGAACAGTTAACTGGCGGGCTGCACAGTTTCTCTGTGTTCTGATGTTGGGGCCAAGACTTACATCGCCTCAGCCAATCTTTGAGTGCAACTGTTCACTCCTCGTAGCCAGCTTCTGTTCTGATTGGTCCATGCCTGCAACGTGAAATAGTATGCATATTCCCTCTGGTTAGGGAAAGTTGTCATGTTGCAGGAAACCAGATACCGTTTATGTGGGGGAAATAAGTAGAAATATTGATAGGAAATAAGTCGAAAAATGGAGATGTCGGGGAGAGGAAGATGAGAGGAAGAAACTAAGTGTTTTTGTGCAAAAAGAAGTAAAGTGTTAGGCCCCATCAGAAATGAGTGCAGAGAAGGGGTACAAAATGAAAGGAATATGGGGAGCAGCATGTGCTTCAGGAGGTCCATCTCTCAAAGGCCATTGTCCTGGAAAGCATGTGTAACTTGTACTAAAAGCTCTGTAGTTTGCTCGGAGAGCTGAAGCAGGATCCTGAGCTGTAGAGATGCTTAACCTCACTTGGAAAATGTTTTGAAGGAAAAATTGGAACTGCTGCATTCCCAAGCTTTCAGAGAACATGGGCCTTTTTAAGTTTATTTTACATTGAGCTGGGCAGTGCCTGTCACACACTGATTTCTCCTTCCCCTCTGGGTCTCAGCTGTCTTCCTAATAGGAGTGTGGCATTGTTAACCATCAGGGGTGACCAGCCAGTCAGCCCGGCTGGCTGGAACCCTGGGCACTGGAGGCACCTGACAGCAACCCCATTTGCATCCTGTGCAGAAAGCACCCGCATCCTTTTTCATTAAGAGAAAAGTTACCCTAAAACACCAGACACACTGGCAACTGGAGACCCTCCAATAGCTTCTTTTGGATCTCATCCTTCACTATGACAGTATCAGGAGTGGTAGCTTCCAAATTACTTTCTTTTTACACTGTTTAAAACTTTTTCCAAGTAAGAGTTCTTCCACTGAGCCCAAAGAGAGGTAACAGATCATAGAGAAGTTGTTCTGGTTAAAGAATGAAGGAGAAGCCTGATTCTCTCCTGCTTCATCCCAAGAATGCCTGCATGGAATCCCAGCGTTCCTAGGAATACAGTTTGAGAACTACTGTTCATG
Source organism: Eumetopias jubatus (assembly GCF_037043125.1). Classification (NCBI taxonomy): domain Eukaryota; kingdom Metazoa; phylum Chordata; class Mammalia; order Carnivora; family Otariidae; genus Eumetopias; species Eumetopias jubatus. The sequence goes on along the minus strand of NW_028274823.1, from coordinate 53,059,306 downwards.
GCAGAAGGCAGTTTTAATCTCGTAGGCTTTCCCTTCCTGGTTCTTATTTGTGCTTTTCCTGAGTGGCTTCTCTAGCTGACCTTCTCAAATGGCAAAGGGTTAAGAATATCATCAAAAATTAAACCAAGCTCTTCTCAGGTCAATTTGTAAACCCTGTGTCCCAAATGGCTTTAAGGAAGGGATGTGACATTGTATAATGACTTCTCGGAAAATTTGTTTGTTTCTTTTTCCCCTTTCCCTATCTCCATTCTTCTTTCCCTCTTCTTCCCCCACCCCACTCCTGATTTGATGAAACTGTTTGTGATGTCCAGCATATATTTTAGTGTTCACTCTGTGTTGTTGTACTTTAGCAATTTATAACTATGATCAATGTTGTGACCTTAGGGAAATTGCTTATATAATTATAGAAAGTTTACAGTCGTAAGACAAGGAATGGGGAAAATATATCACTGTAAAATATAAATATGTTTAAATTACATTTAGGATTTGGAATAGTTCCTTGCTTGTGTTTTACAGAGTAATCTGTGATTTAAATCAGGTTTAGTTGTGTTTTTTCCCCCCTAAATTGGGTATTATAAATCAAGAGTAGATGCTGGATATAGCACACAAGAGGATTTCTTATACATTTTAATGTTGCATAAGTAAGAAATACCAGTAGTTCAGCAGTAAAATTGCAAATGTAAGCAAAAGTGAAGATTTTTCCAAATTTAACTAGGTTGCATTTGTTTAGTAAACTCTAGCAATAATTTACTGTTTTATTACGTTTGCCTTTGAGATCTGGGCTGACTTTTGTTGTTCCCTTCCTTAAGAAGGAAAAGGGAGGTACATTACTATAATTGCTTGGAGCTAGAAAAAAAACCAAGAGTACCATTTTGCTTTCCCCACCTGTGATACATAAACTTAAAAAAGGAGAAGGAGGGAGGGTAGAACACTTAATAGGATTAAATGTATTCATGGGTGTATCAGTCACACAAGCAGGGCATTTATTTTTCGTCGGGTCAGGCTTTCCATTTGTGCCATCTGTTGTGAGACTAAGTGTTTTTGTACAAAAAGAAGTAGAGTGTTAGGCCCCGTTTTGCACGTGTAAGCTGCTGGTAAGGGTGGGGACTGGGGATCAACGGAAGCTGATGGAATTCAATCATGAATGGGCGCATATGTCTCTTCAGATCTTGTGGGGTCTCTGGAAGACAGGTAGGTTTCATTCAAGATAGTCTCTATTACACCATACAGGTGGATTTCAGTATGTGAAGAGGGGCCGAGTGCTCCAGAATGGATGCTGACCTCGGGGAGGAGGTGGGCGGATGGAAGGGCTTCTCAGTCAGCGAGGAGGCTTGGTGTGCTGTGCTCCTGACGTGAGGGATTGTCGCCCACCACCCCTCCTCCCACCACGTGCTTCACATGGTTCACATGGACCCCAGCTTGGTTTAACTGTGGTTTGAGAGAAGTGAACTCTGGGATTGGGTTGGATGATGTTGATTAATAGGAGTGAGAGGGTGAGAGACTCCAGGGCCAAGCAGTAGGTCCATCTTGGTGGCATCTGATGTTGATTGGCTTTGTCCTGCGCGGCTGCGCTCGCAGAGCGGACATTAAGATTAAGTGATGCTGTCGTGTTGAGGAGCACGGCACTGCATCATTCTGGGAAGAGACAGCTGGGGTGGTTAATCCTTCATCACCAAGGGAGCACTGCCAGTGGAAAGATATACAGCCAAAGATAACCCTCCATAACTTGTGCTAAAGATCAGAAAACTTTGAATTCACATCCATCTGCTTAGTCTGGGGTGAAGATGAAAGATAGGCAGAATAGGAAATAAAAAACTCCTGAGGGATTAATCTTAGGCACGGTATGTAGCCCACAGAGTGAGCAGGCGGGAGAGAAACTTTCACGTGGCGTTTAAAAGGGAATTAAATGCACCCGGTTTCACAGCAGCCTCTTAAAATTAAATGATACATACACTCATTTTTCTGTTGCATTGCCACCATTGCACCCCAAAAGTCTATCCACTGCTCCCCCACATTAGACCTCCTCTGAATTTTTTTTTTGAGGAGGTGCTTTTAATTCTGTACCTATGGACAAAGCATGTGGGCAAGGACCACTGAAAATGCCTAATGAGTAGGAAGAAGAGCTTTTTGTTTTCTCCTCTCCCTGTGTGATTTTTAACAAGATATTCACAAAGTCTGTGTGTGTGTGTGTGTGTGTGTGTGTGTGTGTGCGCGCGCATCTGTGTCTGAGTGTGGATCTGAAATGCTCTTGTGAATATTTCTGAACAGCTGCAATGATTTTATATATCACGTGTAATCGAATTAAGCATTGTTGTCATACCAAAGTGATGTGCAGGGGGAAAATAAATCAGGGAGGGAAATAAATTAGAGGCCCCTCGCACATCTGCAGCTTCTCTGTTAGCACAGGGGTCAGGCTGGGGGAAAGTCTGGTGCAAGGTGAGAACGTTAGGGACCTACACGCTCTGTCCTCAAGTGACTTTCTGTGTTGAGTTTAAAGGGAAGTTTTGTTGTTTTGTTTGAAACCTTTTGGCGGCGATATTTTTGTCTTTTTCCCTTGCCACTTGGGTATTTGAGAGTCTGAGTGAGAGTCTCACTTTGGGGCCTAGGCCATTTGTGCTGATTTGCAAAGGCAGCCCATTCTTCTGCCAGGCTTAGCCTCCCTTGGGCCCTACAGTGCTGCAGCCATTCTAAGGGTGGGAATAGGGAAGACATGGGGCAGCAGGACACAAGCATTCAGTTAAAGGAGGAGGTAGAAGTGAAAAGAACAATCTATTGAGAGAGACCTGAGTTGAAGTTCCTGCTAAGCATTGTGAACTTGGACAAGTCTCTTTCTCTCTCTGAGTGTGTTACAAATGAAAAACTTGAGCTCAAGAAAGAGGAGGTGAATTGTCCAAGGAAGGAGAAGGGGTCCGTGTACCATTGGGAGGTTAAAGAAAGAAAAATATGAAGTTCTGTATTTTGGATTAGATGATAGGAGAATCCATCAGTCTTTTCTGATATCCTGGGGAAGGCACGTCCTATAGGAGATGACTATTTATATGGTAAATTTTTACATCTCTGATGGTCCAGGATGCTCTTAATTTTGAACATGCAAACGATGTATTAATATGTGCATATGCAGATATATCACATATATGTACATAAAATTATTAAAGTTTATCTTGAAGTTTTTAAGTTTATTTTAAAGTTAATTTTACAGGTTAAAATTTTGGTTTTTATTTTCAATACACAATTCATTAAATGGCTAAGTGTGACTTAATTTCTGCGCCTTTGTAACACTTAAATAGATCTCCAAAAAGGGTAACTATCTCTTGTCAGACCATGAGGTTTCGTTTTGGATCCAGAAAAAAGTTGTGGCAGATCTGGGGAGAAAGTAGATCATATACATAATTCCTGGTGTGCCAAGCTTGGGGTGGATGATGTTCTTCATCCACCCAGGAGGAGCTGATCCAAGTGTCTCTCTTCTTGAAAGACTATTACATTGGGTTCACTTGACTGAGAAAGTGGTAAAGAAACTTGGCATTCTTAACAGAGTCATTAAGGGGAAGAGAAGAGAGTGGTAAATCTGAAAGTGTGCTACCGCGTGGAGGGTCACATGGGAAGATGTGCAAAGAAGAATAAGACTCAGACATCATGTAGTTGTCTTCATCTGTTTGAATCTTAGGCTTAAATCCTAAATCTGCTGAGCCTAGACATTTCCCTGCCAGATCCATCCCGAGTATCCTGACTTGAATCACAGATCCAAATGGCCAGAAGACCAGGTTGGGGGATGGTTGATACTCCCCAAGCTTGGAGTAAAATGGAATATGTGGGAGATGTGATATAAGGGCCTCCATTTGGGGCAGTGATTGCTTTTCAGGGAATTTTATACTTAGGAACAAATCACTGGGCCAGTGAATGTCAGTGACTGCTGGGTGGTATATATATATTTTTTTCTATTTGGATGCCTAGATACAAAGATTTTGCTGTTCCTGGTGAATGTAGGTTTTCTGTTGTCTGGTCTTTTGAGAGATTTGACTAGTTTCAAGGAGAGTGGAAACCTCTGGGTTATTCCCTGAGCATCTGATGAGATTATGGCCAAATGTTTCTCAGCTCCTGCCTTATTTACTGTTACAGTAAATCAGTGTGTGTCACATGGGTATACCTTGTATCATGCAAATGTCACAGGGGAAGAGTGATAAAGGAGATACGGCGCTAAACCTAGAATCAGCAGACCTGGGTTTCGTTTTGACTTGGCTTTTGTTTCCCTGGTTTCCCAAGTCTTCCTGTTGGCTGTCACTCTGTTACCGCAAAACCTAGAGGCTTGAAACAACCATTTTATTATGCGTTCATGGAGTCCATGTATTAGGAATTGAGAGTGGAATGGGTTGTCTTTAGTCCACAAGCTTGGAGCTTCCATTGGAAAGAGTCAAAAGCTGGGGTGAGTTGGTGCTGGGGCTGGAGTCATCCATCTGAAAGCTCATTCAGACACGTCTGGCATCTGGGCTGGGATGACTTGGCAACTGGAACTGCTGAATGGAGCCCTGTATGTGGCCTCTTCATGCGGCTTAGCTTCCTTGTGGTGTGGCCTCCTCAGGGGGTATTTGTTGGATTTTTTACATGGCAGCTCAGGGCTCCAAGCGTCAGTATTCCAGTGCTGCGGTGGAAGCTGGGTCCCATGGTGTAACTTCCATGCACTTTATCTGTGAAAGCAACATGAGCCTGCCCAGATCCAAGGCAAGGGGGATTCGTCTACCACATGATAAGGAAATAGCAAGATCACATTCTAGAAGAGCATGTTGGGTGGGAGAGATGTTGTAGCCATCTTTGGAACATCTGCCACACTCAGGTTTCTTTTCTGAGAACGACTAACAGTGGGTCAGGGAGAGAATTAATTGGTGAGACCTCTTTCAATATTAAAATTATGTGCTTCATTAAAATAATCCAGTTGCCTTTAAAAAATGATAATTTACAAAGTGATGATTGGCTCCAAGAGTCTACTTTAGGATATCTTTATCTAGATAGGTGCCCGGGTGCAATCTAAAATAATCCGTTAGGCAACATGAAGGACACTGATATGAGGGATGCAAGTTCTGTTTTTTTCCCTCCTAAGTTGTTATTTCAACTGAATTTTACACTACAGTGTTTGTTTTCTTAGTCCAGTTTTATTTTTCTTATAGCTTGTGGGTAATTAGGTGGCATGCTCCTATCTCACCAGAATTGCCATGAATGTTGGTTGACTTGGACATAAGTTAAATGTTTGACATGTAGGCTTTAGGACTGGAGTATAAGTTGGGGATCTGGGAGACGATTGGGTTTTGAAGTAGGACCCATGAACACTTGTGGCTTCTCCTCTTATGCTGACCCAGGAATTAGGATGGAATAGATGGTGAACTTCTGGAGAAAGCTTTTTCCTTGCTGGGAGATTAAATTGTCACCTCTGGCGTTGGTACAGATCTGACCCTGGACATGAGGTCTGAAGGAGGGTGACCATCGGGCAGCTGCCCCCAGGAAGGCATCACAATTAAGGAGGGAAAGGGTTAATACACTGACTGTTTCAGTTTACAGACACTGGCCCCTCTCTTTGTTCTGTTTTATCATACACATTCATCACGTTCAACCTGGCAACCCAACCAAATAACTATTTAAGTTGTAAAAATGAATCATAGCACAATTTCATGAACTGTGTGATATAACTGAATCTAATCACATTATAAAATGGGGCCTTTGCCAGCCTGGTGTACCTGGTTCTGGGCTTCCTAAGAATAAGTAAGTAAATAAACAAGCTTCATTACATATAATAACAGCAAGGTGGTTAGGCCAGTTGGGTTGTGGGGCCAGGCAAGGAAGCCTCCAGATATTCCACACTGGACCATGGTGCCTTTACAATCTAGCTCACCTGGAAAGGCCCACAAATCATGTTGGCCATCTTCTGTCTTCTGCATGTGGCTAACCAAATTTCCTAGTTTATTAAATAAATGGCAGGAGAGATCCTGGGATAAGAACATAAACCCCATAAATGAGTACTATGAGGAAGGGCGCTACTCCAGCTCATTTCCACAGAATTTCAGGGCTCGCTTGCTTGGTACTGACTATAAGATGGATAAACATACAGTCTCTACCCCCAGGACCACTCTAACAACGGGGCCCACTTACGCGTCAAACATCTTTCTAGGTGCTTTTTATGTATTTTTTATTTGACTGTAAAAGATAAATCTTGAGCTGTAATATCATCTCCATTGTTATAGATGAGGAAGTGGGAGCTTACAGAGGTCAAATAACTCAAGGTCACCCAGCCAGTGAATGTCAGGGCAGAGATTGGAACCACCTTCTGCGTGGTAGAAGAGCCCAGAGAGGATGGTGGGTTGTGGTGAGGGGCCGGTCTAAGCAGCTGGGAGCAGCCTGGTGGTGGAGGTGCCCAAGTGTGCCTTACTGGAGAGTTAGACTTGATCCCCTGGGTGCCTCAGAGCCCATGGGCTGGCGGGCTGACTGGAGCAGAGCTTGACTGAGGGGGTGGGAGCAGGCCCGAGAGCCTGGCACCACGGCCAGGGTCGGGGAGGGGAAGAAAGGTGGGCTAGGCACTGGATGGTGCACCTGCTGAGCCTGAGCTGGGGAAGTCTTGCTGGGGCAGAATCCACTCCCTGTAAGAGCGCCTCGACCTCCACATTGTCTTCCTCCCCGAGAGATACTGACAGCGACTTGTGTTCATTCTCTCTTCTTTCTTCCCTGCCTCCCCGCTTTCTCATTCATCACTTGCCCTTTTTCTTTGTCTCTCTCTCTGTCTCCTTTTCATTCTTTTCTTTGGCTCCCCCCTTTCATTTTTCTTCCTTTGCTGCCCTGGTGTTTTCTTTACTCTGCTCCTGAAGGCTTGGCAGTCACCCCACCCCCATTCCTTTTTCACCTCCTCCCCCTCCTCTGCTTCCTTTTCCTATGGAATATATAAATAAATATATATGTATTTTTTTTATCTGTTTTTCTCTTGGTTGTGTCAGCATATTTTAGACTGCTGGGCTTTGCATGTTTTGCAGCTGGTTTTGATGCAGTTGTCAGACGGTGATGGATGACTATCATCATTTAAAGTGTAAAAGAAAATGCCTTGGCACAGAGAGACATGATCCACTGCCGTCTGCCAGCCTGGATAGGCATGGCCACCATTTTCCTTGCCCCTCTCCTGCCTCCCACCCTGCTCACACTGCCCTTGCCAGAATCTACAAAAGTCATCGTGAGCCGTACAGCACCGACCGGGCTCTCGCCTCCTATAATATCACTTTGGTAGTTGTCAGATCATATGAAACGTCAAAATTCCTGTGGCCTCTGTGAAGAGATATATTTAGTACAGCTGCTGCGTACCTACACGCTCCCCCTGACACTGACATATTAGTTATGCTGTCTTTTGCAATCTGATATCTTTAAATTTGCCACCTTGTTAAGTTTTGATTAATGTGATTCCATTTCACTAAAGTAATTGGCTTGGCCTGTTGTAAAAAATAATCAGCCCCCTCTATGGAACAAATGCTAGAACATGCTAATGAGGGAGTGAGTTCGTTACAATGATGGCGTGGACTGACAGTTATTAATGATTGTTATGATAAACAGACGAGTGTGAATTGGGATGAGTTGGGCAAAAGTGACAGTTTAAAAATAACGTATATTGGAAAGTACTAACGAAGTAATATACTGTTAGGAAAACAATCATGCAAGTTGTCAAGGAAAGAAGTGTAATTATACAGCCACATGGGCTGCTTAGGAGGACAGGGACCTGCCTGATAATGGACACATTTTTTGTTGGCAAGAGGGAAATATGTTATGGCAGAAAGAGGTGCAGATTGATAAATTAATTGGTCCTTCTCACAGCTCTGAGAGCAAACTTGGCCGGCAGTCATCATGCAGATTAGGGGGATGATGTTTGCCCAGTGCCTCTTTCCCCTAGAATCTACCCAGTCCTCTTTGTCAGGCTTTTCTGAGGCTGTCTTTTCTGTCTCCTCTTCTCATTCAACTTCACGAGCTGCAACAAGTCGTAGAAATGCGTCCTGAGGCAGGCTGTACCAAGTACAACTTTGAGCTGGAATGCTTGTAGCCATGTTCAGTTTTTTTTTTTTTTTTTTAATAAAGAACCTAAAGACTTAAATGCTCTATTGTTGCTAAGGTCTTTGGCTGTGTTGGAGGCCGTTATGGGTGGTTTCCAGCTCCGTGAAGGAGACCAGGAGGGCTCACACAGCCTGGGGACTGGGTACAAGGGATGTGCCAATTTGTACTTCTAATGCCAGCAAGTTGCTGTTGGCTCCTTGCATAATTAGGCAAGATGGAAGTGGGGTGTGTGTGTGAGAGAGAAAGAGAGAGAGAGAGAGGGAGGGTGGGTAAGACTCGTTGGAAAAAGAGGCTGAGATGACTGGGAAGTGGCAGGAGGAGGAGAGGCATGCTCTTGAAGAAAGAGTTGACTGAGTCTAATGGTTCACAGCCGTCCCACTGTGTTTGCTGACTTGACAGGGAAGGCAGGTGAAAGGAGGTGGACACAAGAATATTTTGTGATGCCTATATAAGCTTGGGCTCTGGACTTGTGTCTTGGCCTAGACTCTGGATTGCATATAACCAATAACCAATAACCAATTTAAAGTAGCAGAGCATAAATGGAGGATTTATAAAGATGCTGAATTATCTTGTGGAACCCAAGATCAGAGATATGGCTGGGTCTCACAACAAGTGGGAATCAGACTTGAAGAGGGACCAAGGTATCCAGTCTAAGTCTCTCTGAATCTATTTATCTTTCTCTGACCCCACCCCTTTCTGCTGCCATTCTCCCCACCAAGCCAGGAGAGCCAGGAAAATGAAGGTAAGTCCTGGGCTTAGAGATTCTGTTTGTCTGGAGATAGGGTGTCTATCCAAATGTTAGACTTCTTAGAAAGGGAGCTTGACGTCCCCCTGGGTGGCCCAGCTACTGTGGTTTAGGGATATAGCAAGGAGCCTGCTGATATTGACTGTGATACTTGGTTTTTCACATAAGTATTATATCAGGATGTATATTAACTCAATCTTCACAACCATCCCATTAGGCAGGTATTCTCCTTATTGAACAGATGAGGGACATGAGGCCAGGCGTTTGCGAATTTGCCCCTCCATCACAGTAAGGGGCAGAGCTGGGATTTTAATCAGGGCTCTCTCCAAGTCCCTGACACTTGACGCTTCCTGCTTTACCATATCACCTCTTGCCAGGTTGCTGTGCATTCCCTTATAACTCAGGTTGGTAGGTAGAGCAGTTATTTGCCTGAGACTCAAAGAAAAGAAACCTCAGGAAAAATAGTCCAGTCTGTGTTGTATTTGGTCTAAGTAGAGACTGGGCAGGGGGTTCTTACAGGAAGTTTATTATTTGCATTGAGATTTTCTGCTCCACATATGTAAATATATGACCATGTGGATCTCTATCCTGGTCTACTTGGGGATGTGAGCAGAAAGACAAGTCTCATTATCTGGCCATCAAGCCCAACGAAGACTTTGGAGCCTCCCTGTGCAAAACATCCAGAGCAATCCTGAAATCAAAGGGAGCTGCCAGTTATCTCACAGCAAATCTGACAATTAAGAAAGAAGGTGGTTTCATTTTTTGTGCATGTTAGAAAGTATTTGCTCTAGGGAAGGAGCAGGTAACTAAGATTCATTTGGTGCTGACCACGTGTTAGGGGTGGAGCTAGGTACTCCCTGATGCTGTGTCTCATTTGGGGGCTGGACACGTCCCCATTTTACAGATGAAGAATAGAAGTTCTGGGCGGTTGAAAGCTGCAGACCTTCTAGTGAACTGGACTATAGCGTGATAGTTGGCTTCTTCGGAAGGAAGGCTTTGGTCCCGTCTAACCCAACTGTTTTTTTATGTCTCTCCCCCCAAAATTATTGACTTCCCCTCACCTTCATGGTGAGACTGGGAGACACCAAAGTGGAACAGTTTAGCCTCCTGGATTGGGAGTTGGGGCCTGGGTTCTAATCTTGACTGTGACTTTGGGAACAGGTCACCGTCACTCTCTGTCCCCCATCCAAAGAGCAAGAAAGATACTGGCACTTTTGAAGACAAAAGAGAGAACAGATTTGGATTTGTTTTTCAACTCCTTAAAAGAAAAGGAAGGAGAGTCCTCTCCTGACTGAAAGACTCGAGTTTCCTGTGGGTGTGAGGGCTACCATCTTGCTGACCCTCAGATGAACCTTCTTCCTGCAGTCCTATGACTAAACAAGAGTCACCCCAGAGGTGAGAATGCGGTCAGAGGATGAGCCCCCATGGTGGGCCGACAGGGCCAGAGAGAACTCTCATCAGCATTATAGATGGTTTTTTCAGCATCAAAGGGCAGCTCTCCCTCCTCAGGACAGGACAGCTTCTTTGTGTCTTTTTTACACTGTTGTAAAAAGAGAAAAAAGTAGCCACTCAGCCCTAAAAGTTCTCTTCGCTGTTTTCTACCTTATCTTCTCCATCTTTTTCTCTCTTGACGTAATCCTCCTCATCCCTAGAAAGCCCCATGTTTTCCCTCTCCCTTGCTGTGGGTATTTTCACAATGAGTTTCTGTGCTGTATGTGCCACTGACCCAAATGTTGCTCTGTGGCAGAAGATGGGACATACCTGTAAGCACAAGCAAGCTCCTAAAGCTGGGCTCATGAACAAATCTGCCTTCCAGCTCGAGTCTGGGTAGAAAATGTTGTCCTAAGGGATCATGAGTGAGGTTAGTGATCACCCCTAAAGACTGTGTAGACTGTTATGAGCCCTTGGGTATTCTTCCACTCAGGATTTTCTCCCAATTTCAGTTTTATTAGGATGAGTTAGAAGTTTGTCTACAGGAAGTCTTGGGGCCTCTCACAGCAAGGTCATTTCATGTATGCCTATTTTTTGGACATTCAAGGAAAAATATGAACTCCTGTTAGGATCTGTGAGGACTGGGAAGGATGTTGGTTTAGACATGGATAGAAGGAGATTTGAAAGCTGCACAAGAGGTGGGGAACATAGTAACCTTTGTCCTTCCAAATTGTCCATCAGCTGAGGGTCGTGTTGCTGCTAACAGCACCTTCTGGTGGCCCCAGCCGAAGGCAGAGGACCCAGCTAATCTTACTTAGCCTTCTGTGGGAAGGGTCTTTGGTTGACCCTGGTGACTGAAAATTTTGAGCGGTATGATGGCGGATTTTTACATTGTATAGGGTTTTGATGAAAGATATGGTATGTGCCCCCAAAGCACTAAAGGGTATAGATACACTTGACCCTTCCCCACCTCCATCACACAACATTGCTATGAAAATGCAATCAATCCAGTTTTTGACATCTTCCCCCCCATTCTCAAGGGCACCTACTGTATCAACATGGCATTTTTTAATCTTGGCTTGTTTTCCAGGCCATGAATTTAATTTCTCAATGCTCCACTGTTCGGCTTTTATGTTCTCAGAGTGGAATGTTGTCCAACAGTATTTCCCGCCATCTTGTTTAGTCACATCCTCTTTCCTGGGCATCCTAAAACCAAATAGTTTTTTAAAAAATTCATTGCAGCCATGGTCACTCAGCCTTGTGCTAATAGTCACCAAGTTCTGACAAAGCGAGCCCGACATCCCTCGATAAGTAAAATCCGAACCTCCTGATGTTGTGTAACAGTAAGCAGATTGGCATGTCTGTGGATTAGTGGAGGCACTGAAGCAAAATGCTCAATCCTTAGTGACCTTTGGCAAATGGATGGGGATGTGTAGCCATCGTAGGTTATCTTTATGTTCATTGTGTAGACACTCAACCTCTGCCAGGCCAAGACAGAAGCTGTCAGAGCAGATAAACTTAGTTAGGAACTAGCTGTTTTCCTTACTACATCACAGTGCCCTGCAGAACTATTTTGTCTGATAACCTGCTTCTTCTTTAAACTTGTCTGTGAGTAGTTCTGTGAAGCATTAAGCCTTTCCTCTTGGGTTTTGAGCTGCTTATACTCTGTTTTGATCTTTGGGCCTAGGACTTTCTTGCTCATAGAATGTGCAGTCAGCTCTTTTGCAGACTATTCTGGTGAGTTCCTTTTAGGGAATCCATGGGAGATGCTATATCTGGGTCTTATAGGCACGCATTGTAGGGGCATGTATTTGCGTATAGATGTGTAAATGTGTTCCTTGTATTGGTTCAGGAGGCATTCTGTGGAAATGGGGTCCCCTTTGATCACTTCCCTTTGAGCCCATTAATGCCTCTCTTTAGTTTACGCATATTTCATATGTTGATTTGGAATTTCATAGACACTCGGAGGAAAAATTTGGGTAAACATTCTTAAGATTTGGAGTGAAGCCTCTTCTGCTAGCGTAGTGGCATCTCAAGGCCCGGGATGTTGGATCTGAAGACTGGCTTTGTAACTCTGGGCAAGGTGCTTCACTTCTCTGAGCTCACATTTGCTCCCTTTTAAATAAGGTGGGTCACATTAGCCAATTGCTAAGACCTGTTCCAGCTTCAGTGGACTCCAGACTCTCTTAGCCAAGAAAAGGACTGAAGCAGAGTATGTTTTAGGGGAAGTGGATGAACTGTTGGGCTTTTCTTCTTTCATTCCTATTCCAGGTGAAGATAAAAGACTTTGCTCTCTACTGAGCTGACATGAATGCAGAATTCATTAGTTTTCAGACTTTCTTTTAAGCTTCAGACAGGATTGTGAAGGGAAAAGCCTGCCCTCGATTCCTTTGCCTTATTAGTTCTGCTCATATAATGTGCTGCAGAAACTGCTAATTGTCACTTGAGGGTGATGGGTGAGAGTCTGCTTTCTTGAGGGAAAAGTTGAAGTTTGCAGTTTCTCTTTCCCTCTTGCCTCACTAGAGGTCTCGTCAGGTCTTACAGAAGAGGAATCTAAATTAAATCTAAATTAAAATTAATTAAATTTGCCCCTTTGCTGAAGAAAAAGTGGAGAGTGTAGGAGAATTGGAAGGTGACGGTGTAAATACCCAGTTGTGTACAAGGTAATGTAATGATAAAAATAGAATTGTGGAGGCATTCTCAGAGTGTCCGTGGGTTCCCCTCACACGGGCTAGCACCGGGAGAAACACACACCAGCACGGGCACATACACTTTACCACTGGGCCGTTTAGACTTAATTTCATCTTATGGCGAACTCATTGCTAATCTTTGAAAGCCTAGTTTTATTTCATAACTCGAAGTATTTTATGCTTATGTTTGAGAATGTACTCCTTGCAACTTGAGCCCAATACCCTATGTTTGTGCATCAGCTTCACAGAACATCAAGCTTAAAACGTAAACACCATTGTAAAAAATGCCATTAGCATTCCTTTCTGAATTTTTGGTATCTGCTGAATATACCCTTTTGTCCATACTTCTCTGACTGAGCCTTCTCTGTGTCTGCTAAGCCAATTGTAGTTGTCCTGGATTTGCTTAGCAAAGTCCCCAGGCTGGCTTTTGTAGGGACTTTGCTTCCTAAGGCTGCAAGTCACACCAGAAGTCAGTGACCACCCTTTGTGATAAGACATTGTCTGAATGTGTCCTCTTTCTTTGGCTAAGGGACACAGCTAAGGTGGAGCTGGGAAGCAGATCTTGCGTTGAAAGATTGCCCTCTTAGGTATGGAGCAATTGTGATTTGGGATTAGATTGCTTCGGCAAGAGGTGGTGAAGGGTTCAATTCTTGGCTCTATCACTTATTAGCTCTATGACTATAGGCAGATTTTTCACCTCTAGGAACCTTATTGTACCGTGGAGATACCGCATTTTTATGGGGTTGTCCCGGAGGTTCCGGAGGTCATGCTAGTCATTCTAATCAGTTCATGGGAGCTGAACTGGAACCACCAACCGTTCTCACTTGGGAGTACATTAAAATTTGCCAAATAGAGTTTTACTCATGGAACTTCAAGACAAATGGGAAGGTAGAGGCTACCAGATTTAGCTTTCAGCTCTGTAATTGGGAAATTCTGAATCATCTGCATTTTCCGTAATACCTGGACTCTTTCATTGTTTGGCTTTTGTCCCTTTCCCTCCCCTGCCCTTCGTTTCTTTCTCTTTTTTCTTTCACTGAAAGATGTACTGGCATGAAGATGTGCTAGTAACTACTTGTCTTGGAGTAAGTTGAGCACAGGAAGTAAAGCCAAACCTTGTGCAGGGCACAGATGTGAACACCGGACACTTTTCCTGTTTTAGAAACTAAACGGTAAAATTAACTTTGCTCTAGTTTTCATGGACTTCTTTTGAATTGTTGCATTAAAGTAACAAACATTTCTGGCAAGTGGACTGGGTTTCCAAAAACTTCTCCTCACAGAGGCAAGGAGAACTCTCTGAAAAGTTATGTGTTAACAATAATAATAGAAGTTGGCTAACACCAATTTTAACTTTGAAACCTTGGCACTTCAGCGGGTACATGCAACCGATAAATCTTTTTTGTGGTTGTCCAAACCAGCAAAGCTAACTTTATACATTTCCTATTAAAACTAAAAGCACTTTGACAGTCTGAAATCAGGTATATCAATATGGAGAGCAAACAGCCTATTCATTTTATCACCAAACTTTTCTAAGCATTTTGATGTTTCTGAAATACATATCACTTCCAAAAAGGGAAGCACGAAGTTGATAAAGGTTGTAATGGGGGCAGTTCTTGGAGGGTGACCCCCCCAGTGGGATTGCTGGTTCGCTTGGCAGGTACCTTGCTAGGCCAGCCTCTTGCTCGTTTGACTGCGTGCAGACCATCTGCCTGTGTCTCTGAGGTCCCCGAGGGCATCCAGCCATGCTGGAGTCAGGGTGTGTCTGTGGGTTTTCAGGCAGGACAGGCACAGAACATCCGAGATGGTGTCCTTATGTTGGTGTTAGTCACAGTGGAAGAGAGCTCCTGCCAGGGCTGGGCTCTGTGGAAAGATGTACCCCATCAGAGTGACCAGTATATGGTTTCAGAGGAAATGTCTGTGTATGCTGTGTGTAGGGAGCAGGCTGTGGTTGGGTTCCCTGCCTGAAAGGGATGTGTCTTGCAGCATCTTTGTTTGTTGGTGGGGCGTTTCACATATGGATAAGTGACATTTTGTAGCCAACTCTTAGGCTAGCTTTTTCTATGGGGCTCGAATGGGGGTGCTTGGTCCAAATGTGGTGAGGAGCCGGGGTCCCTTCTCCTCCCTCATCCCTTAGTCTGTCTCCATCCTGGCCCCCTCCGAGTCAACAGCTCTCCTCCTGGGACCTCTCTGGTGATCCCTCTTTTGGCATTTTAATGACCAATGATCAGCAGCAGCTGATCTCTTCTTGAGTATCTGCCTCATTTCTTCTGCTGTGAACTTTTTGAGGACAGTGAGTATCTTATACTTATGGTTTTCGTCATTTTCTTTAATTGCTCACTGTGTTTATTGAACAATTATTTTATCACAAGGAACTTGTAGTGGTCTCTGGTCTTGGGCTTGGAAGTTAGCCTGATGACTAATGTTTTGCGTGGGGTAATTAGCGGAGTAAAGAGTGGTGAAGAAACCAGATTCTGCCACCAGCCTGCCTGGCTCAGCAGTGTCCCCTCCTGGCTCTGCATCAGTTTCTTCACTGATACCGTGGGAATAATAAGAGTACCTACTTCATACGGTTGCGTTACATGAGTAAGTCCCCACTATTGTTCTCTTACCTGAGGACTTTGGGAAGGAAGAAGAGGTAGTTAGCAGCAGTGCTTTGGGTCAGTAAATTTTAACTACTTTGTGAGGCTGATTTAGTGAGAGTCTTCACTTGGGGGCAGAAAGGAAGGTTACTTTTGTCTCCCTTTTTTTCCTGCCCTCCATGAGGGGCATGCCCTATAGCTGGTTTCCTTGGTGCAGGAAACAATGATGATGCCTTTTATATGCAGGGACTCTTCTTTGCTGCTTGCCTTTGTGAGCGAACATCTCTGTTAAGAGATTAGAGCCTTAATCCTAAATGATATTTCATGCTCTAAGACTTAAATTTATATATCACTATCCTGAATAATGTATTGGATTGCATTAAACAGATTGTAGATTAACATGCAACTATAAAACAAATTGTCAATGCGTTGTTGACAACTCTAAGTGCAAGTTCATATATTTAACTACATTTGGGGGAATATTGAAGTGTTTAAAGCAGCTTAACTGGTTGATGTAAAATTAAGCATCATGTTCTATTTCAATTTGTGGGCCAGCCCAAGAGACAATAAAATGGAGGCTTATGCTTGAGAGGAAAGGAGCGTGGGAGAAAATTTTGGAGGCAGCCTTGGTACCAGAGACATATTGGGTAGCAATAAAAGGATTCTGCCCAATAAGGGCCACACTGGGTAGTAGTAGAAAGACGTCCATTTATTTATTCACCCTGTGAACAGCTACTTTGAAACCTTAAGGAGTTTCTAATCTAGTTGAGATACAGCAACCATTGGTGAAAAATATAAGCCATAAAGTCCTTTAGCCCAAAGCTGTGTGAGATAGGCCACATGTTAGGAGCATTCACAGGAAAGTTCAATGGTGCCTAGAATGGTCAGAAAGGGGGCGCCTAGGTGGATCAGTCGGTTAAGCCTCTGACTCTTGATTTCGATTCAGGTCATGATCTCAGGGTGGGGAGGTGGAGCCTGGCATTGGGCTCCACACTCAATAGGGAGTCTGCTTGGGATTCTCTCTCACCCTCATCTGCCCCCCCTCCACTTGTACATGCTCATGTGCACACTCTGTCTCTCTCATATAAATATATTAAATCTTAAAAAAAGAGTGGTCAGCAAGATCTTAGACATTGTGGCATATGAACAAATCCTGGGAAGATAGAGAAGAGAATGGAAGTTGGGGAGGTTGGGAGGAAGCATGGTGGGTACTGGTGTGCTGGGACAGTGGGAAGCTACTTTTGAACAGTTGGGTGGGGCTAGGGCATAGAGAGCCATGGCAGCCAGGCAAGCATTGACCCTGGAACCAGAGGGCACAGGTTTCAAATCCTGGCTCCCCCACTTTCTAGTTGTGTGATCTTGGGGAGTTTAGCTCTTTGTTTTTCAGTTTTCTCATTCATATAATGGGGATAATAACAGTACCTATCTCTTAGGATTGTGGGGAAGGTGAAATGTGTGCTTGAGTAGAGGCCCTCCTCTACTCATAGTGGAAGTAGTGTTTGACATGCATTTAAATTTAGTTCTAGGGTAAGAGATGGGAATTAGCAAAGCAGACTGGGGAGCCTGCTAGAGCAAGTTAGGTGCAAGGTAATGAGTCTTAGACTAAGGATTGTTCCTAATAAAGAAGAAAACATATGTACTTTTTTATTTTTATTTTTATTTTTTCTTACTGTCCTTTGGGCTGTGGAGAACATTGTTGTCTATACTCTGCTGTGGTTTTATAAGCCTTTTTCTAAACAGTTCATCCTGAGAGGGGTATATGTGAGCTGGGAGTGTGGATGCTGCCAGATGTGAGCATTTCCTTTCTTCCCCTTCTCTCTGCCTCCACAGTGTTGAGAATTTTTTTTGTACCTATTCCAGAAACTTCTAAATAACTTTGGAACAAATAAAATTATGGATGTGAATTATCTGGAGAGAGACCTCAGCTTGCACTTGCAGATAAAGTGGGGTGACCAGGCAAAACTCCAGTATAATCTGGAGCTGCATTAAAGGGAGTAGGATGTGCTAAGCCTTTTTCACCCCATACTGCGTGAAGGAGATCCTTGTTGGAGCTCTGGAGTTGCTTACCAGAGTTCAAAGAGAAGGTGGAAAAAAAATAAGGGGTGGGGCAGGCCGGTGGAAGAATGATTCAAGGGGTAGAAAATAGATCTCTGAAGGAAAATCTTGTAAGGTTGGTATGTTCAGGCTAGAGAAAAAAGAAGATAGAGGGTAAATTAGTTACTACTTTCAAACAGCAAAGACGTTATTAAATCGAGATCTGTGTTTCTCAAAGAGTATTCCACGGAACCCAAGTCTTGGGGAGGGGGGCAGCTTTTAAAGTCATGTCAATTTGGGAAATGATGTGCTTTATGCCCCTATGGACAATTCACAAAGCACATTAGCATCTTAAAGGGACGGAAGCTTTCTACAGAAAAGAACCCCATTCTACTTTGAGTAATATAGAGTATTCCAAACATTTTCAGTTATTTTTCTAACACCTTTGGAAAGTGCTGATTTAAGAATTACTAAGGTGTTTAGTATAAAACAAAAAATAAAAGGCTTGAGGCATGAGGCCAAGCATCATAGTGAAAATATGTTACAATTTTCTATTGGGGGAAGCTTGGGGTGTTTTGTGTGTGTGTGTGTGTGTGTGTGTGTGTGTGTGTGTGTGTGTGGTTTTTTTGTTTTGTTTTTGGTGGTGAGAAGAAGAGAATATAGTTGGCCACTTGTTTGAGGCCCTTTGCTGGCCTAGGTGCAGGGGCCACCTCCTTTGCTGCTTTCCAGTCCTGGGGGCATAGAAGCTGAGTGATGTGAACTCAAGTTTGGGACCAGAGTTGTTGTCCTTCGTTAGATGGACAAGCTCAACAGGACTGGTCGGGAGTAGGAGGTTGGGAGTAGGAGGGGAGGTGGGTGGCCCCTGGCACTGGCCAGGGACTGGTGAGCACAGACCTGGTCTCTGCACTGAGGCTGGCCTGGGGAAATGCACAGCAGCTTGTTGCACAGAGTTGTTTCTGTGTCTGTCAAGGGCCAGTCATCCTCACAATTGGGTGACAGTGGTCCAGGGGCTAGCAACTCATCATGGGCTTTAGGAAGTTTAAGAACTGGAATTTGGGAGAAGGACTCCAGGTCGATGGCGCTTTCTTCATCAAGTATGCCGATTCCCTTTCCAGTTTTGACTTAAGAACCAACGTTGCGTTTTTCTTTGTTCTCTCTTTGCCCTTCCCTCCCTCCCTGCCTCTTTCTCTCTTTCTTTTTCTCTCTGTCCTTCCCTTTCCTTTCCTTCCCCTACTAAGTCTGCCTGCTCTGTCATTGATAAATTATTATTTTTTTCTCTTTACCAGATGAGGTGCATACCTTACTCTTCTGATCCTGGGAGAATCTTTGTTTTCTGAAGTCCTAAATGACCTCTCTCTCTTACTCTCTTCCCAACCCCACAGGAATGTGTACATCTGAGTGTCTCTTTGTCTGTCTCTCGTTGCCTTTCCATACACACACACAGACACACACACACACACACACACACACACAATCTTCAAAGTACAGGGATACACCTTTTGTGTTTCATTTATTGTAAAATATTGCACACATCTGTAATTATATTACTCTTAAAATAAAGCCTTCATCCACTCTTAACATCTTTTGATGTCCCTTCCCTGCTGACTCTATTTTCTCTTGTTCCCACTTTACGTTAATGTGAAGAGACAGTTGAGTAAATGCACAATGAACTTCAAAACCTAGTAATTGTTTTTCAGAAAGAATGAAACTTGCGAATTAGATATGGATTGTAAAAGAACACCAAGGCTGATTAGTGTTCGTGAGGGGCGCCTGCCGGACGGTTCTGACACCTGCTTGCCAGCACTCTCTGGAAATGCCACCACCGATGCCTCTGTTCTGCCCATCACAGGGTTGGGGGGAGAAGTGGTGGGTGGGAGTTAAAAGACTCCACAGTGAACCACCTTGTCAGGCTTGGCAATGCATGGGACGCCTGACATAAAAGGCAGCGAGAAACAAAGATGAGCTGCATCCATTTTACAAGCAAACTCTAGTTATCTGTAAAAATAAAATAAAATAATAAGGTATCTTTTTTGAAAGAGAGAATGAGTGAGCATTGAAAGGGGTTCACCACGGGTTTTTTTGTTTTTTTTTTAAAGGATGTGGAGATAATGAGTTTTTTGAGACTTGGGGGAGGAAAAGAATTCACAAGCCAAGTTTCAAGCTGCTGAAAAATTGCTTTTAGGAAAGGGAGAAAAAAAAAAAAAACCTTTTCCATGCTAACCATCTGCTTGTGTCTTGTTTACTGCCCAGAGTGCCAGTTTGTGCTTATTAATCATGCTTACACAAGTATCTTAATTACTCCCTATGTAGCTGCTCTGTCTTGAACTCAGAAGTTGACCTTTCTCTTTTTATTCCTTTAAATCATTAATCATACACAATCAACGCCACTGGGGCAGAGCCATGGAGAAGGCTACCCAGATTCTCACACCTCACGCCAGTCCCAGGCAGACAGGGAACGCCAGGGTGACTGCTTCGCCAGCAGCCGGCCGTATCTTAATTAATGACTCTGCTGTGTTGAGGCACACGGGCTGGGGGAGGCCGCTCCTGCCACCACCCCTCTGCGCTTCTCCCTGCCTTTCCTCCGTGGCTGCCTGGTTTGAGAAATGACTGCTTTACTCTGTGGAAAACCATAAAGGCCTCTGCTAGGGCTTTACAGTCCTGCACACCTAGACTCTGGAAGGATCTGAGCAGAGGCAGAGGGAACTTCTGAGAGAAGACACTTTTGACCTTGAGTGGGAGTTTTTGTTTGTTTGTTTGTTTGTTTGTTTTTTTACTAGACTGGGCTTCTTACATTGTGCTATGCATGCGTATCTGTTGCGGACCCTGTTAAAGTGTAGATTCATGATTCAGGAAGTCTGGCTGGGACCTGAGCATGTGTGTCCCTAACGAGCTCCCGTGTAACACTGATGCTGCGATCCATGGACCAGGCTTTGAGTAGCCCGGAGCCACACCAGTGAGGACAGCTAAGGTCCTCCCCTCAAGCCTGAAGATAGCATGAGGGAGGGTAACCTCCAGGAAGATGATGTATATTTATGTTTTATACCCCCCCCCCTTGGCTAGACCAGTAAGATTTTGATGCACGGAAACCGAATTTTCCCAGAAGTGACCCAGACATGCACACACATGGTACCCTTCTCTGGGCAAAGGATACACAGGATGTACAGATTGGCCTTTCACATGGAGGGAAGAGTGAAATTGGGACTTTCTACTTTTTCATGGAACTTTGTGAAAAAAAAACAACACTTAAAATGGCTGAAAAGGAAAAAAACATCCTCAAAGTAAAGTAATAATGATAAAATAAAAAAAGATTGTGGTGTGGGTTTTATAAGACTGCTCTTCAGTTCCAATACACCAGACAAATTATAGGATGTGGAAGTAATTTTGTCCTCTGCCCCCTCCCTGCCCCCACTCTGTTCTTTCTGCCTCCTGATTAGGATGGGACTCCTAGAGATAAGAAATGGGGGAAAATGTAAACTGAGGGTCTCTTCTTTTTGCCAGGTTGAATGCTCTTCTCTTAAAGGAGAGGAATTTAGCCTCTCTGGCAAAACAGCATGAGTTTCTACCCACTGTCATTAATTTTACTCTTAAAAGCAGGAGCTATGATGTGCAAAGTTGTACGGCAATAATGTGCATGTTAGAATTTTGGTTGATGCTCCCAACAGTGATGACACAGGGATGAAATAAATTTGAAACACATTGTTTTTTTAAAGATTGTATTTATTTATTTGAGAGAGAGGGAGATAGCGAGAGAGAGCATGAGCAGGATCGGGGGTGGGGAGGGGGAGAAGCAGACTCCCCGCTGAGCAGGGAGCCTGATGTGGGGCTCCATCCCAGGACCCCGGGACCCCGACCTGAGCCAAAGGCAGATGCTTAACTGACTGAGCCACCCAGGCACCCGAAACACATTCTAAATAGGGCCTAGGATTTGCATACTGCCTCATCAGAGGGAAGCTGGGTAGGCTCTGTACTGATGCTAAGGGTTTTGCATTGTAATCATTTGGAAAGAAACACACATGGAAACACATTTTAACTAACTTTTGTTGCTTTCCATTTCATCTCAGAGTGGGGTGAGAGGGTCAGGGTGAGAAAGGATTTGATTAAAAACAAAGTCTTAAGTAAAAGCAACAAATCTGTATTAGTGAAAAATCACCTAATTAATTCAGATAAAAACTTTGTCATTCCACATGCAATAAGAGTACACGGTTAACTGACTTTATTATTTACATTAAAAATTACTTGTTCGTGAAGTAAAAAAAAAAATCAATTATCCTGAATGAGGTGAATTAAGAAAATATTTCATCAGTGTAGCTTGTCTTTTCAGCTGGCTGCCTTTTCAGTTTCTTGTTGATTTATGATGTGAAAATTCTGTCTTGTCTCTGGTGAGGACATTCTGTAGCCTTCCTACATAGTTTTGGTATTTGGGTATGCTCGTGTTTTTGGCAGCCTGGAGAAGATCCTGGCCGAAATGACAGAAGTACATAACTCCCTTTCGTTTGGTAAAGTAATAATTAATTAGAACTTCTGGACATGAAGCATTTTGAGAACTGGATCTGGACTCCTTGCATAACCATGGTCTGCTGTTAAATCCTTTTAGAAGACTCTCCTTGTTCCTGGAACTTTGTACGGACTTGAGAGCAAGCTGATTTAAGTGTTGAGAGCCTGGTTTGGCAAGAGTTATGTTTATGCTTTTCTCTCTGAAGGCCATGGATCTGACCCCTCCAAGGAAGCCAAGCTATTTTTAGGGAAAGTCTAGAGTGGCACTTTCTGGGGGAAGTTTGTGGCACTTTTCATAGAGAACTCTTGGGATGAGGTGGGGATGTGCTGAATCCTCATTAGGACCCTGCTCTCTTTGGGCCAGGGCTCTGCTGCTTGCGTTAGTGGATGCCAGATTTCCTGTGATGGGAGAGGATGCTATAGGAAGCTTATCAAAGGCCCCTGTCTAGCAAACAAGGGTTTCTTGGTTATCAATGTCTAATTTAGTTGGTCTGGGGTGGGAGCCTAAGAAATCTGAAGTTTCTGAAGTTGTACCCCAGGTTTTTTTTAATGTTCATCCAGGGTTGAGAACCACAATGTAAGACCTTAAGTCTGTTTTGCCCAGCTTGGCCTTTTTCATTCTCTAGCTGCTGTATCTCTCTGGAACCGTATCAGTGCAGACTATCATGTTGAAGCCCTGAGGACAAAGTGATAACCTAAGCAGGGCATCTGCCTTGAGATACCCACGGTCTATGGAGAAGGGTACTCTATGATACCAATTTAACAACTGCTTTCGACTGGGCTTTGCCCATCTTGTCCTGTCTCTGGCTTTCTTGTCTTGATTCTTGTCTGCTGGCTCGGGCTGCCATTTAGTGCTTGGCTGAGCTTTGTTATCTGTGTTTCCTTTTGTAGCTCTAACTCTGTGCCCAGTTCTGACCCATAGTCCCAACAGCATAGTGTGACAGATACTATAAGAAGGATGGATTCTCTGGTGAAGACCGTTGTGGAAGTTTCAAGTAGAACAAAGTTCAATATTTGTCTTAACTATAGAATATACTCAGATGCACATGAGTATATCTAAGAGGAGGGTATATAGTCTCACCCACTGATCTATTCTCATGAATTTTTTTTTTTTAATCAGGGACCTTCCTATGGGTCTAATAATCTCATAAAGTATACTTTGGCCAATGCTATCCTAACCTCTGGGACTTAGTCCAGCCTCCACTCTAGCTAATGTAGCTGTTTCTATGCTTAGTCTAGACCACTGACTCGTGTTCTGCCCATGAGCTCATTGGATCTTGTGTCCCCTCTTTTTCTACCAGCCTTCCCACTGGAGTCCAAAACCATGTGCTACCTCCCCTTCCTATACTGACATTGACAAACCCCAAGTGACAGAAACTTCCTTGTATAGTCATGTGGTAGCATCATTTACTCGTTTATAATTGGCAAATCCCTGTATTAGGTGCTAGATGGAATTGAATTCAGGTCTGCAAGAATTAATGTTGAGCACCAACTATTATGCCAGGCACTAGGCTTGGTACTAGGGATATAAACTTGGGTGGTATTCTGACTTGCCTGAAGGAACTCATGTTTTGACAGAGAGCCTAGTGGGTTTGGACCTATGTCATACTGTGTTCTATGATATGGGAGGAGGGTTTGGGAAGGAAGGGATACAGCGTGCTTACAGGAGCTCCACTAAGGACACTAACCCAATTTGAGGGCACCAGGGAGGTATGCATGGAAGAAGGAATTCCTGAGCTGGGGTTTGAAGGACGTACTGGAGAGACTAGGAAAAGAAAGGGACAGGGAAGTTTGTTCTTTCAGGGTAAAGAAATGCAAGAAGGCAAAAATGCCTGGAACGCTATGGCAAGGTGAAACAAAGTTGAAGGCGCCGTACTTGATTTTGAGGAAATGGGATATGCATACTGAAAATCTACCCGGGTATCTGGAGAAAAAGCATATTCAACTATAACTTCTTTTTTAAAAAAGGTTTATTTATTTTAGAGAGGGTAGGGGTGGGACTGAGGGAGAGGAAGGGAGAGGGAGGGAAGGAGGGAGAGAGAGAGAGAGAGAGAGAGAATCTCAAGCAGACTCCCTCATTGAGCACGGACCCTGACACAGTGCTTGCTCTCAGGACCCTGGCATTATGACCTGAGCCGAAATCAAGAGTTGGATGCTTAACCGATTGTGTCACCCAGGCACCCCTCAACAATAAATTCTTAAGAGTATCCACTGTATATAGTAATTTTGAAGGGAAATGTGAAAATGGAACCACTAGAAGAGAAAGTATGAGGAGTCAGATAGACCCAGCAGCTCTTTGAGACTTAAGTGTTATTTCCAATTTCCAGACATGGAAATTGAGGCTCAGAGAGGTTTAGTAACTTGCTCAGGGTCACCCAAGTACTATTTATTAGAGCTGGAGTTGAATGCATATTTGGATGTCATAAAAAAACCCTCGATAACAAAATGGGTCTTTGCATTGGGATTTGATGGAGGAGAGGAACCTGGAGGTTCTTTATCTGACACTTACTGGAATAGTTTCTTCCTGTGCCAAGTCATGGTCTCTGAGGTTTCTGTTTTTGGTGATAGAATGCTGACCTTTTAAAATATGAAGGGACCATTGAGATCTATTTACAGGTGGGGAGACCAAGGCCTAGAGAGGATGGCTGATTTGTCCAAGCGAGTAATGTGACAGGTGGGGCTGCAACCCAGTTAGCTGATGCAGTACACTGGTGGTCTTTCCATTCTAACATGCCATGACATTGGCAGGAGGTATTGTCCTTATTTGTTAACATTTGCCCCCACTATATGTCCGTTCTTCATATTGGAACCATCATAAGTTACTGTGGTTAAAGGGGTAAGAATTTGATCTTCATAAGAAATTGACAAAAAATCCCAAAGTTCTGAAAATGAAGGTTTAAAAATAAGTTAATGGTGGACTAGCTTGGAACTAAGTCTGACCTGAAGTGATGTGAAACTATAATCTTTATCTCACTTAGTAATGTTAGGAAGATTTGTGAAAGACTTCTGCAACAAAAATTCCTGGGTCTTCTGGCTGAAGCATCCTTCTGGATTATCTATGCCTGTTATTGTTGTCTATGAGTTATTCTGTAAAACTGTAAGTTGTAAGAAACTGATAATAATACAAATAATTCCTTCCCATAGAAATCCAAACGAATTGTACTGTATTATGCAATTGTTTATTTCCCTGTGGTTACCAGTTTTGTATCTATTTATAAATTTGTTTTAGCATTCCTGATTGTTTGTATATATGTGGTACTTGGAATTCTCCTTTGAACTGGTATACCTTACTGGTTGACTTATTAATGAATTTTGTTAAATAACTTACCTGTGTTTGTTTTATATTTGTATGAGAGTCCTGATTTTACATTATTTGAAATTTTTTTATAGTATGACTATCCCTGTCTTTCACTTTAGAAACATGAACACTTGCTAGGATTGTTAGCTCATTTATAGCATAAAAACTATATAACATTTCTACATTTTTGAAAAACTGAATTTTATGTATACACACACCTATACAGATATTTATCTGTGTGTGAATATATCTGTGTATGTATATATAATATGTATAGTGTATGTGTAAATATATAAAATCCAGAAAGATTTCAAATGGGAGATTATAGACCTGTGGTACATTGTTACTTTTATTATCGTTTTCTTGGTGTCAAGTCAATTCAGTCACAATTTTTTTTAAAAGATTTTATTTATTTATTTGACAGAGAGAGACACAGCGAGAGAGGGAACACAAGCGGGGGGCGGGTGGGTGGGAGAGGGAGAAGCAGGCTTCCTGCGGAGCAGGGAACCCAATGCGGGACTCGATCCCAGGACCCTGGGATCATGACCTGAGCCGAAGGCAGACGCTTAACCGACTGAGCCACCCAGGCGCCCCTCAGTCACGATTTACTTGGTAGTTTGAGAAAACTAAAACCTAAAGCAAATGAAAAAAAATAATTCAATTGTGAATTTTCAGGGCAAGAGAGAAGTTGCCAGCTATAAGGAAACCAGTAAGAGTTCAGTGTCATGGTAGCTTGTCCTTTTGATATTATTAGGCAAACATGCTGATCAGCACATTAAGAATAAGACAGGTGCAAAAGCAGGCACCAGGATTGCATAGTAGTACTCTGTGATATGGTGTTTTTTAAGGCAGATGATCCAGATTTATTTATGTATGTACAGCAATGAAATGACTTTTTTTTTTTTTTTTTTTTTTTTTTAAGTCTTATGTAGAGTTTAAGG